>NW_027271623.1:0-600000 GCF_040938485.1 Diadema antillarum
GGTCGATCCTAATAACGCGATTTACCGCGGGGAGCTGAAACGAGGCCACGCAAGTTCGTCGGCGATATTTTTGCACCGAAACTTCGAATCGAAAAGGGAACAACGGCATTTGATAGAGCTGGATTTTCTCAATCACGTAGGTCAAGTTTTTTATGTGAATTTCAGTGTTAAATATTCTTATCAAGCAAATAAACATTAGGCGGTCGATGAGTAGTAGGTCCGACCTTACATTGAAAACAAACCCCTTCTGTTTGCACTATGGTTTGGCTGCCATTTATAGGCCATGTAACGTTACACAGTTGAAGCAGCGCCTCAGTCAACACAGCGCAAGCGCAGATCCCCGACATGCATAATTCATGTCACCCCAGAACCCACCGTGAATGCCTGCCGCTCCACCGCTCAACTCCCGATTGCCTACAGAATATCGTTATCTCGACTATCGGCTGTGCGATCGCAGCAAGGAGAGAGCTAAAAATATCTTGGCCTCTTCTCTCTCGGGCTCTCTCCGCTCTGCGATGCGCTTGCAGGGTCTTACCCCGTTGCTGATTGGCTGAGCCACGACTGCATTGGCCGTGTGTATTGTGTGCATCGTGTCTCGCTTGCTGCATCGCTAGCATGCAAAGTGCGTGTAGTCACTGCACACTATCCCGCTCTCGTAACCCGTTTGTATGTACTCTATAACAGCCTCGCAGCGCACCGCTGGTATCGGGTAGGTCGCTCGCTACGGAATCTAACATCTTAAACATTGATCTATGCACTTCAAACATCCTCGCACATACATTGCACATACTCGCACGCGGTAAAAGTAGTATCAAAACACAGATAAATCGCTCTAGAATCCATAAAAAAATATCACGAGGATGAAAAAAAATTGCATGTATGACCAAAACTACTCCTTTGATGACATATTCCTGGCACAGATTGCCGGAAAATTCCATATTATAGGGCGAAATTATACGAAAAATTTGCGTTGTTTTCCAATAAGCAACGGAGGTGTACGTGGTATCAACGTAAAGCTATGAATGGAAGAAAGCGATGATGTCATTTTCGGAAGGCATTGTGGGAGAGCAAGCTGATCAATAAGGGAAAACCTTTCATAGTTGAAAGCGATAGCAAACCGATCATCAACCGATACTAGTTTGCCGTCGTCTGCTATGGTAGGGATCAACGGCATGGTGCGTGCAGTGCGTCCGAGCGAGACATGACGTCATTGCTCATGAACGGTGGGAGTCCAAACCGTAGTGGTTTGCTGCATTACACATACAGGACGAACATTCAGTGATTCACCATTCACACACGCGCATTCGTGCACATGAGACTAACAAACGTTAGATTTCTATATCCATGTTTGTATATGGTTGGACCTACATCTGCTCATCAACAACCTTTATTTGTAACCACTAGGGTAAGAGTACCAGTATTCGGTCACCTACTGGTCTTCGGTCACTTACGTTGTATCACTAATCACCAGCCAGTAAGTTCTCCTACTGTCAAAACACACGCAAATCACATCAATTTACATTCGCAGTACAACTAGACTCTACTTGTAATGGGCGCGCTGGGGTCGACTTCACCCGCTTGGCCGAGTTTACTCATAACTACGGTACTTCCACTACCAGTACCACACTCTTTCACAACAGGATATGTCAGGAAACTCCCTAGGCTTAGCCCCCTCCAAAAATCCATCCAAAATCCCATATTTCACCGTCAAAAGTGCAGATCGGCGCGACTTTTCAAAAGCGTGCGCGGATAGAGCCCAGTTTTAAGAGTACGGGTCGCCGAAAAAGTGCTAAAAATCGAGAAATACATTGTACGCCGTTCTCTTGCGGATTTTTGCTTTTCGCAAGCTTGGAGTGTGATGGTATCCTCAAAAACACAAAAGAAAAACAAAATTTCTGTACGTGCCGATGCAGTGTCTCAATGTACAAGGGTTGAATGCAAGTGCCAATTCCCCAGTATTCGGTCACCAGCAACGGACGTCGCAACGTCGCCGATGCAATTTGTGTACCACCAAGTCCAAGGTAGTGCGTGGCGCGTTTTTCAGCTGCCTTGAACACGCATTGACTTTGAATGTGCATATCGCATGACCGAATACTGGTCGCGGTGACCATATTCTGGGGACTTTTCAAAGTGATATATTTTGGGATTTTGTGAAATTCTGTGTGATATTTAAAGATAATAAAAAGTTTTGGTACTTCAAAAGTTTCCTTGAATTTCCTTGTCTTAGTTTGTGTTTCAGGTTAAAGTACCTTTCATATAACTAACACTGTGAGACTTACTCGCCCCAAAGTGCTCTCATTTCTTAGTAATCATGCAATTAACTGCGACCAGCAGCCCCATACGCATAGCGACCAGCAGTCCCATACGCATAGCGTAATCGGGCTTCGCATTGTAGCATTCAGGATCATGACAGATTTAGTATCGCAGGGTAAATGTCAACTTAAAATCCCAAAAATTCTTCAATTTGAAGACTTACCAATTAAGTTGAAGTATTGAAAACAGGCTTCGGGCAACGTTTGGTTCTGCATATAGTCCCTTTCTGTTCGAATTGATGACTGAATGTGACTCGGTCGACAGGACCTTGGGAGAGCTACATACACTGAATACTACAGCCAGTGTATGCGAACACATCACATGCGCACAAATTTCAAATCCATGAACGGATAAGATGTTTGTGTGCGCATGCGCTGGCCATCAATTCAGTGTAGCTCTCCCACACCCAGGTTTCTCTCAACCGAGTCACCCCCCCCCCCCCCACATTACTACCGTAGTACTGTAAAAGTGGTTTCTTTCGCGTACAGAAACTTTCGCGGTTTCCATCGGTGCCGACTTTTTCGTGTGTGTTTAAATTCGCGGGTTGGTAATGATAGCGTTGTAACAAGCGACGAATTCAAAACATTTTCGCGTGATGTTAAATTCGCGGTTCAACCTCAAAGCGCAAAAAGCGCGAAATAAAACCACCGCGAAAGAAACCACTTTTACAGTAAGTCATCAATTCGAACAGAAAGGGACTATTGGCAGAACCAAATGTTGCCCGAAGCCTGTTGTCAATACTTCAACTTCACTGGTAAGTCTTCAAATTGAAGACATTTTTTTATTTTAAGTTGATATTTATCCGCGATACTACCCTGTCATGATCCTGAATGCTACATGTACAGTGTGCAGCCCCATTACGCTATGCGTATGGGGGCTGCTGGTTGCAGCTTAAAACCATGCCCTATGTTCACACATGTCCACTTTCTCTTCATGATGAAATTGAAAAGCAGAAAAACTTCTGCATATGCTTTTTGAAAAAAAAAAAATCAAGTTTAACCTGTCGAGGACGAGTCCCAGTAAAATCAGCCCATCCTCAATGGGTAAAATCAGCGATGTGCAGCAGCGCAACCCACCGAAACATGGGCAGTACCAGGTTCGCTCAATACAGGGCTACTGCATCTATCGGCCTGATCTGACTCAAAAGTTTTGGTCCTTGTGAAGTCTGACATCATTTTACAAATATAAAGAGAAAAATAAAATCAGAATGAACCAGTATCTTAAAAGTGCATCGATATATTCTGAATTATATTCTACTCTGACAGAGTAATGGGTACTCAAATTTTGTCGGCAAACTAACCACTTTGTAGGTATTACCGATTCACTTTCTTTGTGAACTCCACCTTCCACCAGCCTGTGAGCACCTTTTGTGCAAGTGTCCGTAGCATCCCAAGCAGACAGCGTGCAAGCCATGCTATGTACAGAAATCTCCTCCCATGTGCACATGCTCACTCTGAAAATCCCTCAGCTTGCTTGGCTTTCATGCTGTCTACACTTCCTCTGTAAGATATGTGTATTTCTCATGTTGCATTTAGAAAATACTTAGACTTCTAACCACTTTTGATATGTAATTTTGTTTTGGACAGCATTTTTTTTTTCATCATGTTGGAGAGAGACAAGAGCAATATGAAGAGGATGTTGTATGCTGTTAGTAGAATCTAGGTGATGGTTATGGGTTATAACTGGATAGAAGGTTTTGAGAAGTCAGACAAAGCGAACTTAATTTCATCTGAACACAAACTACTTGTATCAGGAGGGTAGCACCTATAAGTTTACACAACAAGTCAAAAGGCAGAGACTAATACATGGTGTACTGTGTGACAGCCATAGTAAGTGATTTCTGACATTAAAGCAAGTAGCTGATTCAGGGACTGTTACAAGTTATTGATATTGACAATACCGGTCTTGGAGGGAGTGATTGATTGTACACAAATAAATGAAAAACCTTTTTTCAGACAGTCATTTATTACCTTGCATTTTGTCTTTTCAGGAAAACTCTCCCTATGATGAAGAGAGAGAGATTGAAGCTCGAGATTGGCAGTCAGACATCAACCTCCACAATCAGACCACATCCAGACTCCGAGAGCTGATGGCTGACATCCACTCTCTCAAGCAGCAGTCAGAAAAAGTAAGTCACTTTAATGTACTTGTTTGTTTCTGTGTTTTCTACCAGCCCAATTTTAGTACAGTCTGATTTTATGGATGAGAGTACAAAGTATGGTTAGATATCTCCCAGAGTTGTTGTAAATGTCATGCACGTTCGGTAGGCCATAAAACTTGTGACAGTTTCCACAATTCAAGAATCACAATATGGGAGCACACTATAGGGTTCCCATTTTACAGGTTCAATTACTTATTTATGGTTGTATCCAAGGAGGTGGGAAGAGACCCACCTCCCTGTTGTATCTGTCCATTTATTTTTTCACAAAAGCTGATCTTCATTGTTGCTATGCTGAAAGCAATTTGTATTTGTGTGATGGTACAACAACAGAGAGTACAGCACAGAGAGAATCTTCTAAATTATATTCTAGATTGAAAGGTAAATTATTGCTATTGATGTTACTATTACAGAAATTTTCAGCATTTTTTAATGATTTGTCAAGTTCATGTTAGGTCAATATTATACTTGGGTACATTGCATACTATCAATATTATTCCATTTCAAACCTTTAATAACTATTTTACAGACAAAATGTATTTTATAGCATGTGATTCTTGGATAGCTTCTGTTATACAGGGGTGATTTTATCATTTGTTTTTATTTAGTTATCTTTTTTTGGTAAACAGGTATGCATTGGTTCTGTAATTGATTTGAATGTTTGTTTACTTGAAAGTTTGGCATGAGCAGTTATGTCACATGCCTTATTTTGGAGTTTTGCGTGATTGGCAAAGTCATTAACTAGACTGCACTCCATGTTTAATCTGTTCCAAGGATGAAGCTGTGAGAGACAAACAGAGAGAGGCGTCGCTTCTCTTTGTCACCCTCAAGAAGCTGAATCGCATCTCTCACCTGAGATGTAAAAAGGCCCGTGATGACACCCAGGGAGCCAAGCAAAGAGTAGACACTCTCCATCTTCAGCTACAGAACCTCTTATATGAAGTCATGCACCTTCAGAAGGAAATTACCAAGTGTCTTGAATTCAAGTGAGTCACTAGTACACTTATAACAATTAACAAGCTGTATAAGGTGACAAACCTAGGGTAAGAGTAATCTTCACTGATCTTCTACGACAGGTTAACTCTGATGTCACATCCTTTAAAGGGAAATGCATTTTGTAGCCTGTGTGGACAGGTAGTCTTTATTGACAGATCCAGCAAATGTGACTCTTCTAGCCTCATGTACCAGGCAGTCGTGGTGATTTTTTTTTTTTTTTCTGCCAAGTAGCAGCAAGAAGAGATGGCTACAAAGTCATATTGACCTGTTTTTGAATACCAAAAGGTTGGAGTAATATTCCCAAATGAAGTAAGTGAGCAGGGATGGTGTGGTAAGCAGGTAGAACAATCTTTGCAGCAAATGTTGATGACTTGTGTTGGTGTGTTTCCTGTCAGGTCCAAGGATGAAGACATTGAGCTGGTGGACGTAGAGACTTTCTACAAGGAAGCTCCATCCAGTATCTCCAAACCAAACATCACCAAGAACAACGAACATAAACAGCAGCTAGCCAGACTGGACTGGGAACTTGAACAGAGAAAAAGGTGTGTTCCCACAGCAGTGAATCTGCTTTACACTGTGTGTGTTTGTGTGTGTGTGTGTGTCAGGGGTGGATCCAGGAATTCCGTAAAGGGGGGGCAAGCAATATTTCTGGTGGTACTTCCGGGTTTCATCTCATGTTTCTCTTATTATTTCTTGATCAATTATCATTTACAAAGGATGTTTTAGCAGCACAATAAAAGCGTGTGTACTCAATTGCTCAATTTTCACTGTGCAATACGAGAGTGTATTGAACAATACACATATATAGGCCAATGTATAAATTCCCTGTGGGCTATTGTTGTTAGTGGTCATGCAATGGCACACTGTATTCTGTCTCATCTGTTGCTTGAAAGCTCGATGAGTGCGCAAACTCTCGTTACAAGTTACATCTATTGTACACTACGCAAGTGCAGGTCACTTTCATTTGTTTTTTCTTCAGTGCAGATTCGACTTCAAAGTCTAGTCGTACTTCTTTTACAGTGTATGCCTTCTCTGGAAAATGACTATAGATGATAACAGTAACAATTATATTGGATGGATATATTTCATGGAATACCAGAGAATATTGTACTCGTTAGGGCCAACATTGCACTCTCTTCAGTTTGTGCAATATTGGCCCTAGTTCGTGCAATCCATGGCATCTCGTTCATTGCCATCCAATATATAATATTCCTTCCTTTTGCATAGAAATTACCTCACAAAGTGTTACTGAAATTTTTGTCATGATTGCTGACTTACCCAGGTTGGCTGAGCAGTACAAGATGAGGCAAGGCAACCGAGATGTCGTTGCCAAGGAGATTCATAAGAAACAGGATTACTTGGAGAGTTTGCTGCCAAGGTTGACCACCATTCTCCAGGTAGCTATAAACTTATTCCAACTTAGCTGAACTAATATCATAAGGATCTATATGTCTTGATTTCAGGTAATTTGCTAATCAACTTTGTCTTCTCAATTGCCAAGCAGTGTCATAACTTCTTCCTTTATTTTTTACACACTGTCTGCAGATAAACACTCCCACCAATTATCAGAGATGTTTTAATGCTATCAGTGAACAGAGATTATTTAACCATCCTATTACAATTTGTATCAAATGTCTCATAATGGACCATCACATTATAAAATGTAATTGAATTTGTCTTACCTACAATGCACCAAGTTTGGGGAAAATTAACCTTCTGTCGGTAGTATAGTGTATGATGTCCATATCTAGGCAATTACCCCCATGCCCCCCCCCCCCCCCCCCCCCCCCCCCCCCTGGCTAAATACTGGTTAGTGATATGGTTAGAGTAAAGATAAGGGTTAGCATTAGGTTGAGGTTTAGAGTTTGGGTGAGGGTGAGGGTTAGGGTTAGGATTAGGATTAAGGTTAGGGTCAGGGCAAGGGTTGGGGGTAATTGCCCAGGGAGTAATTGCCCTAGACTCATGATGACGAGTGTTGCACAAGTAGAAAAAGGTCAATCCCAAAGTAATCTCCATGTAATGACTTTATGTTTATTTGCATTCATTAAACATTTTCACTGACTAGTGTTCTCTATTCCCACCAGAGCACTGTTCCAGTCCAGGAATACCTATCAATGCCGCTAAATGAGATTCGCTCCCAACACCAGCTGGCCAAGCTCCTCCCCAGGCCTTTATACATCCTCTATGTCCAAGCCAACGCCTACCATGAGGCTTGTGGTGAGTCATATCTTTATACTGCCTACACCACTTACTGTGTTAACAACTTTATACTGCTTATATCACTTTCATTGGATTACACTACTCACACAACTTTACACTGCCTACACCACATACACTGTCTACACTACAAGTATTTTCCTTTTGCTGCTGTGTAGAGTGAGCTTGTCCTATACATGCATTACATATAATTGCTCTTTTCAGTGTTTCCTTCTCATTGAAAATGCAATATTCATTCATCACTTCAAATTTCCATTGCAGTGGGTGTTCTCATTATATGTAAAAAACAAAACAAGACAGAATGTTGTGCAAGAAATGAAAATATTTGTTACAAATGAAAATATTTGTTCAGGTATTTTTCTTAAAAACTCATGACACTTTGACTTTTCGAGGGGCATCTTGTTGACTGTACCTAAAATCACTCCAGATATGTTTTTGTGGATATCCTGTTTAAATGTTGTATTCAAATTCTTAGCCAGAAACAGTGTGTTTAACATGAAAGTTGATAGAATGTAATGACATCTAGACCATGTTTGACCACAGATGGCTCCATGACTCTGAAGATTGAAGGTGATGCTGAGACAGCCTTGTCAGCCCTCTCTACATCTAGTATGGTGGATGATGACAGTGACTCCGATAATGAAGACACTTTGTCAGAATCTGTGAGTCTGCCTTCCTGCTAGTAATAGACATCTTTTGTATACTTATCTCATGTTGGTTCTCTTCATTCAATGTTTGTTCCCACTTTTTGTAATCAGCATTTTTGTCAGGTATTTTATCTTATTTTTTTAGCACTTTACCATGCAATGGAGCGAGAGACATTTGTCAAACAGTGAATCAATGAATTATGATTTCTTGTTATTTAAGGTCAACTCTTAGCAGCTAAGTGAAGTAGTATATGTGTGATTTAGTTATTCAGAATGAAGCAATTATATTATAAGGTCAAAGGTTAATTTTTTTTTTTACATTACACACAGTAATTGCATAAAACTGATGAAATACAAACTGATTTGCTAATATGGTAAAGTGTAAAGGAAATCTGAAATGTCGAATTTAGAAACACTCGTTGAAATTGTATGTCAAAATGTTAGTCTGCAATTCCATTTCTAATTACAATCATATGAAATGAGACATATGTGAATTTCATGAGAATACAAGACATGAAGGATATGGTGAAGATCCCTGATGAGCAGTAGCTTGTGGATGGAGATTTCAAACAGGATTCATTTTTGGGATATACTGAATTTAACATGTCATCATTTTCGTGGTAACAACTTTTCCTACCCTTCAGAATACCCAGAGTATGCTTAGTAGAAGACATAATTTGTAATAGAGAATTAGATGCAGAAAATACAGTTTGATGACAAACTCTAATATATGCATTTATTATTAAGATTTATATGTATGTATGTATGTATGCATGTATGTATGATTGTAGAAGCGAAGGAGAAAGACCATAGGTGACAAGCTAGAGGAGCAAAGAGAGAAGATCCTAGCAGCACACCCACTACAAGTCATCATGACTCTCAGATTTAAAGGTAATATTCACTCATCCTACGTTTTACAGTTCTGCAGTGGAACAAACAATAAATGGATGTTGCATTGCTTATTACTTTGCCTAGAGAAAGCAAATGTGAATGGAATTTAGCGATAACGTTTGTTGGAAGCACCAGTATCCTAATACTAAGCTGGAGTGTCAAAATTATTATTTCTTTTTAAATGGAACAATAACAAAAGAGAAGTAGGCACTCCTCAACATTAATATTTAGTAGAATAGGAAAAGGCAGAGCAGTAAAAGACAAATGGAGAGAATTTGTATTCCAACTATAGGGAAGCAGTGGAGTACCTCATATTAATGTGGCGTAGAGACCCTGAAGCACGTGGGAACCATTCCACAGACTGAAAACTAAAGGAGTAAGGTGTAGGAGATGATCATTAGAGATGGGGAACTGTGTACCGATTAGTGAAGCTTTGAGCAGAGCAAAGTAACACCAAAAGAAAAAAAAAAAAAGAAAAAAAAATCTTCATTGTGAAGGACTAGAAGACAAGGTGAATGTTTTGCCACATTCAAGAAGAACCATTGAAATAAAGCAATCACAATAATTTCTGTTTCTCATATCCATAATGCTCAGTTCAAAGGAAGAGATGCTCAGGAAAAATTGAAATTGAGAGGTTTAATTTTCGTTCACAGAGTTTGATTGGGTATTCCTGGCCTTGTGGATATGTTTGCCTCATAGTGAACTTAAGATGGTTTGAAGTCTGTTGTCATGTTGTCATGTTCTCTTTCAGGTGGCACTCTCCTCACTCTGACCTTCAACTACCTGATTGTCCTCCAGATCATCACAGTGGGTGTCCACTGTAAGCTGGGAGGCACAGTGTCACAGGTCGCCAACTCTGCTGGGTAGGCTACACAGAGACATTAGCAAACTTTAGCTCTGTGACATGAATGCTAAGACAACACTAATTAGGCCAAAAATGGTGTTCCGCACATGCATGGGACAGCCATTTCCATTGTCCAACCTGGGAGGCTGCATGGTCTTAGTTTTCATGTTGCAGATCTGAAGCTCCCTATTTTCACAATGTAGACATCATCACATCATTACACAACACATGACTGGATAAGTATGGTTCTGTTCACATTAGACACTTGATGTGGTTTGGGCAGATAGACTTGTGCTTTGTGCAAATTTCATCAAACATGAGCTGCTGCACTGAGAAACATGTTTCCTGTGCATACTGCAATATGGCACCAGAATCTAAGAAATCTTCAAATTGGTGTATTTTGATTCATCTGGCTTGAAAGTGCTGAGGTTGCTACTCCCGGACAAGGCACCCAATTGCCATCTTTACACAACGTGACACAACCCATCATTAAAGATGAGATGTTTTCAATAGGTGAGATGTGGCATTACCTAGGTAGTGTTTTGTGGAAATCTGCAAAACTTGTCTTGATTTCATTGGTTGGTGAAATGAAGTGTAAGTTGCAAATTCATTTATGTTGAAAAGCGAGGACTTTATTTTCATCTCATAATGATAATTTAGATTCAGGTTCAAAGTGGTTGATTTGATTGTGTACTAAGCATTCCTATCATGTCCCAGGCATAACATTTTTCTATTGTAGTTGATGCTTGAGTATTAGGAATGCACCAGAATACATGTGAAATGCCATCAAAGCAAGCAAAGTGTAAACTGAGTCCAATTTTTTAGCAGAATAACATTAAGCGTGAAAACATGTTGAGGCATTATGCCTTTTGTAGTACCCGTGCAAGCTACATATTTGGCGTCGTTGATGCTTTTGTGAACTTTGCAAGTCAACTTATATTCGCAACTAGCAGCTCATGAAAATATTGTCTCCTGTAAAAAAGATTCATTGTTTATCATCTCCAAGTTGGGAATTACTCATTTCTTGAGAGGGAGAGTACTTAATTCTCATTCTGTCAATGTGCTTCTCAAATGCAAACTTATCTTGCAAGTTCAAGATTTCAGTATGTTTTACTCAAGAAACATATTCACCCTTTCCTTTCAGTGACCTGTTATCATCAACCAACCTACTGAGCCACCTGTACCCAGGGGATGATGGGAAGGATTCTCCCAGTGCTACAAATGCCTACCAGCTGGGCAAGATAGGGTGAGAGTTATATTGTAAGAAGTATTAGGGATAGTATGATTGGCTGCGTCACATGTGTCTGTAGAGCGGGGATTGTTTCATTGAACAGCCTGACATGTACATGTACCTGGTATGTGCTTTAGGTGCAGGGAAATATATTTCTGTCAAAGAAAGAGAAAAAAATGATATAATAATGTTTTCAAAAATCAGTAGAGTAAATGTGCATGTCATCAGTGAGCTAGCCCGATCCTCTGTTCAAAAAAGTGAACTTAACTGTATGAGATATCAACCATTTTAATCGTAATCTTCCCACACTGTGTCAAAGTGATATCTCATGTATCACCACTGGGTGTTAGAAGCCATCAACAGCTGCATAGTCTTTTATATTTCACCTAATGATGAGATTCATCAGATCTAGCATGAACTGTGGTCTCTTCACAGGATGGAATCTCTCAGTGCCTACATCAGCCGAGTAGGACACCCCTACCGCTGGGCCCAGTGGCTAGGGGGACTGGACTTCCTGCCATCTGATGATGGTCAAGCTGTGAAAGCTACATCTACAGTGAGTGCCAGTCACATGGAGGCAACGGTCAAGGCTCTCAAAGCAAGGGTCAAGGCTCGTCTGGCTCTCAACCAACAGCTTCTCTCTCTAGGTGAGAGTCCATTTTCTCTTCCTTTCTAGACTTTTGGCTTCATGTGGCTTTGTGTTGTACAGTGAATGTATTTCATATTTGTGTGTGTGTGTGTGTGTGTGTGTGTGTGTGTGTGTGCTCTATCTTATCAGTCCTCTGCAGTCTTTTATTCAAAAATGTGTTTTTATGCATGAATGTCGACAGTATTATGTGTTATATATTGCTCTTTTTTTTTGTCTCCTTTCGAGTTGTGCATGTAGACCAGTGTTTCCAAATTGAAATGCTCAGAAAAGATGTTCCCTCTGGTAATGCAAAGTCATTTTATTTTGTATCCAAGGTGGTAAATCTCTATTTTTTCTCTTGAAAAGTGATAACACTTCTTACTTCATGAGTGTAGTGCTCAATCATGATTTAAAACACTGGTGAATTGTTTGTCTTACTAGTCTTCACTCACAAACTATATGGCATATAGAGTAACTGTTGCAATGGAGAGATTAGAGAAATAAAGTTAGCTGTCTGTTAGGTTTGTTAAGTTGGAACAAGTATTCCCTATGCTGTTTAGAAGAAAAAACTTCAATGGAAGATGTAAACAAAATAGTGTGCTGTTCTTACATCACAGCTGATTATTAACTTACCCTAAAATGGCTGCTGTCTTCAGTCACTCCCAACATGAAGGAGACAAAATGATGTAAGTAATTCTATCTAAGGTTATTGGTGAGTCTGATGGATTGACCTATTAGGTGTAAGTCATAACAAAAATTATTGTTTCATCAGACATATGAAAATGATTGCTTAAGGGAGAGAGCATTTAGCAATTGTGATGTACAGCAAATTGCAAGAAATGATGAAGTAGATAAGATTGCATTGTCTTCATCTTTGCCTCTCTGCCAATGAATGGGTTTACAGAGAAACACAACTTACAGGTTCCAGCAGCATCCATTAACCTGTTTCCTACCAAGGTCTGTTCCATCCTCAAGTCTTGGACTAAACTCACATATGATGACTTTCAGGTGAGCTCGAGAAACTTGTGAGCTTCTCTTCACCACTTGATGTACTCAACAAAGTATGGATATGCTGTGATGATGGATTAGCATATTGGTTATGATATGAAGAACTAAAGTTTCATTTGAAGGTCCCTGGTAATTTTTACTTTCACGAATGCTCATGGAAAGCTTTTATGTTTTGTAAAGATGTTTTGTTAAGATTGTTGATAACTCCCTGTCAGGCAAATGAATGGTGTTAAAAGCAAATTTTGGCAATGCTGTTAAAAGTGTTATTGAGTGTAGCTGAAAGTTATCAGTAGTGAGAGTGAGATACCTCTCTTGGTACACCATACCAATGTCACTCTCTGTGTCCTTTTGTTTTTCCCAGTTACTAAGCTCTTGCGGAGACCGTTCTAAGTTTATTAAAATGAAACTCATGCTTGCGTTTGTTTGTTTGTTTTCATGAGCTGCACATTGAAATGATTTTGATACTCAAGAGTCACATAACTTAGGATAGTTGTGATTGATTCAAGGACTACCAACCAATCCTGAGTCACTGCTGGAATGCAGTTGAAAGTAAATTTGGCAGGCTCTTCAAATATCCACTTGAATACTCCAGCAAATCTAACAGGGTGTAACTTAGTCTTTAAGATAAAAGATGTTCAGCTCATGTCATTTGTGCATACTGGTACTCATTCATGTATAGGTATTACACAAACTCTTCTGTCTACCGTTGATGAAGGAGATTGATAAGAAGGCTTGTTATTCTGTTCTAGGCTCTACCGTTCATGAGAGGTCATCCATCGGCCACTCTCCTTCAGGATTCTCACTCAGTCTTCCAGACATACATGGAGAGAGGATCAGGTAAGGGAGAACTCATTTATCATCTCCATTCTTTTCTTCTAATCTGTGATTTTCTTTACTCCTTAGATGCAAGAGTAGTAGGGCAGATATGTAGCAAAATTTGGTCGAGATGCTCACATCCGGCGGAAAGTATGAAATTTTGCATATAGGGGTATTTTGGGGTGCTGATTTCAAATATTGCCGGATCCAAGAGATCTGACCCCGGGGTCGGCCGCCATTTTGAATTCAAATATGGCCCCCATCACAAAACAAATTGAAAGATCCCTATCTTCAGTTCTGAATGACCTGTGGCACCAAAATTTGGTACACATGAGTGTTTTGACATACTGAATTTGATGACAGATTGATTTGAAGTGTCTGACAAACATCGAATGGCTGCCATTTTGAATTCCGATATGGCCACCTCGACGAAATATTCAAAATACCTATCTCGATTTCTAAGTGGTGAGTGACGTTGAAATTAGGTGTAAACAAGTATTTTAACATACTGAGTTAAAATATTAACTAATGAGATGTGCCTGACAAACGCAATGCCTGCTATTTTGAATTCCAATGTGGCTACGAAGACAAACATCACGACTAACATTCGCGGGCATGTCAAAAAGTGCAGCAAAAAGGAAGCATAATGCACCTTTCACTGACGTCACAATGTAAATACAGCAGCGCGCACTCAATGAGTTACAAACGCACGCTCAATCAGGCAGCCTAATTTACAAACCCGAGATAGAGATTTTCAACACTCCAACATGGCAACTATGTATAAAAATTCAAATTGGCTGCCATGCAGCTTGTCAGACATATCAAATAAGTCTGTTATTGAAGTCATCATATCACCATGCTTTTATGCATCAAATTCCAATAGCTTATGTCATTCAGAACTGAAGATAGGGATCTTTGACGGCGGCCATATTGGAAATTCAAAATGGCAGCCGACCCCGTGGCCAGATCTCTTGGATCCGGCAATTTTTGAAATCAGCGCCTCAAAATACCCCTATGTGCAAAATTTCATACTTTCCGCCGGATGTGAGCATCTTTTTCACATATCTGCCCCACTAGAGTATCTATGCATGCTTTTGAAATCGGTAGCTTATTCCTTGCACTTTACATGTTATTATGAGCAAATGAGAAATTTCTCTGCCTACAATGGATTCCTATATCTAAAGTGAAAGTTATGATTTCCTAGGTTGTATAAATCCTGTCTTGTGCCAATGATTCCAACCTTATTGCAATAAAGCATGTATTACTGAATAAACAGGAAATGTCAGAGCCTTACAATTAAAGAAAAGTTAAAGGAGGGGGGGGGGGGGGGATACTTAACCAAGTTTGTCATAACTTTTAACTGTATAGTGTTACATTATTAATGTGAAATCTGTTGTATGGCAGTGTCCAGCATGAAACATGATGAAGATCCCCCGCATATGCTCTATCATAATGTAATGATATGTTCACGTTCTGCTGCCTCAGCTCAACTGCAAGCCGTGATTCTGCTTGGGTTGGATTACCCTGCTCAGCCTGCACACTTCATCCTCAACCTAACATGGCAAGGACAACACAGTGCCACTAATAACTCTCACATACGGGTAAGTCTCATAGAAAGAACCCTCTGTCTTTACTTTCCTTCCTTCACCCTTCATCACTCAAAATAAATCAAATATAGAGGTCACCGCTCTTACTGGACCAAAATTGATCATATGAAAATAAGAACTAAGAGAAATGTAATTTAGTCATTATTGACAGGTTTGAATATGCCACAGCAGATGTCCAAATAGTGTTTTGGTCAAAATCAGGCTGGTATTTTACTGACAGTCAGTGTTCTCTGCCTTGTGCCAGGCCTTAAAGTTCTTTTTTTCCTTTCAACCTGTTAAAGACCAGTCCCGAATATTCTCAGGCAGGTGTTTATGGGACATACATGTTATAGTGAAATCAGTTTGTCCTCAACAGGTTAAAGGAACATATTGTCTCTGGTCGACAAGACCTTGTATCTCAACTTTGTGAAAATCACCTCATTTTTGTATCAATTGTCACATAATCAGCTTAATGTATCTGTCTTATGTCCCCCTCCTCCCCCCCCCCCCAAAAAAAAAAAATGAAGCCACCAGAACATTATCCAAGAAAATGAGATGCTATTTGTTATACGGTATTTCTTTGGCTGCCTTCTTCTTTTGCTCGCTGGAACAGCAATATACATAAAGTCAGTTTGCTATAAAGCTACAATCTATCCTTTTGCATTTGTCTTTTTTGATATTTGATATCATAAATTAGAGATTATGAATAAAATATCAGTAATTAGCATGACAGAATCGTGTTTTGATAGTTATATTCAAGTCTGTTGCATTGTTAGGAACGCTTTCATTCTGTAAAGAAGGAGAGCAATTTCTGCAGCTCTAGTTTGTGATGATTTCCCCAAATGTGGCTTATCATCTCTCTATATCACATGTCGTACCCCAGGATATGGAGGCTGAGGTGAATATCCACTTTGGTGAGCTGATTGGCAAAAACACAGTCAACCATCTCTTGACCAACCAGCTCCAACGGCTTCTCATGTGTCTGGACGTCTTCCTGGAGACTCAGGGAGGCCGTAGACGGGACCGGACCGCATCCCATCAACAAGGAGAATTTGTAGCAGAAAAGATGTACACCAGGATGACCAGGTAATTATTTGCCTTTTTCTCAACCTGTAGATTTCTTAACTTACTGAATTTGTATCCTAAAATAGTACCATGTAGCCATTTGTAGGACATAACATGAATTGTTAGTACAAAGCAAGTATCAAGAGCACAAAAGCACTCCATAGTCATGTCATTTAAGATTATATTCCACATACTAAGAATCTTGCTATAGGATTGGTCAAGAGCTGATCATGTGATAAAGCATAGTTTTGCCCATCACATCACCTGAGAAGAAAAGTTTGTTACACTCTATGATGATAGTCATTTTGTTTCGCTGATCTCTTAGTCCACACAGTCCTAACGTGTGATGTAACTTACAATTTTGAGTACGCGCGAAATAAAAGTGTGCTGCACTGTGGTCTATCATTTGACCTGGGTCAAGTGATAGACCACAGTGCAACGCACTTTGATTTCGGTGCCATGCGCAGGGCGTGGGAGCAAATTCGTTTTGTCATCTATGCACATACGTCTTAAGTAAACTACGTAGCCTATATTAAGCCCTGATGATACCTAAAGACAGCTAAAACGGTTTCAGATGTGGAATGAAATGGGAATATATAGGACCCTAGATGTGGAATATAAGACAAATAATCAATTTTTAGTTTCAGGCAACGAGACAAACTATCACTTCCTCGGCGATCTGAATGTGTACACTATCTTTCCTCCGCTGCGCTTCTGAAAGATAGCTACATCCAGATTGCCTCGGAAGTGATAGTTTGTCCCATCAACTTCTCCAACCTTGATTATTTGCTTAATGATTGCCATTTACTCCTGAAACTCAGTGTTGTGAGAACAAAGTGTAGCAGATTTAATTCTTCCTCTAGTTTGTTTGCTTTGTTTTTCAAACGTCTACTTGCTGGTTAAACTTACTACAAGTCATTGCATGAATCAGCAATGCATTATTATGCCTCCCGTAAAAATACATGCCCTTGAAATAGTAGTAGTAGTAGTAGTAGTAGTAGTAGTTAGTCTAGTAGTAGTAAAAATACAGGAATAATAGGTAGAAGTAATTTGTTATAGAGGATGGTGTGCTATTAAATGTGTTTTCTTGTTAACTATTTACACTGTCATCTGTTCACACTTACAGAGGGAGGAATCGATCCAAGCCATACAAGTATAACTCACTGCAGGGATACTTCATGCAACGCCGATGATGATGAGCTGTCTCTTCCATGGCCAAGCAGCAAATCTTCTCATCATACTCTTCTTCAACCTGTACCAACTAGAAGTATTGTGAACAGTTTCACTATTTATAGGGTTTTATTAAAGATGTGAATACAACTGTTAAATGATTCAAGAAGTCATAAGGACAAGATGGTGCCGAGACAAAAAATCACTTGTTCCACTGGATATTGTAACGGGTGCTGCCTTCAAATAATCAATCAGCAGCTTAGAACTAGTGTATTGTTAAAGTGAAAATTTTTGTGAATTTCGCACAACCTGAAGCTACCACAAACTAAAAGTATGCAAATATTTTAGCATGCCATATGTTCAAGTAATCAATGTTGTAATTCCATGGAATTAAAAAGATGGGAAGTCATTTTACCCAGCCAAGTGGGGAAAAAAAAGTACTGTCACAAAAGTATCCACTTTTACAGTATGTCCTTACATTGCACTCAACCTGTGCTGCAGTGTGGACACCGAGGATCATCAGCTACATCCAAGAACTCTGTTCATGTATTTTGGATGTTATGGTTGTTTGTCATATTCATTCAATGTTTTCTATCAGCTAGACTTTGGTATATAGTGATGAGCAGTTACTTGGAGAACTCCTGTGACAGGATGATCAGAAGTACATACTGATGATTTTATCTTAGAATTAAGAACAGTTGTGTTTTATCCAAGTACTTTTTTATGCTGATTATATGAAATCTAATAGTTTAAATACTCCACATCTCTCAGCAGGTGTTGGAATAAACAGAATAAACATCTTTAACACGATGTATGTGTAGGAATAAATGAAGGGGGACTGGAGTGTAATGTACTGAAAGTGGTGGATTTATCAATTGGTTTCCTGCTTTACTTGTTCACTGTGTTTTTTTAATTCTGTTTAATAATGGTACTGTGTTGATATTTCAAAACCAATTTCACCATGAAAGAAAAGTCAACTTTTCATGTCGAAGTGCACTGCCACTAGAGGTCTCTATGACAGTGAGACCAGCCTTACTTGTTTTCTTCTCTTTGTTATGTTTGGGCTGAAGGCCAGAGATCGCCAACTGAACATGGTCTGGTTCTTCATATCTAGGGATAGACTGTAGCAAACATGTTATCTCTTGATGGATTGGGCAGCTAAGATTCAAGGAATGCTTATATTTATGTTTGTTTTTTGTTTTGTTTTGTTTTTTTTTTTGGAAGGGGGGGGGGGGAGGGGGTGGGCAATTCATTTCTATTTTGAGCCATCAAAAGTATAAATTTCAAAGATTTTAATGGCCCAGCCACCAGAGATAAAAAGTAAGGCGCAAATTCACAAAGGTGGTTCAAATTTAAGCCATGGCTTATGCAAATTTCTTCTGCATAAATACAATTGACAGATTGCATACACCTACAGATGTCAAGTAACATTAATGTGCATTGATACCCGCATGTCAAAGGTAGACCTATTTCATGCTTATTTTAGACCATGGTCTAAATTTGTACCATGGTTGAGGTTAAAACCAGGATTAATTCACCTTTGTGAATTCAGGCCTTAGTGTTTAGTCCTGCTGTATCAGTGTTCCTTTGTAAAGTATACCTAGTACAGTGTATATGTTTTTGGTTTGTTAGTTTTTTCAGTCACACTCATCTGATATTGCTCTAAAACAGGTGTTTTCTCAGTCTGAATTAAACACTGTAAAACTGCACTTACAGAAAGTACATTGTATTTGAGGCTTGTTTGTTTGTTTTTATTTTCATTATGAACCAGAAATAAGAGAATATTCCGTAATAACTTCTGCTCCCACCATTCTGTGGGTTGTGGAATGCAGTGGGAATAATTATGAGACACATATCCAGTATTCTGTTCCTGCAGCAACATTGGCATGTGCTTGTCAAGTTACCATTTGTTCATGCAGAGTTAGCAGCTTTTGAGTGTTTCAGTCTGTAATCATTACTTTGCACATACAAGTTGAATGACACATCATTTTTTTATTTACTGAAAAGAAATGCTGACACCTTTCTCATTTCTCACAATGTGTCAGGTGTACATGTCAATGGATTACATGTCCATTAAAATGCATTGTTTCATGCTGTAAATACAATCCGTACTGTATCCCCTGAGGCTTGAGTGTTGTTCATTAATGTGTACAGAACAATATGCCATGTTCACTTGATTTACATGTAACAGCACATGTACCACAAGTAGGTTCTTTGCATAAGAGACATAAAATACAAGAAACACACTGCTGCCACTCTTTACATGTTAAATAACAAAAATTATCTTAAAGACCTAATAAAATGGTCTGGGCATTTTTTTCTCAATGATGTAATAATATTAAATGTTAAATTCTAAGTAATTCTATGGTTGTGCGGGGTTTTTTACTGTTCTGAATTTTGTTCTATATTTGTTAACATAATGGATGCAATTTCCTCGGTTTTGGAAAACTTGCTATACTTTCACCGCATGCGGCGCACTATCACTTCTAAATTGTGATGACGTCTAAGAACGGAGTCGTTCACGGCCAGTCTAGCCGTAGCCAGCGAGCTGGCAAGGCTATGCTAGCGCAGCGCAGCGACAGCCGGCCGGCGGCTGCACTGGCTAGCGCTGGCGGGGGAGCGAGCTAGCGAGCGCATAGCAGGTGCTGCGCTGCACTATTGTCATTGGCTAAGCCTTTAGACAAAAGAATATTTAATGAACTGTATCGGATTTAATACTGCCAATAATACAGATTACTTACTGTGGTACGCTTGGATATCCATTATTTTCGGCAAACTCGTGAAATAGGCCCCACCACTGCGTGTCTGTACTAATAGTAATACTACGGCGACTCGCCTGTTTCAGCCCCACCGTGTGGCGTTCATCTCGGTAGGTAAGCACGGCGGTGGGGCTGCCTTCCACAGTGAATACTCGTGAATGCGGCGAAAATGACTTCATAATAATATGGCCCTCGACTAATTTAACGGTCAATTTAACCATAAATACAACCCTACCTAACCCTAAACCCAAGGAGGACCTACCCTTGCTTGCTATAAACGCACGGGTACGGTGCACACGCACTGCGGTGGGGCCTATTTCACGATGGGTAGCCCCACCACCACTGCGTGTCTGTACTAATACTACGGCGACTCGCCTGCTTTATAGGCCTAGACCTACTCGTGAATCCAGCCCCACCGTGGCATTCATCGGTAGATAAGCACGGCGTTTGGGCTTCCTTCCACAGTATGATTTTTAGCATAAAACAAAAACTACTCGACCAAAATTGACAATAATTCTTGGTATCGTTTTTCTTAGAAAATGGCGCATCTAAATTACTGATAACAAATATTGCAGAAACTGACTATGGGAAACTGGTTAGGCCTTCTTTTTTTCTTCTTTTTTTTGGAGCCACGACCCACCCTGTAACAACATATCCCCCTAACCGTTAGGCGTTAGAGTGTAGCCTCGGTACTACTACCAAAGATTCTGCTATTACTACTTACTAGTCTACTAGACCTAGTGCCGTAGTGGTAATAGTACTACTACTAGTAGTAGTACTAGTAGACTACTACTACTAGTAGACTGCTACTAAATCTACTACTAGACTACTACTGGTAGTTTAACTTGTAAGCGCCGGCCGACGGGCCAGGCCACGGCCGGGACGCTCCCGCTTGCTTGCTGCGGCCGAAGTAGCCGCTCACTTTGTGAGCGAGCTGGGCCTGTTCTTCTAATCTACTTACTAGACAAACAGTTACAACTTGCAATGTCAATCATGTAGAATACAGTATATCCTTTCTAAGGTTAAACTATATGGGGGCATACCAGACATACCACTCTGTATTTCCCAGGCGATCGTTTCCGTGAGGTCTATTCTCGGGCTTGGTGCCATGTTCATACGCTCTTGCACTGGCAGCGGGGGAGATGCAGCTGGTTCATATCGGTAAGGTGCAGCCCCACGATAACGTTCTGGTTCATCGGCTGCCTCTCCCTCCCCATCTTCCCCTTCAACTTCATGTGCCTCCTCTTCTTCTCCGCTATCGTCAGAGCTGCAGTCTTCATCATCATCATCAATGTCGAAGTTTACCCATATAGGGGAAGATATTATGCTCGAGGTACCAGGTATCTGTGCAAGCTAACTTAGTGATAATGTACGTGGTAATGCGTACATATGTCGACAGTCAGTGGGTCGACCGGGAGCGCACATCCCGCGGCACGGGGCCCGGGCCTGGCCGGGCTAGCTATCGTGTACGCGCGTGTACCAAGCTAGTAATCTGAGTGCTTGTGCTGAGCGGCGTCTGCTAACTGAGCACAACTCCGTGCTTATATGTCATCAATCGGTTCAGGGGTGTTGGTCACGTGACTATCTTTTTCGCAAAAGCTGCAACGGGGTCCTCCAAAAATGTGATATTTGGGGGAGTTTCTAGAAGCGATAAAAACCGGAACGACACTGACAACATATTTACATTGATAATCATGACATATGTTTTACATTTCTTTTGCATATTAAAACATTTTGCAAGCATTTTATTAGGTCTTTAAAATGCTATTACTGAAGCACATTTTTTTCTGATGATAATAGCAAGACCCTTGCCATAGGGTCTTCTTACATTTGACATCTTCAGTTTAAAGCCAGAAGTTGTTACTGCACTGATGAGTGTTAGGGTCTTTCAGCCTCTTCATGATGTACAGTCAGGCATGAACTAAATTATATGTATTCCAGTAACATGTCAAATTGTACAGGAAAACCATGTGAAAATAAGGTACATGTAGCAAGGGCCAACCAGTACACTTGTACCTGGTAAAGGTATTTAAAAAACAAAGGCCAGCTACATACAACAAAGGAAAATATGGACAGCCAAATTCACCTTGTCAAGTTATACCTTTGTAGGTAGTAAGCGAGCTTGCTTAACCCTGTTCACTTTTACATGCATGTGTACACTGTACTACTAAATGCAGATCCCTAACCATTCGGAATTTTGGAGGAAAGAATCTGAGTTCTGACCATTCTCAGCTCATGTCACGATAGGAATTTCCTATTTTGGTGATAATATTACTACTGTACACACTCCCATAGGAAGTGCTCTTTCTTACTTTCGAGCCAAGTCATCCCTATTGAGGTCTGCCAAACATACTGCAGTCCACAGCACCTTTTCATTCTCTTATCTCTTCCTATCGCTCATTACTTCAGTAACACTTAGCACCTGATACCTTCCCCTTACAAGTGGTAAATTGCAGATGTCCAAATATGTTTTGTCTTTACAATATGTACTTTATACCGCTGCAATTGTCATCAATAACACCAAGAAGTTGTGGGTGGGTTTTACAAATTATCACCTTTTTATCTCATCATTTAGAACAGTCTATAATCAACATCATTTGCTGAATTTTGAATTTCTATAATATCATGTGGTTTCCATTCAAAGAAAATCTTTCCAGGAAAGTGCAAATACATGTAGTTGCACTTCCCCTACATGAACAAGCCCTCTTTGCTGTATTGTAACACTTAAAAATCAAAATTATTCAGGATACCAAGCTTGGTCTACAAGCTTGTAACAGCTCCATCCCATGATTACGTCATGTACATTGGAATTGTTCATGTAGACTGCTACTCATTACATAAATATATGCTGTATCATGAGTGGATTTACCTTGCTTCAAACTCAACAGATTCTGAAATGAGGTAATGCCCACAGAATCAAAATCGCCTCTACATTGTACCCTAAAGCGCTTTTTACACTTGTGTTTCTTAACCCCGAACTTTCTCTGACCCAGGACTATCGTTAGTCCCGTACCAATTTTTTCAGCTTTTTACACTCGCCAATTAGTCCCGTCCTATCTCTTGTCCGGGGCTAAGGAGAAAACTGACCTTTTTACACTCGTATTTCTTAGCCCCGGACTTTCCAAACCACATGAATATTCATGATTACGCTGTGTACTGTACACGTACACGCATGCACTGGCAGCACTTGATTACCTCGTTTCTGATTGGTCAATGAGGGTCGGACTTCGTCTCCGTCGCTTAGCCCAGGATTATTTTTTCATTCTGTTTACACTCACTTGCTTGGCACTGCAATTGCGGTGCTAACCCTGCTATTTTGCAGAGCCAGATAGTACGGGATTATCAGTGGAGGTGTGGAGGTGTCGTGGCTGAGTGGATAAGAGCGCTCGTCTGTGAACGACATGAGCGTGGTATGGTTCGTGGGTTCGAGCCCATGCCAAGCCCGACACGTTTGCCCTTCAGCAAGGCACTTTATCCACATTGCTGCTCTCCACCCAGGAGTATAAATGGGTACCCGGTAGGATGAGAAAGCTTATGTTGGTTGATCAGCATGTGCGCGCCTGTAAAATGGCTGCGACTGGCTGGAATGCTCCCCAGGGAGTGGAGAATGAGCACTGTTAGTGCTGGTTGGAAATAATGTATCCAGTGACCGGGGTAATAATAGTCTGTAAAGCGCATTGAAACCCTGAAGTGTGTGAAATGCGCTTTATAAAAAACCAGCTATTATCAGTGGGGCTAGCCCACTTTGGCAAAAACGAGTGTAAACAGAAAGTGGGCTAAGGATAGTCCAGTACCAACGGTGGGGCTAAGGCCCCCCCTTAGCCCCACCGTTGGTACGGGACTAAGCAAAAATTTACAAGTGTAAAAAGCCCTTAAGATAATTTGTACTCTCCAAATATGACATAGCAGAGTAAAAATTATCATAACATCTGAGATTTCACAAAACGATGACATACCACTACCAGTGAAGAAATCATCATAATGACCGAGATTTCACAACACAATCTTTAGATTTCTATTTGTCCCTTTAATTACATAGGTTTTAATAGACAACAAGCTCTTGCTTACTCTCTGAGCAGCAAATGAAGGTTGGACACAATCTTACAAGTAAACTCATCACCACTCCTGTATCTGGGGAAAGCATATTCAAGTGTGTAACTACTGACATGCATAACTTTGCAACAATTCCTTGATCAACTCGTGGTCAAAATGTCTCTCTTTGAGTACAGAGTTGGAGTTACAACTGGCTGTAATTATTCAAACAGTTGTCAGAATTCTATTGATGTACAAAACAATTTAACAGGTGCATCTGTGCCTTTGATGATCGATGTTCAATGCTGCCATCTTGCTGAGCAATCTGAAGATTTATTTTGAATGTTAACATAATGTTGGCCATATTTTGCTTATTAATTTATTAAATGAAATGAAATTTCACTTAATGATAAAGCATGTACAGTTGTACAACAAAATTCAATCCCGTCCAGAAATTTGTGCAAAAGTGTAAATCAGAGCTGTATCATGTGAAAATGTTTAAAACTGTACCAACCTGGAAAGCCAGTTTTTTCACTTTTCCACTTTATTTCCACAAATAAAACTAATATGGAATAATCTCCAAGTATAATTCTTTATTGATGATATATCAAACTAGTGCCTGGGTATGCCTAGTCAAGTAATTTTCATCTTTCTTTCAGCATTTTTTGCGCAATTTCTATTCACACATCCTTGTGTCTGTACCACCTACCTTTTATAAGAAGGGATAGCAAAAAGTAATTACCATCACAAAGACATAATCTTCCTTAGAAAGTGGCTGGTGATTATGCAATGAGACACGAGTCAATCGTCTTCCTATCTGTGTGGCAGCTCCTTTTTGGCTCATGCTTAAAATATTTTTGCGCGGTCATGACTCCATTCTCTTGAACCTCCGTGGTATAATGGTGCAGAGGAATTCCTGGAGTTCAAACACCAAAGGCTGACACAAACATGAAAATTGGCCCCATTGATTTACACCAATACCAGGATTATTACAGCATCTGACCTCATCATTATATCAAGACTCCTCTCTTGGTAATAATAGCAAGCTTTAGATCTGTGTCACTCATGTTTATGACATGCATCCTCCCACGCTGGACAAAGGGAACAGCTGCTGTCTGGTGCCACAAATCTAAAGCTCACTAATATTTCATAGAAATTGACTGCAAGCAAACCTTGGTTAGTCTGGAAACTAGAAAGAGATTTTTGGATAGCAATTAGAACAGTGGACAACTGAACAAAAGCTCTTTTGATGCATGTCACAATCTGCTTAGAAAGAAAGTGGAGAAATAAAGGGACTTTGACGATATGCACCCTGTACAAAGTCATCTTACAAGAAATCTGTCTCTTCCACTAGGAAGATAACCTTTGTCTTGGCATTTAATGCCATATTTTAGCTAAAACTAGAACTAGCCTAGGCAGGCATTTGAAACTCTTGAATTTGAGTTCACTCAATTTAATCTGTGTTCCAGCTGACTTCAGTGATTATCAAATCAATACAAAAACAGAATCAGCAGAGTTTCATACCAAATTGAACCCAAGTAAGATAGTCGCAGAAGATTCTAAGTTGGTCACAATCACATACAAAAATACCCAGGCATATGGCATTGTCTTTCCCTCATATTATGTTACTGCTGTTGTTTTAATCCAGTGTTGTCTTTCAGAGAAGCATCACTACACCAGCCTGCTGACCTCAGATATCTCTTGGGACAGGTCAAAATTAAGAACTCTTCCTTACATAGTGGACATGTATTTTATATGCAATCTTTTGATTATCGTGTGCCAATGCTTTGAGAAGGCCAATATTGCTAAGTCAGTGGAGACGTCTGGCAAATCATGATTAATGTTACAAATATCTCCAAGGAAGTGCCCTTAGAGTTACCTATATACAATATAATACAGACTATACACGCCCAGGACAAAAAAGAGACATGGGTGGATTATGTGGATCTTTTCCTGATCTTATATTTCCCTTTCTGCATTTGAGTCACATAGATGCGCATCTTCTGGTTGTCCAAGGTTTTCTTCACCCAGATCTGCAGATAGAAGAGACAAAACAGGATGACGGGTTTAACTTACAAAACAGAAGTCACACACTGGAAGACATGTGCATGATGTATCACATCCAGGACTGAATTTCAAACATGCAAAGAAACTCTACGACCTGGCAGTAACTTGTTTCATTCAGGGATGTTGATGGTTTCAGTTTCAGTTTATTTTCTTTAATCACTGTAATTTGCCTCGAATCAGCAAAGCTGTTCTTCTGCAAATCTGTGAATAACATAAAAATAGCAGGAATACATACAAACTGCACTTATATACAATAATAAAGAAAGGAACAAGTGTATTCAGACTGCTAATCCGCTTTCAATACCACTATCAAACCTGGTTTGGTAGAGGATGACAACAACAAGTGTGAAAATGGCAAAAATTGGTGCTTGGTGAATTCAGAAGGATTGGTCTTAATATGCTGTACAATATTTAAGACAGTAGCATCTTTTGAAAGTCCAGCACACACCTAGGTTGCCTATCTAGTAATTCTCACCTCAATCTGGCCGATGGACGTGATGATTGCGCTGACCTTCCCCATGTCCTTGGACTCAACGTACACATTCTGGCCTCGATGGAACCAACGCTTCTCATAGAACAGCTTTCCATCCTCAATGCGCACATTGTATTTATGGTTGCTGCTACTTCCTGCTCCACTGTTACTGCTGGAGGTTGTGGTGGTGTTGGTGCTGCCAGTGGTGGATGTTGTAATGCCTGAAGTGTTTGTGGTGCTGGTTGTGTTGCCTGATGTTGCAGAGTTGTTGCTGTGGCTGTGTGAGCCATGGTTGGAATGGGATTTCATGCCTGTCTTGGGTTTCCATGCTAAAAAATACAACAAGCAAACAAATGCATAAAGAAGAATTACCATGACATATCTCATTTGTGTTACTCTGCTGGGGTTATTATTTTTTTTCCTAGCTGTCCAGTTGTAATTTGCCTTACATAACTAAATACAAGCAAAAGGAATTCAGTGTTGTTGTGACATAGAAATTGACTGGAATTTGCAAGTACTGATTTGTGATACAAAAAGATACTTGCAAGATAAAATTCTTATCACATATGTGACAGCATTTTGTCAACACACTCAACTCATTTATTACCAGCTTCAGGCAGTCAGTAGCATGTCCAGGCCATGGGTCTGTGCATGTATAACCTTTTTTTCTTTTCTTTTCTTTTCTTTTAAGATTACAGTTTTGTACATATGGTAGATCTTGAAAAACCTCAAAGGTTCTAACTACATTATCTGCTGACATTTTGGATCATTCATCCATAATGTAATTTGCACTTTGCTGACCCTTTATCATACCTAGTTTGTTTGTGTTTCCCATGATATCATAAAATCATCTCAAGCAGTTTAAAATCTATCACATGATTATTGCTATTGAACATTTTTTTTTTTTCATTTTTTAAAATTTGTTTTATTTGTTTTATTTTATCTTATTTTTTATTTTAATTTTTTTAAAGCCAGCATCTCGGGTTGAGAGTGAGACAGTGATGTGCACTTGAAGTGCTTATTTCCGGTATGCCACTCAGCATTGTTTTACTGCTCCTTTGTTTGTTAGCACATAATGTTTCAATATGGTTGCTACAGTGTATTTTTGCTACAATCAGCAGGAATGATGGCAGGCTATACAAGCTGGTTACAGAGCCAAATACGACCAAGTAGGCAGTACATTACTACATGAGAGAACAGCCACTTACAGGCTTTGGGCTTCCACGTTTGTGTCTTCTCTGCGGACTTACGGATGTTTCCTGCATCAAGAACAATGGCAGAGTTGAGTTTTCATGACTTTCAATGAGTCCCTTCATCTATGCTACTGATACAGTAAATGTTGTACTTGTTGGATTCTTTTTTTCTTTCATTTTTTAAAAATATTACTGTAACTTCAATGAAGATAGTGAAAGAATAGAAAATCAAAGAGTGAGAGAGTGGTATCAGTCAACCACATTCTACACATGGTGAAATTTACTTCTAAATTGTTCTATAAACTGGTCACATACCAAACATGTTTTCACAGTTATATACCACTATGTCTTACTGTTGACTTCAATATTCAGTGCAATAGGACAACCCATACAGTCAAACCTGTCTTAGTGCTCAACTGTTGTGTAAGGCCACGAGAAACAATTCCCTCCAAGAGAAAAGGCATGCTGAAGAACCTGTCTATAGCGGCCATCCTTTCTATAACAGCCATTTTCTCTCCCTTGGGTGGCCACTTTAGACAGGTGTGACTGTAGTTGTAGCGCAGAACTGGACCTGCTAATAAAGCTACATAATTTAGCACCTGAATATCTTCTGTGTAGACACAAAGGTGTTGCACTGAATGCTATTTTTGCCTTGTTTGTAAAGATCTGGACAATAACAAGCCTTTATATGAGGAAATGGAGAAAGTGTGTGAACAGAGTGAAATTCAATCTTAGATACAAGATTACCTGATTTCTTGGTTGTTCCACTTTTACTCTGTAAAATAAATCAGAAGTGAAAAGAAATATATTACAAAAAATACATTATTAGGTAACAGGTGCTAAGATAAGAGTGAAAAAATTTCAAAACTGAAACTGAACTTGTGATCTAGAAAGATTTGTCATTTGTTTCCTCTGGTTCTCAGTAATGGTTACCGGTACATTAGGAAATGAAACCAATTATTTATCTTTGTACAAAACTGCACAGGGTTCCAGTATTAAAATGCATCTCATTACACCTTCTGTGACATTTCAAAAGTCAAACTGATCTGATGATTGACAATATATCTTGAAGGTCTTGAGGCCAAGCTATGTGTACACATGTAAGATGCTGTGTAATTGACCCTCTTAGGGTTGGAGATGTCTGAGTCTTTAAATGCTATTCTGCGATGTTCTTTGTATTTGCTATATATGCTTGTAAATATCTGTAAATAAACTGTATTATAATGTAAATAACAACTGAATGGACGTAAATTACGGAACACACAAAAAGTCTGCAAGAATCTTCAGCTAATGAAGACTTAATCATCATCATCATCATCAGAAGAAGAAGAAGAAATGTCACCTCTACTAATTGCAACATACTATATATCAGTCATCACATATCCCATATGATGCCTGGTAGTGTTGAAATGAAGTACAGTGTGTGACAAAGTCCTTACTAAAATACAGTGAGATGACAAGGCCCCCCTCAAAAAAAAAAAAAAAATCAATCAATAGAAAATAATAACAAAAAATACAGAAATTCTTTCCTGTAGCTCTTAGGAAAAGCACACTCAAAACTATTTTGCACATTCTGCAAAAGCATGAACACAACACAATGAACTGCTTGGTAATGGCAAGTAAGGCAGGAGAGGGAAGTCTATTTCACTAAAGGACTTGATAAGGACTTAACAAAGAGAGTCTTTGATTATTCACTACTGTGTACAGTGTAGAGAAGTCTTCAATAAGAAGGCAGGCACTGAAAGCTAAGAGATTAATTACCTTGGTGAGGGCTTTAATGTCAGCTGTAATGTCCTCATCATTCAGCAAGTAGCAAAACTGAGGTGCACCTTGGTCAAGTCAAATATTCATAAGTTATGAAAGAGCAATCATAAATCTTTTTTTTTTCTGTGTCTTCATGCATTCATATATCTTGAACAGTGAAGTCATGGAATGGAGCTCACGTGGATAGCAATTTCAACTTTTTAATTTGTGCATATACTTATAGAACGAACAACAGAAGTGTGGTGCTACTAGCCATAAGCTAAACTGCTACTAGTTGTATGCTTGATACAACATAGATGTCTGTCTATACATCATAGTGGGTCTATTCTCCTCTTAGCAAGATTTTGCTTGATTGGGGCCAACACAGACCCATGACAACAAGGCAACATTAAACTTTAAAGGACAAGTTCACCTTCATAAACATAAGGATTGAGAAAATGCAACAATATTAGTAGAACACATCAGTGAAAGTTTGAGGAAAATTGGACAATCGATGCAGAAGTTATGAATTTTTTTAAATTTTTGTGTTGGAACCGCTGGATGAGGAGACTACTACAGCTTGTGAGTCATATGCGTACAACAGTACAAAGAAAATGTAAAAGAAAATTCAACATATTTTCACTTTTTTCGCATAATAAAAGAGCACTTGACTTGCCTCTTTCTAAAGGCAGGGGGAATAATATTACCCATAAAATTTGTCGGTAACGAGTCAGGGGAATGTGTACTTTTTTTCAAAAGATGGAATTTTGTGAAATTCTCTTTATATTTTCCTTATATTGTTGTACGCATGTGACATCTAAGTTATTCATACACAGCAGTAGTCTTCTCATCCAGCGGGTACTGCACAAAAACTTCAAAAATTCATAACTTTTGAACGGATTGTCTGATTTTCCTCAAACTTTCAATGATGTGTTCTACTAATATTGCTACATTCTCTCAATCCTTATGTTTATGAAGGTGAACTTGTCCTTTAAGCTTGCATTAGTCAATGTAACATTCATATATACCAGGTTAAAATTGGAAGAATAAGTCTCTGCACCTAACCAGATATGCAATGTACTACTTTATGTAAGATCACCATCATCACCATGGAGATCACTGTACTGTTTCCAATCAATGTACCATCTGCACATAATATCTTTGCCTGCTATATACTGTACACGCATTAACCCATGAAAGACTAGTCCTGAGTATACGCAGGGCAGGTGTTTATGGGAAACATGTTTTATAGCAAAATCAGCTGACCCTCAATAGCTCCATGTATTACTACCTGAGGTTGACAAAAGAAATCTTTGAAGGTCTTACTGATTCTGAATTCTCTGCAAAAATCACATGAAACAGCCTGAAACTAGAAATATCACTGAAGGTGATTAATACCCCCGCCCCGTGACGACAGTCTTACCCAAGGAATGATTTTTCCTTGATCTTCTGCCATTTAAATGCCGTTACCATGGCAACGCAGCTTCCGACACGTCCGAAAAATATGTCTTGCACATCTTCCCACCAAGACTATTGTGTGTGCCACATTTCATAAGCTTTTGTCAAAAACTGAGGAAGTAGTTCAATCCACAAGATCTTTCCTTGATCTTCCGCCATTAATATGCCGTTACCATGGCAACGCAGCTTCCGACACGTCCAAAAAATATGTCTTGCACATCTTCCCACCAAGACCAATGTGTGTGCCACATTTCATGAGCTTCAGTCGAATACAGAGGAAGTAGTTCAATCCGCAAAATCTTTCCTTGATCTTCTGCCATTTATATGCCGTTACCATGGCAACGCAGCTTCCGACACATCCAAAAAATATGGCTTGCACATCTTCCCACCAAGATCAAGGTGTGTACCACATTTCATAAGCTTTGGTCAAAAAACTGAGGAAGTAGTTAAATCCGCAAGATCTTTCCTTGATCTTCTGCCATTAATATGCCGTTACCATGGCAACGTACTTTCGGGTACTGTCAAAAAATGCGTCTTGCACATCTACAACCAAAGGCACACATCTGTACCAAGTTTCATGGAAATTGGGCAAAAACTGAGGAAGTAGTTTGCAACACAAAATTTTCCATCATTTTGGCTCATAATATGTGAGCTGTTACCATGGCAACATACTTTTTGTCACTGTCAAGAAATGTGTCATGCTGACCTATATCCTAAGACAAACATTCAATATGAATTCCATGAGAATTGGAAGAACACTGATGAAGCAGTTTTGCCATGAAGCATTTTGCCCTATATTTTACCAATAACATGCCGTTACCATGGCAATGCACTTTTTGCCACTGCGGAAATATGTGTCTTGCACATTAACATATTCAGATGAACATCTGTACCTAATTTCATAAAAATTGATCAAAAACTGTGGGAGGAGTTCGCGACGCAAGATTTGTACCCATTTTTGCCCATAATATGCCGTTACCATGGCAACGTACTTTTGGGTACTGTCAAAAAATACGTCTTGCACATCTACAACCCAAGGCACACATCTGTGCCAAGTTTTATGGGAATCGGTTGAAAACTGAGGAAGAAGTTCGCGACGCAATATTTGCAATGGACCGACCGCCCGCCCGACCGACCGCCCGACCGACCGCCCGCCCGCCCGCCCGACCGCCCGCCCGCCCGACCGCCCGACCGTCCGCTGATTCCTATATACCCCCTTCAAACTTCGTTTGGCGGGGGTATAAAAAGGGAGTGGGGGACAGATATCCAATTAAAATAAATGAAAAATCTGCATTTTTGGTTTCTCTTTCATTTATTACAAAATTGTTTTTATAAATCAGAGCCTGCAATCCTGCAGAAATGTGTTCTGCTCCAGTAGTATTACCAAGTCTATAATTCATTGGTGTAAACTGGGCGATGTACAGTATTTAGTATTCAGCTAGACAAACAGACAACGGTAGAGAACTTGATTCAGTGTGTGTAAAGCAGCAAAGGATATCAGGTGATGGTTTCCGTCTCTTTTCTGGTAATGGAATGGGATCATTGGGTCTCCTCCTCAGCTTCCTGGTTATAGCTGGCTTGATCTCCATAGAGTCTAATGCGTAAGACATACATGCAGATTCATGGCAACAGCTCAGTAACAATTCACAATCTTCAGACTTCATACAGGCTTATGAACTTTATATCAGTCACGTCACTACCAAAAGTTGCTACTATCATGGCAAGCAAGAAAGACTTTTTGGTTGATCTTCTTACAGTCTATACTTCAGAAAAACTTGAGCATGACAACATAAACTTCATTTCTTCTCATATCAATTCATACTGAGAGTGTAGTATACAAGATGACATTGTATGAAATACTTTTCCAGAACAGGAGTATAAAACGAGCATAAGTAACATGATGTCATTAAATGTGTGAAGCATATGAAAATACATCAATGCACCCATCAGGGGCACACTGACTCTGTTTAAATGCAACTGACTGTCAGTCAAAGTATGGCATATGGCTATTTGTCCTGGGCAAAAATTAGCCTTTGTTTGAGAAACAAAGTGATGTAAATCAAATCATATGCTCCAAACTCACACTGTTTAACATATTATTGTCTTACCACTTAGTAAAAAAATGTTTCTGTAAATTAACAACAATTAACAAATGACCATTACCCACACTAACCCACCACCTTCATGTGCAATGCATCATCTCTTGGTGTGGATTCTTTTTAGGGCAACAGAAGTTTATAACACTAACAGAGAAGAAAGTAATTTCCAACATGAAAATTAGCAAAAATCGTAATTTTTCACTTTAAATGCCGAGTCAAGTAATCTGCCATACAATGATAATGTTGTACATATGTGTAAGTGTTTGTGTGTGTGTGTGTGTGTGTGTGTGTGTGTGTGTGCATAGGGCACAAGGCAATAAAATATAACTCTAAAAGGTAGGACATTTTTCTTTTTTTTTTGCCGCCCTCCCATCAACCCAAGTACTACACTCTCCTTGTAATCAGTACTAGCATGTAGTCATCTTCAGTACAGCTTGGAGTAATGTTAAATACTCTGCTCACGACTCCAAAGGTCTATGTAGAGAGAGAAGTACAGCTTACCTCCTGTGAGTTCCATTGATTGGTGTTCTATCTCTATCATTCTCTTCCTATCATCCAGTTCTATCAACAATGTCTCCATCAGGTCCATCTTTTTGGTCTGCAGAAGTCAGGAGGAAAAAAATAAGTGTTTTTTTTCCTGTTGTCATGGAATCATTGCCTATATTAAGTAAACAGTCCATCTTGTCTTTATGATGTTAGTTGGTATCATGCTATATCATTACATCCCCCAATGAGGTTATGTTCCTGCCGGTGTTGGTTTGCTTGTCTGTGTCTGTCTGTTTGCAAGATAACTTAAAAAGATGTGAACGGATTTGAATCTAATTACAGGAAAGGTTGATAATGACACAAGGAACAGATAATTGAAATTTGGTAGTGATCAGGACTGATAAGCATCTGGAGCCAGGATACTTAAAAAATTTTTTTGGAAGGACTATAATTGACAAATATGGCCAACAAAAGAGGGAGTCCAAGCTATGCGTATTTAAGGTGTGCATAAATGCGCACTGAGAGCGCACTCGAGGCATCACATGCAGCAGTAAGCTGATGAGGTAGACTCTGAGATACAATAGAATTAGGAAAAAGGGCAACTCTCAGCATGTGTGTATAGGTGGAAATGAGCTGCCTGGTGGATGTCTGCATTCATGGAGTGCTTCAATTCTAGTTTTCTCGTCTTATATTTTTTTTCTCAACTCAAACAAACAGTTCAAAAAGTGAAAGAGGAAAAATAACTGATGTCTACTGTCGACTTCATTTGATGGTACACATGCACACATCTTTCATGTGTTGACAGTCAAAGAGAATGTTTAACAAAGAAGATCAGTCCTCATCTGCACATATACATTATGGATTTTTGACTATTTCTTTTTATGGTTGTCGATGTAGCAGTGATAAAGAATACCTACATCAGTCACAAAAGGATTGTTACATCTGATATTGATTTTCAAGGTGACATTAGAGGTGTGAGCTCTATACACAATTAGTTACTAATTACTCAATATAATGACATCCTCAAATCTTTATCTTTCATGCATACGTACTTGTATGTTTACTCATTTACGGAGCCCAGAATGCAGTCTGTTCACATAACAGCATATTACAAAAGTGAATGAACAGTAATATAGGAACATTATAACACTCTCTTGCCACAACAACATACAAAGTGTACATATCTTCCTTATGTATCTGGCAAGTATCCTAATTTGCTTTCAACACTCTAACCAAGAATTTAAGAGGTTAGATAAAGACAAACAAGTATAAATTTACTGACCTCATAGTCTTTTCCTGCATTCTTTTGGTCTTTGACATATTCTCTTTCAACAAGTTCCATCTGTTTAAAAAAAAATACAAAAAGTAATGACATTCAGAAATAGTAAGTCACTTGCATGAAGTGAAAAGACACAGTCAGTGGGAAATCAAAGGCAAAACATTGATAGATATTTTCTCCAACAGTTTCATACAAAGATTTCTCCCATGAATTTAACCAGCCCTGCTTCCTACAAAACTGTGCCTCATTTCCTATCTCATGATATCAATTGGCATCATGCTATATCTTTTCCTACATACATGTACAGTATACCACATAGTACTAGTATTCTTTTTCTTTTCAAGTGAAACATAGCACTTGCTCAAAAAGTGAAAGAAACAAGTGATCAAAGGAAAGGATGATTTGAAGTGTAAGCATCAAGTGATACTTTGTAGATATTATGGGTAACAAGCATTTTGTGCAAATCTAAAGCATGAGGTGAAAGGCTGTCTCTTGCTCTGTGGCACAAAAGCAGAATGTCAGATATGAATAAACACTGTTAACATGAAAAGAAAAACAAACACACAATGTGCACATGCATGGGTCCTGAAACAAGTCTCAAGTACACGTACATCCATAATGTAAGACTAGTCCTATTCCACTGTTTCATAGGTATGAAATGTAGAAAGTCAATTGATTTTCACTAGGCATACCATATCATGCAATATCAACAAAATGTATCACCAATGTATCATCTTGAAGTAAGAATTGAAAGAACATTGTCTTGGTCTGCCTGGAAAAGGAGAATGTAATGTAGAATTACTATGACCAGAATAGTGTCAATCTACAGCAGGGCACTGAAAATGGAAAAGGTGTTGTCACCTCTAACTGCTTGGAAACTTCAGCCATCCGAAGGCGTTCCTTGTATTGCTGTTCCATTTTTTTCAGTTTCCTGTTGAGCTCAGGGTGGCTACCGTCCATGACTTGCTGGAGCTGTTTCTTCAACGTTGCCAGTTTTTCTTTGTAGATCCTGGACACACAAATCCAGAATACATTCATTACAGCCTGAAATATGAGCCAAGCATGTCACATTCAGAATTTATTCTGAAGAAAAGCTGGCTGATCTCCGAGTCGTACATGTAGCTTGAAGTTCAATGTCCCATGCAATTTACATAATAAAAGAAAAATCATATTTGGCATAAACCCATTCATCGATGTTACATTAAAACAAAATCATGGTCAATCAACTTTATTTGTACAAATATCAACATTATGTCATGAATGCAATTACTCATCAGTTTCTAGAAAATGAGGGTGAATGGCAGTCATAATATTTATGTATGGACATCTTATTTGCATTTAACTTTGCTTTTCAGTTCCAAATCTATAAACTTTGTTACAATATCTGCTATGTGACATCAAAGTCATTGCGATAGCACTCCAGTGTGGAAGTCATTGACATGCCTGAGTTTTAAACAACAAAGAATCCTTCTGTGCTCACTAGATGCAATATTTATTCATTATTTAGAAAGATAGCTTGAGACTGTCCTCATTCACTACCATGATTAATTCATGCATTGCAAACTCATCTCAGTTTCTACAATTCACATCTGATTCACCATACACATTTTTAATGTGACCTCGAATGCAGAGTTTTCACACAGGTACACAAGAGAATCAAGTGGCATACATCTCTTTCATTTCAGTGTACTCCTCCTCCAGTTTGGCTGCATCCGTCTCACTGGCATCCTCAGTATCTGTAAGCAAGCATACAAGTACAGCTGTAATAAATCATGTTTGAGGTACGTTGTATATACCAGTACCTTGTAACAAAATCCATCCAACTCTCCAGACATCTAACATGTTACACAAAAGAGATACATCATAGAAACAGAAAACTGTTGAGAACTTTCTGACATGTCTGACAAGTACAATGATACATCTCATGATTTACATGGCCTGTAGTATTAAAGTGCTTTAACCCTAACTTACCCGGGCTATTTTGTGAGCTTAAAGTCCGGGGGGGGGGGGGGGGGGGGGGGGGGGGCATGATGGCCCCCTTATGATCTCAGCCGCGATTCGCGCCTTCGTTACAAAAATTGGCACACATGTCCCTCATGACTCAATCTATAGGGCTGTGTTGTTAAATTTCAATAAATCGCTTTATTTTATTTCATATGAATTATGTTAACTTATGCATGAAATTAGAATTTGGCTGGAAATCATTAAATACAGCCCGCAAACTTCAAAGTTTTTTGCTCGAGGACTCTTTGGTGAATTCTGATTTAATTTAGGTCAAAAAAAAAAATTGGTATCAATTTTAATTTATTTATTTATTGTTTTTATAATTTCTTATATTTCTTTTTTTACTTTGTTTTTTATTGTTTTAGGCATTTGGGAATCATTGGCAACACTATTTCAATCATAAGAAACATAAAATTAATTGTTTTTAATCACTAAAAGTAAATATAATGAAACAATTACGAATTTCAGATAGAAACCTGATTTGCATTGGTTTTGTACACAAAATCACGTTTTTGAGCAATTTTCAGTCTGACATGCACTTACATAATGTTGCGTAACTTCGAAACCGCGTACCCGGACATCGCAAATTTGGTCTTAAAAGTTGCACAAGGCTTCAAGGTAAATTGTCATGAATCCCCATGTGGATGCGTTCTTGCGTTGCGGAGATGTCACGCGAAGTGTGTGTGTGGGGGGGGCACTATGCCCCCCCCCCCCCCCCCGGTAAGTTAGGGTTAATTACCGAAAGAAGAAGAATTAAATCACATTAGTGAAAGTGTTGGCCAAAATCACATACTGCACATACTAGTATTATTTGGGTAAAATTACCAGTATTCGGTCACCTCCCGAAATTCCGCCACTTGTCTTTAATAACCAGCCAGTTAAGTTCTATAACTCTTCTACTGTCACAACACAACAAAATTTCACATACTTGCACACACATTCACAACAGGAAAGTCCCTTGGGCCTTAGTCCGCTCCAAAAATCCATCGAAAATCCCAAATTTCACCTTCAAAAGTCCAGAATCAGCGTGACCTTCCCAAAGCTTGTGCAATTAAGCCCAGTTTTACGACTACAGGTCACCGAAAAAGCGCTATTATTAAAAATCGAGAAATCCACTGTTCTCTTGTGGGATTTTTTGCTTATTGCAAGCTCGGAGTGTGATGGTATCCTCAAAAATGCAAAAGAATATTTCAATACATGCCGATGCAGTGACTCAATGTACAAGGGTTGAATGCGAGTGCTGATTCCTCAGTCAGTATTTGGTCACCAACGGGCGCCCCAACGTCGCTGATGCAATTTTCGCCAAAAAGAATGAACAAGGTTGTGCACGGTGCATTTTTCAGCTGCCTTGCCCTTGAACTTGGTGAACACGCATTGTCTTGAACACACATTGACTTTGAATTTTGCGTGACCAATTCTGACCGCGGCGACCATATTCTGGGGGATTTTCAAGGTGATATGTTTTGGGATTTTGTGAAATTCTGTGAGATAGGTGAACAAAATGAAAAATTGAGATTGAACAAATATTGATATATTTCACATAAATTTACATTGGGTCATTGCTGTAGATATGATATGTATATGTATGCATCATTTTAGTTTGAAAAACATTGCAGAAAAGCTTAGGCTCTAAATGATCGAATACTGGGGGGTTTTATACCTTGGGTGGGCCATCTTCATCTGCTGTGCTAACTGTGTTACAGTGTACTTACCCTCATCGGACTCATGCTGCACTGTTGTTATTCCTTTGTCGCGGTGATCCTCGCTGTCGCTGAATTCGTACTCTCTCGCGGGATCGACGCCATTTGGCAGGGATTTGTTTCCAAACAATGTACTCATTCTTGTTTAAAGCCAAGTACGGTAAGTTTGTCTAAGTTAACGTTAATACCACCGCTTACCACAGCACAGCACCCCATGTAAACGCATGCCGTAATGTGTGATGGGAATTCTTGTACACTATCTATGAATTCATATAAACAACTGCGGCGGCTATCTACCAGGGTCAGAGGTCAATTGGCGATTTTTCTGTCTTTATTTGACGTCTAAGTAGCCCAATTGTCGTTCAAGACATGAGATAATATCACAGCAGAAGGGCAAGCGATCGACATCTATGGCGTTATTTGGGCTATTCTACGATGAATCAATAACTCATGAGAAGCACAGGACTTGTGACGAGAACTCCACTCACTCTCGGCATCGACAAAGCATGTAATTATTCATGTAACAAATAGTGAAAAGCTTCACTTCGTAAGCGTATAAGCTCCTCTAGGGCAGCATCGACGACTGTGCTCGGTGAAGCTTCTTGAATTTAGGACCAGCCGACGGAGCTTGTGCGACTACTAGTGAACTACAGTGATCCCCGAGCCTCGGCGAGCGAGGCATCGTGCGTGCGTGGAGAGTAGCGGTTTCTCTTCTATCATAAACATACCACTCCTCCGGCCGGCCGCCCGCGCCGGCCCTCCCCGCCCCGATACGAGCTCAGCTACAAGTAACGTTGCACTGACCAGCTGCACTGACGAGGTGGTACGAAAGCTGTCAGCACACGACTCACGAGAACGGAACTGCAGTGCGTGCTGAGTAAGGTCAACTTACGTAGACAATATGCACCTGCATTCACCTGTATTCACCTGTCTTACTTAGTATGCCTACTTGGTTGAGGTCCTCCTGAATACTCCATTGGAGTTTTGTCTTGTCGGGCTTCTGGAAAGACAGTAATCTAATGAGTAAATCTAATTTCTAAATTTAGTCTTGTGGTGTAATGCCCTCCCACTTTCAGCAAGTTTCCACTGTACGTCAACTTGATGCCTCGTCTTTATTGCAGTATTGACTAGTTTAGATGATTAAACTTACTCTGCGGAGTAAATTATGTGAACTTGTTATATTTCTTTGACAGGAAAGTGTCTATTTCTGACTTAATCTGTTGAGTGTTGGCTGTAGTTGCTTCCACGGCTGAAATTGGCAGCATGTTCCTTGAACCTTGATGAGATAATCCCTGACCTAGAAGCAGCTCTTTCCGAACTAAACTGGGATGGGATTAGGATGGGATGTGCTGTGACAGTGGGTGATGGTGCAGTTGTAACCCCTAGGCCCTAGTACAATAAAAATAGTGATGTGCCCACTAAAATTCTGTAAGATTTACAGCAACAAGGAACCCACAGGAGGTTTCAGTCCTCTGATGCGATGGCAGGAAGGGCAGCCTCCTGGAAGGCAGCTACTGTTGGGGCAGTAACTGCCGTGGTTGGCAACTGCCACCTGGTTCCAGATGCGAGTGGTTCGGGGGTAAAATGAGAATTTGTAAGAATCAATTGATGCTACAGGGACGGTGAGCTTGAGCACATGATCTCTTCTGCTGACATATGGAGCTTGGGTTATGATTAAGTGAGGAAGATGGATGTTGACTGTTTTGCTGGTGATGTATTGTATAGAACATGGTGCTCTGTGATGGAGACGACGTGTGTGCAGTTGATCTCATCCCAGACTGGAGACGAGCCCTGAAGCTGAAGTGGACCTTTTGTAGTTGCAGGTGACAAAGCGAGCAGCTGCTTTCTGGACTCTTTCTAAGCCTTCGGCAGTACTGGAAGTGTAGGGATTCCAGGCTTCAGAAGCGTACTCCAGCTGTGGTCGGACAAGGCTCATGTATGCTTCAGATTTTACAGCTTTGGAACACGATGACAAGTTTCTCCTTATCAACCCAAGGGTTTTGCTAGCCTTGCCTTGTACGAGTTGACAGTGTGTGTTCCATCGCAGTTCCTTGTATATGGTGACTCAGAGGTACTTGTATTTGTCGACCCTGGGTACAGACTCATTGCAAAGGTTGTAGTTGTGCTCAATGGTTCTTCCCTTCCTTGTGATGGTGAGGGAAGCACACTTTTCAACATTAAATGCCAATTTAAATGCCATTTTGTTGACCAGTCTGACAGGGTTTCAAGGTCTTGCTGAAGGATGGCAACATCATTCATGGTTTGGATTTCTCTGTAGATCACACTGTCATCTGCGAAGAGGCGCATCTTGGACTTTGTATAGTGGTGATGTCATTTATGTAGAGCAGAAAGAGGGCTGGGCCGATAACCGATCCTTGAGGTACCCCACATGTCACAGGCATCCAAGACGAGTGGAAGCCCTTGACAACAACTGCTTGCTGCCTGCCTGTTGGAGAGCACGGACATGGTCCAATGCAGTGTGTCACCTTTTATGCCATAATATTCCAGTTTGGTCAGTAGGTGGTGATGAGGTACCCGGTCAAAGGCTTTCTGAAGATCGAGGAAGATGACATCTGTTTGGCTCTGCATTGCAAGGTGTGTGCCCAGTCATGGATGGCAGAGATGAGTTGAGTGGTGGTGGACAATTTCTGCCTAAACCCATGATGCTGTTCATCTACCAGGATGTTGTTGGCAGCTACATGTTTTGAGATATGGCTGAGCACGATGTGCTCCATCGCCTTGCTGCAGATACAGGTCAAGGAAATTGGCCTGTAATTGCCTGGATTGCACTTATCACCGGACTTGTGTCTGGGTGTCACTAAGGCATGCTTCCATTCAACTGGAACAGTGCCAGAGTTATAGCTTTGTTGAAATAAGAAAGTTTGTTACTACCCTATGAGTGTAGTTGTTTTTCCTGATGTTCAGACGAACTGAACTATCGAAGAGCTACATGTACCACATAGTAAAAACTCTAACTGTTACACATTTTGTTAGTTTAATCGCTCGTAAAGTCGTATTTTAATCAGTATTGTCACTGTCAGTAACTTTACTGTGAAGTAGTAGTAGAATATATGTCACGTGTCACATACACTGCTGCACTGGGGGGTGTTTCACAAAGATCTAAGTTTGACCTAAGTTATGCGCAAATCCCCAAACCCTGCATAAATCCCAAAGTCCTGCGTAATTTTACGCAGGACTTTAAATCCTGTTTCACAAAGCTCTAAGTCATGCGTAAGTCCCACCAAGTCCTGTGTAACTTTCTTTATGCATGGCCTGAAGCCCTGCGGAAAGTCAGACTTAAATTCCAAAATGGGAAGTTCAAAAGCGTAATCAACTTCTAATGTTCATCAATTTCTTCCACTTCATCTTATCCTGAGTGAGATGGCAATATTTTTTACAAACTAGAGAATCACTATAGCTCTAAGTTTGTTGTACATGTATGTTATCAGGTTTCATTTGCAGACTTATTGCAGACCCTTTGTTCCCAGTTGATTCCTTCCTCTTGTCGGAGTCTCTTTTTTGCAGCCCTTTTCCACCTACACATTCACACACCTATTTGTGTTTTGACATGTTTGTGTGCTTACTATACATATTCATGCTTGCATATATCAACATATATGGATTTTTTTTTTCTATCTCCCTTGGATTTTGTGTCCCCCCCCCCTCCCCCTTTTTTCATATATTTTTAGTTATCATCTTCATTTCTGTTGTCAATATCATCATTATTATGATGACATCATTATTGTGATTTGATATATTTGATAACTGGCATTTGTTGGTTGACTCTCACTTTTATTTTGTTGCCTCCTCTAGGTACACCATATAAGGGATCGCTGCTTGCTCAGCCCCCCCCCCAACTTTGCTGTTGCTATTTCACTCTTTTCCTTTCTTTATCCTCTGTTGTTCCTTATCTTGTTTGATGTTGCCTCCCTATTCATCCTTATCCTTCAAAGGTTGCCCCCAATGACCCTTGGGTTCATTACTGACCCTCCTCTGCCTTTTGTCTGTCCCCCTCCTGCTCTCATCCCCCCTTTACCTGTTGGGCTCCTTGCCCATGACCTCTAACCCCCCTTTTGTTTTCTTTGTTCTGTGTCCCTAGATTCATCCCTGACTGTTCTTGTTGTGTGAAGTCTTTATATGATATTGCTTTCCCTGCCTGTTTGTCATTTTGCCTCTGACGAAGATTCTGCTAGAATCGAAAGCTCAGGCCTCTTTTGACTCCAGGTTTTTGTTTTTGTTCGTTTGTTTGTTTGTTTTCAGCAAAACATTGCCCTTTTGAATGTGCCTTTCATTGTGAATGTACCATTTGGACCATTTGGAACAATGTATGTTGTGTTTCGCTTGATCAAGTCTAATTCAGCTGCTACATATAGGAAAGGTAGTAGAATTCATCATTCATGTGTTCAGCAGCTGCAATTCTATGCCACATAAAACAAGACCGCTAACATTAACATTTTTTACAATGCATTATTTGCTCGGTAGGGTGTATGCGATCATGCATATATATTTTGTTTTTCTACTCGTATTTTGCAGGAGCCTGATGTGAAAATCAAAGATTAAGAATGAATTCCCCGTCGGGTCCACTCGTGATTTCAGCCAAAGAAAGCACTCCAAAGCGAATTGCTCCTGGCAAACCAAAGAAAGGTACACCAGACATTTGCAAATGCATGAAACTTTCATGAATTTGGCGAAGAGCCCTTAAGATTCACGAAAGTAAAATGCGTGCAATTTTTTTTTTTTGGTCTACACAATGTTTTAATTGAATGTCATTGGCAATTTGCAAAGTTACTATCATACCACAGTAGAGGCTGTTGGCTCCAATATGCAAAAGTTTCATGCCATGAGTGTTTCTGGTTTTACAGTAGGCCCTCAGCTAAGATTGTGGGTAGGATTCCTGTGAATAGCTTCAGAGGTAATTCCAGTCTTAAAACTCATCTTCCTTGATTTAGCCTTTTGGCAAGACCTCGTGGCTGAAAAAGAGACTAACTGTGAGAGAACGGGTGAACGCCAGACCGAGCGGTGCAGCCGCGAGGCCTTTTGAAACCTGACATGAATTTCTTATCTTGAGCCTTGTTTCAGCGACCGCATCGCTCACCACGCCGTGCCGTTTCATCTAATGAATATGCATAAGTATGCATGTTGACGGCTCGCTCATCCGTAGCTGCCTGCATTGCCAGCACAGCGTTGACAAGTCCTCATCAGCATACCAACTGTGCTCTGACTCATGAATATATGAATAATTCATATTCACCTTCGTCGGGAGGCGGTAGGGAAAAAAACCTAGGTTTCAAAAGGCCTCGTGGCTGGGCCACTCGGTCTCGTGTTCACGCGGTTTCTCGCAGTTCTCAGTGTGGCGAGTTAGTCTCAATCTTCAGCCACGAGGCCTTGTCAAAAGGCTGTCCTTGATTAAGATAAACATTCATTACCCCTTTTGTTAATTATTGTATTTATTATGCTGATTGTTTTATTTGTTAGTCATTGGTTTGTATGCTGTATCTTTGTCTTTATTTTTACAGCGCATAGAGAAGCATGTACTTATTATGGACGTTATAAATGTTGTATTATCATTATTGATTATTAAGAGAAACAGTGCGATATAAATTATGTCCTCATCTTTCCTTTTTAGTGTCATAGTGTTTCCAAACTAAGGACACAATCATTTGGGACTAAATTGTGCATTTTTTGAAATTTTGTCCATTTGTATGTTGTGCTTGTTGTTCACTTCTTGAGTTCAATGTTTAATCCAGACTTTCTGTCCTTTTCTCAGATCATTTTTTTTTTAAAGTAAGGACCTGGAAACTCACTGAAAAAAAAAAAAAATTTATAAGCTCAGATTATTTAGATGATAAAACAAAGGAAAACAGCTATATACTGCAGCTGCCCTAATGTTACGTCCGTCCATGTCACACCAGTTTTTAATTTCATTTTTTTGTTATACTTGTATACAGATATCAATGACTGATTATCTCCTGTAAAAACTGTCAACTGATTACCTTTTCAACACATGGAAAAAATATTGCATTAGGGTTTGGATCATTCCTAATTTCACTCACAATTCAAAGAGCTCTGGGCCACTGGCGTATCTAAGAAGCAGTCAGTCTCTGAGCTCAGCCCTGGTCCTGCTAAAACTGTCGGTTCTCTTTAATCAATTGCTCCAACTTTTCATTTGTAGCATAACTTCATGGTGACATATGGGTGAAAATAAACAAGATAACTATACACTTTAAATGCATAATATTATGAGGTATAAATGTATGAGTTTTTCTGTACCATACTGTAATTGTGAGGGGAACAAAGACAAATCATGTACAGCTATCTGAAAATTGTACCACCGTGTAACACCCATATTTGGTGTCCACAAACACTGCAATCTGGATTTTCAATGCCTACAAGAAGATGGGTAAAATGAAGACATTTACTCCGCACATGGTGTGTGACATGAGATACTGGTATAGAGCCGTATGCATGAGAGGAAGCAGTGTCTTAGCCAGTAATTGTCCTGTTTGTGTGTTTTCATGTTTTTTTTACAGGAGGGAAGACAGTTGGGCAAATACCCGAGGAACTTCTCAATGATCCCCTCTTGAAAGATGCCATGAGAAGTGTAAGATCTGTTAGTGCTATGCTGATATTCTAATCCTTCATTTTGTTCAATCAGCCCAAAGATGAATGTGTACTGCCACAATTAAGTTTTCATGACAACTTACATGTTATTAGTCAAGCATGTGGGTTTTTTTTCCAGGAAGTCAATCTTTTAACATTAATTTTGTTTTAATGATGTTAAGCTGTATATGACAGCTGTCATGAATATTTATTTGAATTAATGTGAAATTGACTTTTTCCATCAGAATATAAAGTCAGTTTTTCCTGCAAGGGACATTCTTGTCATCAAAATACAATGGTAAAGTCGGGCGATCTGTGCTAGAGTGTGATAGATATGATTAAGGAATGCAATCTAGATGTAATATCTCTCTTTAAAAGCTATGATCTTATTTTCTTCTTATACACCTTTTATGCAGCTTCCACAAAACTACAATTTTGAGGTACCAAAGACAATATGGCGGACAAAGTGCATTGGAGCAAAACGAGGTATGTAAGATTAAAACAAGTCATGTTGTGTACTTGATGAAAATAGCTCAGTTCGTATTTGTAAAGTTTTTGGATTAATGTGCATACATGTATTTCAGTCAGGTCAAATTCATTTAATACTGCATTATATCATAATCTTAATTCTGCATTCTATGACAATTTATTATTTTATTTGAACAGTTGCTCTTCAGTTTCCAGAGGGATTGCTAATGTTTGCCTGCACCATTGCAGACATCATTGAAAGGTAAGAGAAAAACCCCAAACCTTGTGTGTTTCCAGCAGTTTCATGACATTCGCTCTTATGATAATAGCTTTCATGAAATATCTGCAAGCTATTAAAGCCAAACATTAAACCTATCCACAAACATAACTAACACAAATCCTAAACCAAACCAAAAACCCTGTCACAACCCTAACCCTAAGTCCATGGAGAAAAATAGGACATGAGCAATTGTTGCAGGAGCAAATGTGTCACCATTTTCAGCACATTGCAGTGACTTTGATTTACCATGGATAATGTAGTCTATGTGATCTAATCATTGAATTGAATTGAATTGAATTGAATTATATTGAGACTGCAAAGTACCTACATTTGTATTGTGTTACAAAGGTCTTCTTACTTTCCCTGCAAGTACTAACTGTGACGTTAACCTAGAATCACCACAATCTTTATATCATGTAATATGATTTTCTGTTTTTGTTTTATGTCTGCTTGTATTTTATGGTGAAATGCCAGATAAGTAATAATAATTACAACAATAATAAGACCATCCCATTAAGACATCCCATCCATGTTTGATTGCAAACTAAATGTAAACCAAGTAAAGTTGTCCTCACCTTGTTTGGGCTAAGTTATAGCAGAGGATTATGTTTATTTCATTCTAATCAACATCTTTGTATTCTATGGTAAGGTTCACTGAGGCAGACACAGTTATCATGGGTGATGTGACGTATGGTGCCTGCTGTGTGGATGACTTCACAGCCAGGGCTCTAGGAGCAGACCTTATGGTGCACTATGGTCACAGCTGTCTGGGTAAGGGGATCTCAAACTCGGAAATATAAGCATTACTATATCTATATTTAAAAAAAAAGATCTCTGCATACATCTTCATTACGTATTAAATTTCCTCATCTGAATCAGCAATTAGTACTTAATTTTCCAGTATTTTCACCTTCTTTGAAATCTTTGTTGTATGAGGTTGAAATCCCTTGCACTGAATTTGTTATGTAAAATCAACACCAGTTTTTCTATTTTGATTAGGAGACAAAGTGGTCTCATGAAAGTTTGATACAATGAGCTTTATGTTCTATGATTCCAGATGTATCTAGCACTACAAAGGTACTAGATAGGCACACTACCGATACTCATCATAGTCACTGTACACCCTTGTACAGTACATGGCTTCATACTCATCTCTCAGCTGTCTTGCCTTCATGACCTATTTTTATTTTTATTCTTACCTTCCTTATATCTGCCATCCTTGAGGAGAGCCAGATCCAAAATATAACATTTGTTATACCATGTATTTGTTGTATTCAAATGGTACACCATTGTAGTTCTGAACCCTGTTCTGGATAAAATAAAGTCCACTGTGATCTCGCAGACATTGATATTTATCAGCATTTCTCTTAATGTCTTATTTCCACAGTGCCTATAAACATAACCACAGACATCAGCATGCTGTATGTGTTTGTGGATATCCAGATAGACACAGCTCACTTTCTGGACACTGTCAGACATAACTTTGACCCTGGGACATCGTTGGCTCTTGTCAGCACAATCCAGTTTGTTGCTGCCTTACATGTGAGTAGACCAGAATAAGTAGTTAATTATTGAAAAGCGTTCTCTTTATGGGTTGCTGATTTTTTATGTTTTGTAATTTCAGAAAGCTTGACTTTCAAATTCTACTACCACTACCACTACTACTACTACTACTACTACTACTACTACTACTACTACCACCACTACTACTACTACTATTACTACTACTACTACTACTACTACTACTACCACCACCACTACTACTACTACTACCACTACCACTACTACTACTACTGCTACTACTACTACTACTACTACTACTACTACTACCACCACTACTACTACTACTACTGCTGCTGCTACTACTACTACTACTACTACTATTACCACTACTACTACTATTACCACTACTACTAGTGGTAGTACTATTACCACTGCTACTACTACTATTACTACTACTACTATTACTACTACTACTACTACTACTACTACTACTACTACTACTACTACTACCACCACTACAACTACTACTACCACCACTACAACTACATTTACTACTACTGCTACACAAATTACTACTATGGCCCTACTGCTTCAGCTGCATCGCTGCTACTACTTCTATTACTAGTATTACTACAGCTACCACTACCACTATGAATAATGGTCATGCAGATGTAGAAGCTTTCATTGTCAGGACACAGCATTTTGTTGTTGTTGTTTTTTAGCAAAACCTGCGCCTCTGAGTTTCTCACCGAGATCCTAGATGTTTATGTTGCTGCAATGACGGATAAGCTGTGAACGTAGAGTAATCTTGTTATAGCCCAGGACTACTGTGTAGACTCACTCTGCTCAGGAAGACATTACAAGACATGACTGTACAGAGCAACACTGGACACATATGACATGAGGCTGGTATGCTTACTTTGAAGGGTACTGTATAAGTGGTTTCTTTCGCGGTGGTTTTATTTTCGCGCTTTGAGGTTGAACTGCGAATTTAACATCACGCGAAAATGTTTTGAACTCGTGGGTTGTTACAACGCTATCATTACCGACCGCGAATCTAAACACACGCGAAAAAGTCGGCACCGATGGAAACCGCGAAAGTTTCTGTACGCGAAAGAAACCACTTTTACAGTAATCATATCCAGCTGAATCAAGACTAAATCTAATGTTTGATTTTGATTTAGTCTGCATTTGCTATCATTTCTACACAGGCTTTGCTCTTGTTCTTCATTTTGTTAAACATGATTCCGAAGGTCGCATCTTCATTACTTTTTTTATCTTATCTTATGTTATTTTCTAACCTTCTCTTTCTTCCTCTCCTTTTTACTCTCTGGTTTATCTTTCTTTTCCCTTGACTTCCGAACCCTTTGCCTGATTCTTACTCTATTCGTCCTTGCAAATGTCACTGTCCCCAATTTTTCTGTCTCCATTAGTGCAACCTCACCACTGTCCTTCGCTCCTTCCCCTACACTTTCCCGATGTTGCTTCCATCCTCAAATCTCCTCTTTCTAAGCTCTTCTTTTGCCAAGCAACAGTCCTTTCAAGGACTACAAACACATGGTGTCACTGCAAACCTCTTGTCTTCAAGACTAACCCTTCATTGTAAGGTAGACTGATGTCATACTCTGGTCTTTCTCTCATCATCACACAGGCCTCTGCAGCAGACTTGCAGCCAGATTACAAAGTGGTGCTTCCCCAGAGCAGGCCGCTGTCCAAGGGAGAAATCCTTGGCTGTACAGCACCCAAACTTAGTCAAGTAGACAGCATCATGTGAGTTCATTTTCTTAATGTCTGAATAACACGGTACTAACATTAAAAGAGAGTCTTTAATGGTGGTACAATTGAAATAGTTCAAGCTGTTTAAGATGAGCAGCAGATCAGAGAAAATTGTGCAATAAAGCAAGATAAAGTTTCAACTGTTTTGATACTAGAAGTGATGTTTGAATGCTAGGAGTGTGTTTTGAACTAAAATGTCAGAGAAGTTAAACTTTTATTTTTTAACCATTGATATTCTTGGTAAAGTCTTTCACTGTAATTTTTAAATAAAAATGCTTTCTTGCTGTATGTCATTTAACCCTAACTAGGCCGGGCTATTTAGGTAGTTGATAGAGCTGGGGGGCTCCCAGGCCCCCCCTCCAGATCTCGGCCGTCGACCGCGCGATCGCGAAGAAAATTGGCACACACATTGCCTATGATGTAATCTAATATCATGAAGTTAATTTTTCAAAAAGATCATCATTTATGCTAAATTATGCTACTTTATGCATGATGATGCATAAAATCAGGCTATTTGGTATAAATCACAAAATAAAGCTCAAAACAGGCACATTTTTTGTGTAAATATTCTTTTTAGTGTCCTTAGCAAATGTAATTAAAAAAAATTGTGATATCAGAAAAAATTCTTAAGTATTTTATTGTTTTTTTAATTTCTTATGTATTTCCTTTTTTTTTCGACTTTATGTTTTTCATTGTTTTTTCGATGAAATTTGTCCGCGACATCGCTCCGAACAAGAAAATATGTTACTCATTGATTTTAATCAATAAAACACCAAAATAATCATGCTTTTATGAAATTTGCCAGTAAACACAGTTTGCATTGAAATTGTACACGAATTAACGTTTTTGAGCAATTTTTGGTCTGACATGCATGTACATATTTATGCGTAACTTTGGAACCGCGCGCCCGGGCGTCGCAAATTTGGTGTCAAAAGATGCGGGAGACTCGAAAGAAAAAAGTCATGAAACGTCGCGGCGATAGCTTTTTGCGATTGCGATACATCGCGCGGAACGTCGAGGGGGGGCCTCGGAGCCCTCCCGGCCTAGTTAGGGTTAAGACAAAACAGTTGCTTTCAGTGTACAAAGAAGAAAAGGAAAGTGTACTCAGTCAATTTGTTTACACAGCAAATAAGGTCAGAATAAGATTGGAGGGAGAAAAGGGGACTTCTAATCATGTATGTTCCTCAACAGTTTATAACAAATAAAACAATACAAATGTTTGACAGCATTCAGATATTTAATTTTGCAAAATATAAAGTATTCAAGTTTTATGTTTCTAGTCATATGCAGTACATGTGTAGAGACTTTGATACACTGAGATCAGGTTTGCATTCTTGACCTGTCTATCAAGTGCTGTGAAATCTTTCCTCAGTGGCATTGACTTTGTTAGTCATAGAAACAATTATAGATTAACTGTCATGTTACAATGTCACTAATGCTTGGAACACATGGTTGTATTCAGGAAGTGTTTGGGGCTATTATTATCGTCAGATTTCTTCAATTACTTCTGTAACTCTCTTGAAGAATAAAGTCATCGAAGACTTTCCTGAGAGAAGTTTGCCAGAGAAATCAAAGAATTCTCATTTCATAGTTAAATGGCCAATTTTCTTGATAAGAGAATGATAGATTTATCAGAGAGTGTGGCCAGTATCTTGTCTGACTAAATGATAAACTAGAAATGTGAATATTCAAAAGCAGGTCATCTTAATGTTCGCATAATTTCCTCTTGCATTGATTTTTCCAGTTACCTTGGAGATGGACGGTTTCATCTGGAGTCCATAATGATTGCCAATCCATCAGTCAAAGCTTACAAGCTAGTCTTCTTTTTCTTACTCTACATTATCTTGGTCATTCAAACTGAATAGAACTGGAAAGTAGTTTGGAATTGAAGTAGTTTAAGACTAACATTGTGAGAGTTGCTTGAGTTTTAAGGTTCACCAATCATGTATTTTCTGTGTGAGCAGCAATCCCGTTCACGCACTGATAATAAATGCAGGACAATGCACTTTTCACCTACTCACCGTATCAGTGTGGAGTATATCTATTGTGTGAAAGTTGTAAAGGTCTTTGTTTTTTGTTGAGAAAAACAGCTAAATGGTGTTTCCACACGATGAATAATGTATTCTATTAGAGACTTTCAGCTATATGTCTTCACAGTTTTGGTTTTATTATTTTGGGGGTTTGGGTTGTTGTTGTTTGATAGGAAATTATGTGTCTGTGCCAAGAAATTGGGTTTGTTACAGTAATGTCAGAAGATTCTTTGTCACCTGCATGTAGAGGAAATGTGTTATAGGGCCATGAATATTAGCTTAATTTGGAGTATCACCACCTGTACATTAAGCAATTATTTGTAAGATTAGCCTGTCTCTTCCTTTGTACAATGCACTCCCGTCATAACGAACACGGTTATAACAAAATTCCGGTTACCACCAAGTAGAAATTCAGGCTCCAACATCATCAGCTCTGTTTCCCCCCAATTGTTTATTTGTTTCGTTATAACAAAATTTCGTAATAAAAGAAAACTGCCATTGCGATGATCTCGTCATAACAGGAGTTGACTGTATTAGAATTTATGTTTAAGAAGATTCTGTAAGACAATTCATGTGAATGCAACCCTGCCTCTTTCTAAATCCAGATACGATCCATACAGTAAGATATTTTCCCATGAGTACTACGAGACAGACAAGATGCACACCCTACGTCAGGAGGCCATCAGCAAGGCATCCCAGGCAAAGAAACTTGGCCTCATCCTTGGCACGTTAGGCAGACAAGGGTCAACCAAAGTTCTTGAGGTGAATTTCAATTTTCTGCTGATTTTGGGTAGAATTATGATGTGTTTTGTAGTATGGAGATAGAAAACTTGCAGATGACTTCATTATCATCATCACCTCCATTATTCTACTCTGTGGGTTTGGGTGTTTTATCTCCATGATGGCCTTTCTCTATGCCATCTTCAAGTGTGATTTCTACTTGGGCAGTATGTGATAGTTTAATGTCCCTTCCAATTGTCTCCTCTCAGATCTTGTGAGGTCTGTCCCATGGCTTTTGTTTGTAGCCTCTTGTATTAAGCCAGTGACTTTCCTCTCTCCTTGCCCCATACAATATACCATAGTTTATTAGCCCTTCCCTACTCCACTTCTCCCAACAAGTCTAAGGAAACTTGGACGGATTTCTATCTTTCTTTCTTTTTTTCGGGGGGGGGGGGGGGGGGGGTGGGGGGGGGCATGGGGAGGGTCTCAAAGGGATACCATGCAAATCTACGTTAATCATCCTTAATCCTTTACGGTTTGATTTTGCTACAACATGCATTTCTAAAAGATGCTTGCCCGAGTATACTCAGGACTCGTCCTCAGTGGGTTAAATTGCACATTTCCCTCCAAGGAGGTCAAAAGCAAAACAGAAGACATGGCTTTTCTTCAAAGTTGCCATTTCATTTCATTTCATTCCTTTGTATAAGCATGGCACATACTTCAATCCGGGGACTGGTCTTCCATAAGTGTGTGGGGGTTGATGAATTATTACTGGCAAGGCAGATGCCAGAAGCCTTTATTCTGATGCCATTGTGTGTCCCTATGCATCTGAAGCTGATAAATTGCTCTCCAAATTTCTTTGTGCTTCAATGAGACTGCACTTTTCTTGTATCTTTTTAAAATAATGCAATGCAAAACCATGAGAAAAAGGTAGGGCCGTGGCTGTAATCTCTTGTTGTATCTTTAAAATGCTTTCACAGAACTTAAAGGACCAGATCAAGCAAGCTGGAAAGGACTATGTCATTGTTCTACTGTCAGAGATATTCCCAGACAAATTAGGCTTGTTCACTGATATTGATGCGTAAGTATGAAATTAGAACCCATGCCAGTATTTTGTTTGTGATGAAATGCTGCGTGTTTTTCCCTTGTACTTGAAAATTGCATAAATTATTATTTTTTTTTAAATCTTATGTTCAACTCTGATGATACCACTAAATGATATATGGGTTTCATCTTTCTCTGTTTAGTAGAATAATGTGGAGGTGGAATCTAAAGGACCCAGTGAAGATGGTAAAATGTATTGAGTGGAAATTGCTCTGCAATGACATTTCCGTGAACCAAACTTTGGAAATGCCTAGTGTACTGATTTCTATACCTAAAAGATAATTATTTGATTTCTTTTTTCTTGTTATTAGATGGATACAGATTGCCTGTCCACGATTGTCCATTGACTGGGGATATGCCTTCCCAAAGCCTCTCTTGTCACCATATGAGGTAAGTACATACAGCAGCACTTCCAACACTGTACTGGAGAGCACAACCAATCAGAATTTATCTATCTCTATCCAGCAGAAAATCTTTATACATGAATTCCTTTAAGAAAGCTCCGGAGGCATACAGTGTATCTGTTTCAATGAAGAATGTATTAAATGGTTTTGTTTACATGGTTTGATATCGATGACTTAAATACTGTAAAACACGATATTTTCGCGAATTGGAGCCAACGGCCTTATTCGCAGCATGAAACTTTTGTGAGTTGCCTCTAACGTTAGATGCATATAGTGTAGAAAAGATCTTTAGCATGCATTTTAATTTCTTGAAAGTCTGCTCTGGCAAAATTCGCAAAATCAAAATGCATGCGAACATTACTCGTTTTACAGTAGACAGAATAGTTTGGTCTATGGTGTAATCACTCTGAGCCTGAATGGAGGTTACACAAAATGCTGATGGTTTTGTGTATGTCACCATGTATGTCACTGTGTATGTCTGTGTGTATGTATGTACATGTATGTGTGTGCATACATGTGTGTATGTGTACATGTATGTATGCATGTATGTATGAATGTATGTATGAATGTATGCATGTATGTATGTATGTATGTATGCATGTATGTATGCATGTATGTATGAATGTATGTATGTATGTATGTATGTATGTATGGAAGATGAATGAAATCCAGACCACATGTACATGATAACATAGCATGGGTTTGCATTACACCAACACTCGTATAAAGAAACACATGTAATACCAGTACCAGTAATTAGTGTAAAGCATATGGTGATCAGTGTTTCATTTCTAGATCAGACCTTTTTCCTTGTTAGCAAAGTACATAATATTCAGACACTGTACATGCATTAAGATTGATGCTTGTATCTTTGTGTGTGTCTGTTCATCTTGTTATCAAGGCTGCGGTAGCTCTGAGGTCTGTAGAGTGGCAGTCATGTTACCCCATGGACTTCTATGCCAATGACAGCCTGGGACCGTGGACACCAAACAACCAGCTCCACCGCCCTCTCAGACCTGGTAGGAAAGCTCACCCAAGGTCAGCGGCAAAACAAGATGTCAGCCAAGAGGGTGGTGCCAAAGTGGAATCAGGAAACCAGGAGAAAGCTATTCCATGCGAGGATAAGAGATGAGACCAAGCTACCAGCAGTGAAGTGAATAGACTGTATTTGAAACAAACTCTAGTTAGGGATGCTATGGCTGCAAGTCCATCAGACAGATAAAGAATGTAGAATGGAAGCACAGATGTGGTGACAATAGTTTATGTTGAGAGGAAACTGAAGGGAATGCATATTGAAGTATATCCTGAGGTGTTTATGTGTACTGGCAGGATTGAATATCAGAAAACCTTGGTGAACCCATGTATGCAAGAGAGTATCAATGCTGGTGGTAAGTCTGTAGGACCCGCTGAGCTGGGGTCATGTCATTGTCTTTGCTTGATGGTAAGCGGCTTTTCTCATTTCGGCCACTACCTCATAGGCATAATTAAGGTTCTTGCCATCAGGGCACCACTAGACAGTCCAGGTTGGGGTTGTTGCTTTCTTTCACCACATCAGGTAAATCTCTTCACTGCCCAATCAGTATTGATATAATTGAAACCACACCCCAAAAATCTAGCCAGTTTATTAAAATAGAGAAGAGCAGAAAATTTACTGGTATTCAAGACATCTGCAAGAACATGTGCAGGTCTTGTTTTTGTTACATTCAGGATTTATTTACAGTTAACCAAGTGTCTGTTACTGCGATGTACAGCCGTAAGCAAGTGTGCTTTGTAGGGCTTAGAATCTCTGTAGGAATTGGAAACTTGCTTGCTGTTTGAAGCCTCTAAATTAAGAAGTGTCATACTACATGTATCAATTATGCCCCCTTTGTAGTTCATTTATGTTGACTAGCATTTTTTTTTTTTAATCCAACAAGAATACGATTCATACCCTCACATGGTATGGCTTGGGCAATTATGTGTTACTGCACATTTTGTAGCTACATGTACTACTCTAGCTGGTCCTTCTAATTACTGTAAACATGGACATTTCTGCACAAGTGACTTTTTTTGCACTCTCTTGGGTAAAAGGAATCTGGCATGATTTTAATTCCCAGATTCACAACATAAAATGGTGTCTTATATAATTTTAGCACACAAAACAAAAATGTATGCTTTTTCATGCTAGTTTGTCTTTGAGAGAATTGCATAAACATTTCCAATTTTACAGGAATCTCTGAGAAGTGGTGAGGGTCCTTGCCATACTAAATCCACGTGGTCTTCTTACTCTGCTCAAGTCTGGTGTGACGTAGGAATGACATATGAGTAAAGTGGTGTAAACACAGAGATGATCATTTCTTGGACTCATTTCCATGAGCATTGGTGGAGGCTGTAGGCATCCTAGAAGGATTTGGATTCCACTGCATTCAGTTTGATTGCAGTATTTCAATGAAAACAATGACATTCTCATAAAATTTATGTGTGTACTAATGAGGCAAGGTGTATGAGTAAAAGGATTAGGTAGCAAAACATGCTTGGAGTGTGATTCAAAGTCACAGACATAATGACAATGATAATGCCATATGCATAAGCCCTTCAACTATTCAGTAAAGCGTGTACATGTCTTAATAATCCATACTAAAAAGAAACAAAAGAAGTAGTGAATGACAGATTTATATTGTTTGTATCAAAGAAATATATGCTTCTTGAAATAAGATCCTGAAAGGTGTCTTATACTCGTCTTGTCCCACACAATCTTTAGAGTTGATCCAGTTATCTATTCTTCGGCTGTAAACATGCAGCCTGACAGGCTGTGAATCCATGCAAACATAGGGTGGTACATGTATTCTGAAAATCTTCCTAAGTTTCTTCCTAAGTTAGAAACTTAGGAAGTGCCTAGGAAAGACTGAATTGGTATTCTGAAATTTCTTTTGAGGAAATTCTTAATGCAAATTAGGCCATCCTTTTCCCCGCCCACATCCTTTCTTAAAGCCAATACAAAATGCTGTTTCATAACCAACCAATGACAATCACGTATTACTATGATGTAGGGTTAAATACACGTGCGTTGCATATCCGCTTTCTCATGCCAATTTCGCGCATCAAAGTACATGTTGCGCGCAGTGAATGACAAGCGCCTATCACGATGTTTTGCAGCTTGCTATATCTTAACAACATACTTCGGACAGGGATGGGGCTTTTTTTAATACATTGTATCTTCCTAAAATTCTTTTCTAAATGCATCCTAAAATACCAACTTCTTCCTTAGTCAGAAATTTGCATATCTCATCATCATTTGCATATCTTCCTAAGTTTCTTCCTAAGTTCAAGAAAAAACTTAAGAAGACACTTAGGAAGAAACTTTGAAAGGATTTCAGAATACCACCCCAGGTGTTTATCTTCGTTATAACTGAGATTGAGGATATCAAGCCATTCAGTTATTAATATTGAAGCTCCTTGAATACCAGTTTCTCCCTTGGCCTGTAACACCTTCATTAGGGATGACTGGACATTTGTGTGTGTCAGTGTGTGTGGGTGGGGCCGGGGGGTGCTGTGGGCTGATAAGAGGGAGCTTTAGATTTTAGACGCGCGGACGTTCAGAGGGAAAAAACATGTTCTGAGCGTGCGCAGAAGCGCGCGTCAAGTCGATCTATTTTTAGCTTGTGTCGCCTGAGTTTTTCACTACGCATACTGGGCTATTTTTACGTCCGCACAGCTTGCAACATAGAGAGCTACTTACATTGTATGCACCGATCATATGGGGGCACGATTTTATTTTTTATACGTTGCGTCCCAGCGTAATCTAAAGCTACTTTTCAACGCAACGCAGGGGAGAGGAGAACGTCCAGCGCACTCATCGTCTCAAACGTCCGCGCGTCAAAATCTAAAGCTCCCTAAGGTCAAGGGTCCATGCTAAACCATTCCCCCTTCCCCTCCTCCATTTCATGATTTATGTATCTTTTCTTCTTTTTTTCATGACTCCACCAACTTTTTTTCTTCAAGAGGCTTATCTTGGCTTGGATTGGCTGTTCCAGGCTGCTACTGGGCATCTACCACCACCTTTGCTTGCATCCTCTGAAACAATCCAAACCCTCATCTTCCCCATCCCCTCCACTTTCTCACCTCTTAAATACACTCAACAAAGAAAAAAGAAAGAAAGAAAGTAATCACTTTTTCAAGTTTGTATTTCTCATAGAACATTCAGCTTAAAGTTAATGTTTTATATACCATATTAAAGGTAATTTAATTGGCCATCAACCTGGTAGGTCAATAAAAAGGTTAACTTTACACATGAGTGAACATTTTTTGTTTTCTCTTCAAAGGCACAAAAGTAAAAATTCCAAAAAAGCAAGTTGTCGTTTATGGGTGCTCTTTATAAGTGCTTTTCCATGTACCAATAAGAAGAAAAGACAAATTTAACACCAAAGAAATCATGAATTTAGTTGCAAAAAATAAAGCTATGACCTCAATAATATCTTTGAAGCCCAAAAGATTAATAAAGGGTAAAATAATGGACGAAAAAGAAGAATCTTCTTTCAAATCCAAGTTCAAAAGAAATGAGAGAAGCAATGTACAATTTAAACAAAAATGGTAAGAATTTGAATTGCTTTCTGAAGTTAGAAAGATTGTAAATAATATTTGATTCTTGAATTTGTCTCATGAATTCTTAAATTACTAAATAAAACAAATGAAATAAAGAGATTCTGTTCATTTAATCATCTTTGTGCCCTTACTCTTTATGTCACTTGAAGTTTGAGTTGACAGAAAATTCGTATTTTCCCCTTTAGTTTTCAACTTTGATTTTTTTAAATGTTATAAAGAAATATAGAAAACGAAAACTTAATTTTGCTATTTAATTAAAGTTTCTCATTACGTTAAACTGGTCTTTTGTTATCACTGTTATGTTGAAGGGCCTTTCCAAATGGAAGACAACATATTGTATGCAATTTTTACTTTTGTGCCTTGGAAGACAAAAATGAATGTGTTCGCTCATGCGTAAAGTTTCTCTTTATATTCACCTACTAGTTTGATAGCCAATTAAACTATCTTTAATATGGTATATAATACATGTACATTGATTTTCATCAAAATCTTCTATGAAAAATATGAACTCGAAAAGTGTTTACTTTCTGTTTTTGTTGAGTCTTATCTGTAAAAACAAACAAACAAACAGAAAAAAATCAAAATAAAACACTCTGTAGTATTCATGTATACATGAAAACATGGCAAAGAAACTCGCTACAGACAGGCCTGCACTGTTGCAATTTGTATCTTCTGATTCATTTTTCTTTATGTTTTGGTTAACAAAGATAATTACGTTTAATGTTGCTATAAATTAGAAACATTCACAACACAAAACTTGCAAATTGGAAGCAATGACCTCTTAGCAGGCCTGAAACTTGCCCAAATCACCACTGGCATTCAATGCATTGTGTAAACAAATACTTCACATGCATTTTACTCTTATCATAAAACTTGACTCCCAAATTTGCAAAAGTTTCAGACATGCACACATTTCTGGTTTGACAGTCGTGTTAAACCATGTGTGTCTTTGTGGATTGTTTCTGTATACATTATACAGTCTCTATTAGTTCATATTTTGGTTGGTTTGTACCCAGGAATCATCAGGCCATTCAATTTCCCTAGGCATTATTTTATACAGTGGTGGCCGATCCAGAAAGGGGGGGGGGGGGGGGGGGGGGTGGGACAACCGCGCACGCCCCCTTTATTTTTCTGTTAAAAACAAAAGAAATTTTAAAACTAGAAATGTCGCTATGGCGACTGGTATGCCTCCGCCATAATGCATGATTCTCCTAATAGGTCTATAGTACATGTGGACAATGTGTGATTAAATTTTCACAAAATTGGCGAAATTGGCCAATTTTCACAAAATTGGCAAAACAAGTTTGTCACAAATATGTTGAATGTTCACCTTCCTTGACCTAGGTTAATTGGATGAATAGGAGAGCATGTATTTGGGATTTAAGGACTTTAACTTGACTTTGACCCATTCATACGTTTATGCATTGAGTAATTTTCAAGGTATGGAGAAAAAGTGCCATACCAAATTTCTGTATTGAATAGTAAATTGTTACCATTTTCATCCGGCCTTTGACCCATGTGACCCTAAAATTCTTAAGATAATCACTGTCAGGCAGAACATGCGTAAATGTGTAGTACGTTTCAAGATAACTTGAGCCACTTCCGAGATATGGAGGAAAAAATTAGTTCAGCACTTTCACTTGATCTTTGACCTTTTGACCTTTGAGGCAAAAAAAAAAACTTTCCAGAGATTCTATTAGATTATACGTGCATACACCAAGTGTAAAAATAAATAATCCTGCTGCCATTGCATAAACAGGGAAATAGTAAAATTTGAAGTGTTGCCCTTGACCTTTGACCCCTGACCTTTGACCCCATGAACCCTTAATTTTCTAGATAATCACTGCCAATGTATGTTCCATGAAGATACCCTGAACAAATTCCAAGGTACAGAGAAAAAAGGTGAAGTTTTGATGTTTATACTTGACCTTTTGACCTTTGACCTCATGACCCAAACTTTCACCAGAGAATCTTAACTGGGTAATACATGTATACACTAAGTTTATTCAAGAAAATATCTTCAGGCATTGCATAGATATGGTGGAAAAAGTGAAATTTTATGTATTTGACCTTGACCTTTTGACCTTTGACCTTGAGCATGTGCACCCAAAAGTTGATAGACACAACTTCACCCCCTAATACACATACATGCCAAGTTTCATTAGGATACCTCAAAAGGTTTTGGTAGTTACCCTGTCCACAAAATTCATTACGGACGGACGGAAGGATAGACGGAAGGACGGATGGACAGACGGACGGACGGACAACCCGAAAACATAATGGAACCTTTTAGTGGGGGAGGGCTGGTGTCGAGAGTATACATAATGGTGTATCCTTCACCTTTTTTTATGGGAAGATCTTCCCCTGGTGGAACGTTAATTTTTTATTTTTTCTGAAGGATTTATTAACAAATTCTATTATTGTCAACAATTTCAGGCCTATAGAAACCTTCATTGATTTCACGAGACACTATGGGCAGCTAAAAATTAATACAGTAGGCCTACTAATGACATATAAAGGCCTTCGGTGTTTTGGCCCACTGCCAATGACCATTAACCCGTTGAGGACGAGTCCCGAGTATACTCGGGCTGGTGTCTATGGGAAATATGTGTTGCAGCAAAATAAAACGGTACTCAACGGGTTAAGCACCTAAGTACATCAATGATTTTATGTCTCTGTATATGTTACCGCAGAGAAACATAAGAACCTCCCTCATCCCAATCCACCTCTTATTTAATTCTTTAATTGCTATATGTCCGATACGATCACTCGAAAATATTTGAAGCATGTGTCAAACTGGATCTGTCGCGCAGATAGGAATGCAATTGACTCGTGTCTCATTGCATAATCACCATCCACTTTCTATGAAAGATACGTCTTTGTGATGATACATGTAGTTACTTTTTGCCATCCTCACTTATAAAAGATATGTGATATAGGACCCTATACAGTATAATGGTAAATACACAGGGATGCGCTAATGAATTGCACAAAAATATAAAAATAAAAAAATAGATAAATAAACAGGTAAATAAATGAGTAAATAAACAAATGATTGAATGAATAAATAAATAAATAAATAAATAAATAAATAAACAAATGGTGAAATAAAAATGAAAATTACTCGACTGGGTGGGTATGCCCGGGCACTATTCAGATATATCTATCAATGAAGACTAATTTACTCGACGATTATTCCATATCAGATGTATTTGTGGAAATTAAGTGGAAAATGATAAAATCAGCTTTCCACGAACATCCATAGTTTTTAGACACTTTCACATGATAAACTTCTGGAAGGGATTGGCTTTTGTTTTATAGGCTTACCATTAAGTGAGAGTTTATTTCCTTTAATGAATAAACAAGCAAAATATAGCAAATTATGTTAACGTTCAAAATGAATCTTCAGATTGCTCAGCAAGACGGCGGCATCTAACATCGATCATCAAAGGTATAAGAAGTGCACCTGTGGATTTTTTTTTTTTCTTGTACATCGATGATCAGTAGAAAATTGACGACTGTTAAGTACAGCCAGTTGGAACTCCAACTCTTAAAACCTAAAAACCTCCTTGATACAGTTTATCTAGTTGACACCCCCCCCCAAAAAAACAAAAAACAAAAAAAAAAACAACAAAACAAAACAAAACAAAACAAAACAAAACAAAACAAAACAAAACAAAACAAAACAAAACAAAACAAAACAAAACAAAACAAAACCTCGATGAACACCTAGCCGCTCCTCCATCCCTCCATGATCCCACTACCCTCCCTCACAGCAGCTAGCGCTAGAGCGGTTACTATGGCGACGACCTATGACCGCAACAACATGTCCAACTCGCGGCGGACCTGTTGCATGCAGAACAGTCGGTGTCGTTCCGACATGCCCATGTTCGTTGGCGGAGGATAAAAAGCTACATTCTACTGGCGATTTGACAATAACACTTCTCTATATAACGCAAATAGGCTATTCTACTGGGATTGATGATATTAGGCACATAAGTATTTTGTGACAGTTTCACTTTGCGACACATCGCAGCGCAGGCAGCTGATTTCCAGCGGTACTTCTCTGCTGTCGTGCGCCTGAACCTCCGGCGCCTCCCTGCCTGATCTTGTCGTACAAGCTGGGCCTCTTCTCCGCGCTCCAGTAGACGTAGACAGACAGACCGTGCTGCTGTGTTGTGCTTTGGGTCTGCTTTGGTAATCTTTGCATCTAGACATATTTTCTACATCAATGAAAATCTAAGAGGCCACGTTTCAACAATGCCATACCAAAAAGTTCCAAAGAAAACTCAACCTCTTTGGCATGAGTGGGATTACAAAGCACAAAAGAAAGGAGTGAGAAACACAGTTTATTCTGTGAATGGGGATGAGTACACAGGAGAGTGGCTGGACAACAAGAAACACGGTAAGCAATGAAAGTCAATTGCAACTCTTCTTCTTCTTCTTCTTCCGATGAGTACATCCCTCTGATAAGAGTATTGTCGTACTTGGCAGGCAAAAGCGCAGTCACGGAAACACGCAAAATAAGAGTGCATTTTGGGTGCAATTTGGGACAAACAAAAATAAATAACTAAGCTACCGTGCGAGTAGTCATGTAAGTCATGTAAGTTTGAAATAAATGTTGACAAACACGAAATCAAAGAATCACATGGAAAAGGTTTAGGAAAGAGTTCCTTCTGGGATCACCACCCAAATTGTACAACATGTACAATGTACTCTACACAATTCTGGGTATAGAAGTCTACCCAGAATTGTTGGCTTTCGCTTCCCACAGGCACAGATGCATTCACACACATTTGACGAGAGATTCAGCCTTGGGTAGAGTAGTGGAGAGTTTGAATTTTGGGTGACTGACCCAAACGTATATAAATTCTTGCCAAGGTTTCTATCAAATCAGACGGGTTCTAACATTACTGGGGATTTGAATAAAAAGATTTGGGGATTTAAATTTTCTTGTCTCGTAGTACTTGCCCATGAAATGATTGTGTCATCGCGTGTACTTGGCTTGCACACAAATTAACATGTTGTAGTAAACTTTTGATGTATGAAAAAGAAATATATATAGGCCTATATATTTTATTTATTTTTTTTAATAATGAACTTGGGGAGAAAATATCAGGCTTGAATTCACTGAAATAGTGAAACCGTTGCTTTTGTACAGGGGTTTTCAATAGGCGTGCATGACCCTCAGACTGGCAAAAGATCAAGATTTTAAAGATTGTGATCTTATACTTCTCGATCTTTTGCCAGTCTGACAGTGCCTATTGATAAAGTTCTTGATTGGAGAGGTATACATGAGCTCTGTTTATGAATTGTTTGTTACATGCAAACCAATGGAATAGTTGTGAAGTGATCTTTTATGTCATCACATCATCTAATTTGCATATGATGACTGCTACGTACTGCATTACTTTTATGCCATCATGCCACTATGTTTCATGAAAGCTTGACATTTTCCACCATTGCATTTCCAATCCAAGTGTGATTTTATGTCCTTATTTCTCCATAACTTGACAACAATTTGATAGAACATCTTGAGAAAAAAAAAAACTTATTAATTTTGATGTCCCACAGGTATGCAGATATTCAAATCTTACCCCAAGTAGAGTCTGTAGGCCTATGAGTATATCTGAATTCAATAGATGCAGAAATGTTTTTTGTAATGAACATCAGTGAAATTTAAGGATAATTGGACAATATCTTTAAGAGAAATATGAAGTAAGTTTGGAACTCTTAAATGCTGTCATCGTGCTGGATAAGAAGACTAGATACTTGTAGGTTAACAATTTATTATATCAGAGTATTAATGCTAAAATATATGAATAAAATACTGCAGGATAAGGCTTGTACATATGTATATTTGCTGTTTTAGCATGATAAAAAGTTACTTGACTTCCTCTTGAACAGAAAATGGGGGAAAATACAACCTTTATTATGTCAGTAACATATTTGACAACAAATGTGTACTATTCATTAAATATTCAAAATAAAATTTCTATCTATTTATATGCATATTTTCTCTCACTTGGATACAGGTAAAGGAACACAGAAATGGAAGAAACAGGGAGCCCTGTATGATGGAGACTGGAAGTTTGGAAAGAGGAATGGATTTGGCACACTGAGTACTCCTGCAGAGGGAGGGGGCTACAAGAGGATTTATTCAGGGGGATGGAAGAACGACAAACGACATGTAAGTAATCATATTACTTTCATTTGTATTTTATTGTTCTCAGTAAAATTATCAGTTGTATCTAATCTCATGTATTAGTGCCAAAATAAGTGGTCCAGTATTATGTATTTGCAAACATATAAATGAACAAGGAATTAAAATTGGCACAAGCACATGAAGTTTTAGGAGTCATGTTAGATTGTGAAGTCTTGTTGCGTGTATATACGGCTATACATGACACATTTCTACAAAAATAGTTTGTGTTTCAGACTCTTACGTAGCTTTTCTTTTGCTTTGGGTTTGTATGTGTTTGTGTCTGTGAACTCTGTTTATTTTAAGTTAGATTCATTTTCAATATTGATATATGATGAGGCACAGCTGGATTTTGTTTAGTAAGATTGCAAGAATAGTGTAAATATTCCAAATTACTTTATCAAAATATTTATTTTTTTCTATAATTTTTGTTGTGTACAATCATATTAAATCGGTGGCTGTTTGAAAGGAACCGAATGCTATACCAGTACCACCTATTCATACAACAAAATATGTAGGCAGCTGTACTGCCACAGTTAGGTTACTTTTTGTTGCTAAATAAATTAAACTGCACTGGGATCTACAATCAGTGGCAGATCCAGATGGGGGTGCACCGGGCACGCGTCCCCTCTTTATTTTTTTTTTTAAACAAAAAAAATAAAAGAAATGGGATGAGTGTGCCCCCCTTTAATTTTGTCAAGGCACCTCCCCTTAATGGAATTCCTGGGTCTGCCCCTAACAATGTTGTTACTACAAAATCAGTAAAGCTTAGCTCAGCCACTGGTTTTCCAATTATGAACTGTTAAGTAAATATGCTATGATCCAGATGCATTCCTTCATGAACGCGCCTTGCAGGGTTATGGAACAAACTTCTACACATCGGAAGAGTACTATGAAGGCGAGTGGTATGCAGGGAAGCGCAGTGGATGGGGGCGAATGTACTTCGCTGATGGAAGCACATACGAAGGAGAGTGGTACAATGATGAGAGGAATGGGCAAGGCATGCTAAGACTGGGTAAGAATTTCAATCAATCTTAGGAGAAAACATTACAAAATCTGAATTCCCTGATTAAGTCATACACACACACACACACACACATACACACAGAGCAACAACAAACACTCACTTTATACTCTGCAGGTCATTATGTGACTTCAGTCAGTAATATTAGTGATGATTAGCCAATACACATTCAAGTCTCTCACAAATTGGAGTTTATTAAGCTAGAGTGACAGAGTGGGGGAAATGACTTGCCATACTTCTGCTGTAAGTGCTAATGTACTTCACATTGTTGGTGGCATGGCATAGGTCAGCATTCTCGGATAGATATAAACATGTGTTAATCCTATTAAAGCCAAAATTCACAGAAGTCAAAGGATTTTCTGCAATCCCTTTGGATTTACTGTAAGTATAGGGTTGATTGTATGAATTAACAGTTTGGTATTTTGTGCCATATAGATAGGATTTTTATGAAGGATAGATAGGCTATTGTGTTTTTGACATCTTGATTCTTGTTAACCCATTGAAGACGAGTCCCAAGTATACTCGGACAGGTGTCTATTGGAAATGTGTGTTGTAGCAAAATCAGCCCGTCCTCAATGGGTTAATGCATTGTGAATGAACAGTTAACTCGACTGCATAAGGATGTGGTTGTCACAGATAAAATTTCCATTACATGACAGTGTGTGAGTCTCTTGAGGATCTGTGGCCAGTGCTCTTGTTATGATAATGACCTGTAGCGATGACCCTCTAGGTATTGGCTTGATGTCTGAGAGTTCATAGGGTTTAAAGCTGACATTATACTTTCTCTGTTTGACAGCTTCAGAGAATCGCTATGAAGGCATGTGGAAAGATGACAAGAAGAATGGGGAAGGAAAGTTCTTCTACCTGGACAAAGGTCAGATGTATGAAGGTGTTTGGGTCAATGACATCGCCAAATGTGGCACCATGGTGGACTTTGGCAGGGATGGAGCTCCAGAACCAACTCAATACCCAATTCCCGAGGTACAGTATAATTTAAGACGCACTTTATGTGATCTAATTCTATTTAACAGTGGAATGTATGTTGGACATTACTTCTTGAAGACAAAACTTATCTTTATTTCCAGCTTCAAATCTGTTTTCTTTCCAGATGTTGAAAGGGAATATCTCAATTTTAATTGTATACTTTGTTTGAAGTAAATACAGTGCACTCCCGTTATAACGAAATGCTCGGGACCGGCAGTTTTCTTTCGTTATAACAAAATTTCGTTATAACCGAACAAATACAATATACAACGAAAACAAGGAACCACGTATATATATCATATTATTTTTGCTGAATACTCATCATAGGTTACACTGGAAAGCTATGTGAAATGTGATGGGATAACTGTATTACAATAATAAACGCAAGTTCCCCTCAGAAACTGTGCGTGACACAAGGAGCGAACACAGAGGGGTGTGAAGCGTTCACCCATGCAGAGACGCTATAAATGCTTGTTCCGCTACGTATTTTCGAAAGCAATTCGCATTTCGTTGTAACGGAGCACATTTCTTTTGATTTTCTTTGTCTGTTGTTCTCGGAAAAGACTTCGTTATAACGGATATTTCGCTATAACCGTGTTCGTTATAAGCGAATTTTGTACCATAGACTTTAATGGTGATAATTTTGGGACCAGAAGATTTACTTCGGTGTAACGAAATTTCGTTATAACCGTGTTCGTTGTAACGGGAGTGCACTGTATATCAGCAAGTAACTAAATCCATTGGCTATATAAAAGTTTGATCACGTAAAATAGATTGTCTTTTACATTGATGTTTCCTATAAGATAGAGTATAAATATGGACATTTAGGTTTTACCACTTGTAAATCAGAAAGTTCTTAAACATTCAAAAAATAATTAAAAGATATGAGTTGGAATTCTTGCATTAGTACAATCATGTCTTTCTTTGACGTCATGATAATACAATGTGTGAGGAAAATGTAACCTCAGGTATAAAGATAATGTCTCATTTTATTCTTCATTGGTGCCACAGATCAAACTTGCAGATCCAGAAGGAGTGCTAAGAGAAGCAGAGGACACATTTTTACCGGACAGTGACTGAAATGCAGCACATTTTGTCTCTTTGCCTAGGATATGAAGTGATAAACTTAAATTTCACATCCCAGCCATGAAACTGAAACAGTGAATGGATTGAACACATGCACCAATGTCAATGTGTATTTAAGTTACCTGGACGTATAGCGAGATTAATTTTCCTTGGAAATACTTTCTTACTGAGGTATACTCAGTACAAAAACATTTTTTTTTTTCTCTCTGACATTGCTTCTGGGCTGCTGATGTTATTTATCATTGTACTAGGTTTGCAGAGGAGCTCAGATGCAATTGACAAACTTTCTTGAGTATACAAAAAACCTGTGATAGTTATTTTTTTCTTCTCACACTTGAGCTATTTTGGACTGATGTAAATCATGCTACTGCACTATGTCACATGCATTGATTTATATCATTTTATATACCCCATTTATGTTGTAGTATGATATCTCATATACATGAGTACCATTACCAAAATGCAGAAAATTATATATTCTTTCTTCCAGTGTTTTGGATAATGTATCATTGATAGTTTCAGTGAATGGAAAAATGATACACTATCAAGCAAACCCTCATGTTCTCACATTTTCATATTGAAATCAATGTGCAGTTCTTAACAAATTAACAATAAATTAGCTTTTTCATCTCACCCACCATCTAACTCAGAAATGGATCACATCATTTTGCAAAATGATGACATCTTTTTGGGTAAACTGTAGATATGCCTTGTACAAAGTAAATTATGTAACTTGACTGTAAATAATATATTGCAAATAAATCTGCTTCAAATATACTGTTTGAAGCAAATCCAATCTGTCTGCACTGTATCGTGCATGTACTTGTGTGTTTAGTACAACTCATTCAAATGAAAAAGCTGTAGACATTGTGAAAACCTTGCAACCTAATGTATAGTAATCTTTGACTTAAAAATATGTACGTGTAATAGGGTTCAGTCAGCATATATGTCACTTTTGTATGCATGTATAGATATAACCATGGATCCAGCTTTAGATTATAAAACATTATGGTGAAGAGACAATTTATGTGTGTGTGTGTGTGTGTGTGTGTGTGTGCGCGCGTGTATATACCTTTGGTGTTTATATGCATATATAAATTTGGGAGGAGGAACCAGTGGGTTTTGATACGAAATGTGTGTGTGTGTGTGTGTGTGTGTGTGCGTGTGTGCATGTGTGTATGCGTGTGTGTGTGTGTGTGTGTGTGTGTGTGTGTGTGTGTGTGTAAGGTGTTTCAACATCTTTTTAGTTGAAAGGTTGAATGTCATCTGTATAAGGCTGGTACATCCGATGATGTTGCTTCATTACCTGCACCAAGCTGTACTGCCATACTTGGATCAACAACCGTAGGCTAAATGATTGGCAATTAACCTGTCCCCTAGGGGAATCTAATATATCAGGCTCCCAAAATATACACAAGAGTGTCTGCGTTTATGGCCTAAGTTCATGTTTATTTGTGTTATGCTGACCAGAAATTGACTTAATTTTTCTATCAATATCTGCTCTTTTTTCTAGCTGTATCAAATTGTACGTGTGTGTGTGTGTGTGTGTGTGTGTGTGTGTGTATATATATGTTGTTGTTTTGGTCTAATGTACTGTTTTCAATAAAGAAGTGCACTTATTTTGCCGCAAAACTCACATGGAGACATAGGTAGCAATCAGCTATGTGTATTAAAGCTCACTAGATTTTGACTTTCGGTGACCCACTTGAGGTGCCCTTATAGTGCATAATAAAAGAGCCCAGTGCATACTGCATTAATATCTCTCATCCAATCGATATTTTGTACTGTTCGATGGATCATGCAGTGAGTTGACCATGTACAGGGGATACAATGTGTTCTGCTTGTTTGCTGTCACACAGGCAGACTATACCAACCTAGCTGTCCGATCTTTGTCAAAAAACAGAATCTTGGCTAGGGACATTCATGGTTCTCAGAGAATTGCAGAAGGATCAGGTTAAAGTTGGGTATGCAAAGCAATGTCATTAGATGTATCAGCCTATTAATCATTCACTTGTTTGTACATGCAATGTATTACATACTTTCATTTATTTATATGTTTAATCAATCAACTCCAAGAATCCACATTCAATGTGGTTTGTGTCTTATCTTATTATAATACTCTTCATTGAATACTATAAATCAATTTTAAGAAGTGGAGTAAAGAAAAGTCTCTTCAAAAGTAAATATTTCTGTCTGTTTTTGTATAATTGTTTTAGTTTCAAAATTGTCCAAAATTTCTTTATAACTACGGTATACTAAATTCGTGATTGATTCTGAAACTGCCTGGCAACACATCAGAAGGTTACAGATCGTCTTAATTTCTGTCATTTTTGTTTTCCCACCCTAAGAATAAGTACATACTCGTGTATTATACTAAGTGAATTTAAAGGGATTTTTTAGTTAGTGGAACTAACATGCAGTTCCAATTTCTTTGTGTATGTGTGTATAATGTATATATACAACTCCCCCCACTTTTTGCAGCCAGGGCTCAAATACGCACAAACTACATTGTACCCATCAAATTTTTAAACAACACAAAACATAAGTGTAATCAAACACTGCACTTTCTTCTTTTTCTTCTTTCTTTTTCTTTCAACAAACGAGGTACTTTGGGGAGATCTAAACCTATCTAAATAGCTCTGTCTCTGTCAACTGTATCATTGTGTCATTGGATCACAAACTGTACGAAAGTTTATCATTATTTTCCTGTTTTGTTTTTCTTGGTCCCCCTTCTTTAAAAAAAAAAATGCAGAGTATGGCGTTTAATTCACCCCCGTCGACTGACCAGTAAAATGAAAATGTTTTGAGAAAGATAAGTGTCACATACAATCAGAGTCATAACTTGACAATCAATGACATGACTTCAGGATAGGCCTACATAATCAGTGCGGACATGACATCGTTCTGTGCATGAAGTTTGATGAAATTTACAGAGGCTAGGATCCTGTATATGTACCACATTCAATGATTTTGTAACTTTAGACGCATTATGGACAATTAAAGACTAAAATATGAAATGAAATGAAATGAGATGAAATGAAATGAAATGAAATTGGGTCCAACTGTACTACAGTACTGTGCCTACAGCGAGCAACAGAGGGCGCACCCACTTTTCTTCGCGACCATTCAGGGCCCTGTTGCATAAAACCCTTACCGCTGGACTTACCACTCCTTTCCAGCGGTAAGTCTTCAAATTAGCGGTAAATTTTATAATCCTTGATGCTGATTGGCTGTGACGCCTAATTTTGACGGTAGTTACCGTTGAAATTCAACGGTAAGTTTAATGCAACGGGCCCCAGGACTCGCACGGGTAAATAATTCCCCATGTATATAGAGACGTGTGTTAAAATTCAAATTTCAAAAAATTCTGTAAAATAGCTGAGAGAAATGAGGTGTTTCATATTCACTAACCTGAATAAGTGAGATATAACTTTCATCCATCAAATTTCCAAGGCAGGTTCTTCGGCTCAAACTCTGTCCAAGGGTCCGCAAAGCCAGACTACCGAGTTCTTTTCACTCGAAAAATCACCTATTTTCTGTACATGCAGCCAATTATAGTCCCCTCAAATTCCATCAGAAAAGCTTTCATCTTCCAACCAAAATGCAGTTTGTAGAGGAATTCATACTCAATATCTACAGCTATTCAGTTTTTTTTACCAAACTGCATCACTGATTTTTAATTTTTTTTCCTTCATTTTATTTTGGTATCTTTGGTACGAATTTGTGAAGGGGCTGGGACATTCCATTTTATTTACAGGTGTGAGCTCTTCAGTGCGCATGCAACAACTCGCCAACGCATGTAACATTCAAGGATTATCGAATTGCGATCATTAGTCATTGTGATAGCGTATTATGTGTTTATAGGCAATACATCTAGGGGCGCCACCAGCTTTTTTTCAAGGTGGGTGCGTTTTGACACTAAATGTAACGAGATTTTTTGGACAGACATTTGGCATTCAGGAAGCTCTCAATCCCCAGATTTTTAGTTTTTTTTTTTAGATAACCAAGCATGGAAATGGCACCGGCATAGCTACGATTTCATTTTTTTTTTTTTTTTTGGGGGGGGGGGGGAGGTTGGGGGCAGTGGGGGCTATTAGTATGCGAGGGAGCGAAGCGACCGAGCTCGAGCGAACAGAGCGAGAAAGGGGGGGGGGGGGGGGAGGGAGGGGGAGAGGGGGTTGTCCCCCCTCCCACGGTGAGAACTTCTTTGCATTTTTTATATTGTAAATGGTGCAATTTGATCATTGTTTTTGCTTGTTTTATCGACTTGAAACAGTCCCACTTGTTTAAAGGTATAGCAGTATATTTTGATGTCGATATTGAACAATTTGCCTATAAAATAGTATCATCAAAATAAACTTCCTGAACACTGAATATCATGAACCCGACCATGCAAGCAAGAGTGAGCGGAGTGAGCAAGGGGGAGGGTGTGGGAGGGGGTGTACCCCTCCCACGGTGAGAACTTTTTTCATTTTGATGTTGTAAATGGTGCAATTTGATGCAGGTTTTTGCGTGTCTTATCGACTTGAAACAGACCCACTTGTTTAAGGTACCAATACATTTTGATGTAAATTGTTATTGAACAATGTGCCTATAAATAATTGTATCATTGAAATAAACTTCTTTTATTAATTCTTACACTGACGTCATGAACGTGACCGAGCCCGAGCAAGCGGAGCGAGCGAGGGGGGAGGGGGTCGTCCCCCCTGTAGTACGATGAGAACTGAAATTGCATTTCGATGTTGTAAATGGTGCGATTTGATGCATGTTTTTACTTGTTTTATCGACTTGAAACAGTCCCACTTGTTTAAGGTAGCAGTATATTTTGATGTAGATTTGTTGAACAATTTGTTTATAAAATAGTATCATCTAAATTAAATTCATGTTTGTTTTAATATTTACAATCAATATCATGAACGCGACGAAACAAGAGCGAGCGGAGTGAGCGAGGGGGAGGGTGTGGGAGGGGGTGTTCCCCTCCCACGGTGGAACTTTTTGCATTTTGATGTTGTAAATGGTGCAATTGGATGCAGGTTTCTGAGTGTTTTATCGACTTGAAACAGTCCCACTTGTTTAAGGTAGCAGTACATTGTGATGTAAATTGTAAATGAACAATTTGCCTATAGAATGGTATCATTTGAATAAACTTGTTGTATTAATTCTTACACTGATGTCATGAACGCGACCGAGCCCGAGCAAGCGGAGCAAGCGAGGGTGTAGGGTGTGGAAGGGGGTTGTCCCCCTCCCACGGTGAGAACTTTCTGCATTTTAATGTCGTAAATGGTGCAATTTGATGCAGGTTTTTGAGTGTTTTATCGACTTGAAACAGTCTCACTAAGTTAGCAGTACATTTTGATGTAAATCAGTATTAAACAATTTGCCTATAAGATGGTGTAATTAAAATAACCTTCTTGTATTAATTCTTACACTGAATATTATGAACGTTGTTTGTTAAGCAATCAAACAAAAAAAAATATGCACACGAGGGTGTACATAAGGAGCATTTCTCCTCACAAACGAAGATGATTTTGTATTTTCAGACCTGAAATTCAGCGATCTGGTGCAAACTTTTGGTGCAATACAAAAAAAAATTTAAACAAATAAGTTTTTTTTTTTTCCCCCGGTGAAATGTTAATGGGTCTTATTCCGAGTGTGCATCAACTCTGTGTATGTACAAAGTATAGTGAGGTAGAGCTTAGGCGAGGATGTAGGAGGGGGATACCCCCTCCCGCTCAACGGAGCTTTTGAGTTTTTAGAATTGAAATAAAGCGATCTGAAGCACACTTTTTGTGAAAAATCCGGAAATTGTCATAGTGTACAAAGTCTATAGAAGGGACAAGGCAATGGGAGGGTGGTAAGATAACTCTCCCATATTCGATTATATTTTTTCCTCCCTCCAAATCCCCGGTCAAAATCTTGGGGGGGGGGGGGGCAACTGCCCCCCCACCGGCTATATACTTATACGCCATTGGGATTGAACGGAGATAATATCCTCTCCCCCACGACGGAACTTTTGCATTTGTTTTTATTAAGTAAAATGACAGATTTGTTGCACACTTTCGATGAAACATTTGTAAATCTGTCATTCTATAGGTGTATTCATTCTATGGAAAATAGATCGGACTTGGGAAGGTGTGGGAAGAGGTATCCCCCTCCAACACGAGAGAGATTTTTCAATTATCGATTATGGGGTGGGGGCAAAATTATAATATGCTTGCCCTTCCTATGTTTTTATTGGGGTAAACTTTTTTTTCTGGCAAAAAAGCAAGAAAATCTTCTCGTGTCGGGAATTATGGGGGGGGGGGAGGGTGGGCAAAATGATATACTTGCCCCTCCAAATTGATTTTTTATGAGGCTAAGGCCCGCCTTGAGCTCGCATTATCAATATGGATTGGTCAGAAGTAACTAGCTGTACATAGACCCTATACATACAACAGTACTTGTAAGTAGCACACGTACATGCAAACGTGTACGTGCTCCGTACCGTACGGATGTACAGTATATACGGTCGATAAATAGTAAACACTGTAGAATACTCGTAGATATGTATAAAATCAGCGCTGACAGAGCCCAGGATGATTGTTTTTGCCCACGATTTTGTTGTCCCTGGTGCAAAAAAAAAGTAAAAAAAAAGAAGAATAATTATTTAGCGTCCGGCGTTGAGGTCGCTCACAGACTGAAGTGGTGATTTTTTTTTTTTTTTTTTTTTTGTCTGAAGGGGGTGCGTCCGCACCCAACGCACCCCACCCCCCCCCCCCCTGGTGACGCCCATGTACATCACCTATTCAGAAGCAATTGAAATAGTTGATAACTCCTCTTTAAAGTAAATAAATTCTTCAAAAAAAAAAGACAACAAACAAAAAAAAAAAAACCGGCAACATAATATAAAGTATTTAGGTCCTACAAAATGCAATGTATTTAGGCGGTTTTTGTTTTTCCTATTACCATATAATTCAACTTGAGTTGTTGTAAAGCGCATTTTTTAATCCGGTCAATGGTGTCAGCAAGAAAATGATGAAATATTACATAGGCTTATTTTCAAATGGATTACTATGGATAAAGTCAGAACTTTTGGATGCATTTTTTTTTCTGTGTGAATTCTGAATTTTCCGTGTAAGGCCCCGGATATTCCCGGTGGTCTTCATAACACAACCTGTCAAATTTCTTACTTACCTTTTCGCATAACTTGCTCATACGTGTATTTTATCCCCTGCATTTTCAGTGTCAATGCCCATCATAAGGGTGCTTGTAAAGGAATTAACGATTAAAAAGACGAGCTATACATGTATTATGAGTAGGCCCTCACCTTATTCATTTGTTCTAAGCGATAATAATAGATATTATACGCGTTGTAAACAAAACCACACCGAAACTCGGGTAACCTTATGTATACTGTAATACCAGAACCCGACATCGTCTGTTGTATAGAAGCCTAGTATGTTTGGACCTATACATTAATAGTCTATATACCCAATACTACTACACTACAAAGAAAAGAAAAAAAAAGACGCACATACACATACACATACACAAAATTATGCTGACCGTATTGTATTGAACAAACATTGAACAAAATGTGAAATTCAATCATAAATGTGGGTATCCTCCTCGACCAGCATCCTACATTATATCCAGCATTATGTGTTAGATTCCATGTCTAAGCAAACAGATTTACTCAAGCAAATCTCTCTCTCTCTCTCTCTCCCTCTCTCTTTGCGCAATTGAAATTGACCCCTTTCAATGTGAGAAAGGTATCATGTAGACATGGAAATGGTGTAGAATTTGTAGACAATACGTAAAACCATATTACGCGACCAATAAAAGAATCAAAGTAAATAGAAAATTGACTTTTGCGCTATATATTCTCCAAGATTATGTTCCAGTGCGGATCGAGCCTTTTGCTAAAGGCCTGGGGGAGGGGTGAGGGGGGGGGGGGGACACTGAGGGGAGAGTCCGTGAGATGGGTGTCTAGATGACCTATTTGGCGACTTTTTTTTTTTTTTTTTTGCTATTTTGAAAGCCCGTTATTATAGTGATGTTTTCCTGACGTCTATATGAATAATTACACAACGGAAACCATAACAGAGTGCTGATATACTACATTGTACATGGGTCTTGACCAGGGAGGTGAGAGGGTCTCACCTCCCTGATATACTACATTGTACATGGGTCTTGACCAGGGAGGTGAGAGGGTCTCACCTCCCTTGTCTTGACACATTATGCCGCATGAACATCACAATCCATCATCAAGTCCACTTGGCACCCCCCCCCCCCCCCCTCCGTAGATTCACCACTGTACTCCCCCCATCCCCTTCTCTCTCTTTGGATCTCTGGACAGTGTCTCTTTCTCTCTAGCCTGTTATCAGGGCCCTCTCGCTGTAACAGGCGAGCGAAGCGAGCCCAGACGAGCGCGACAGCGCAACCCCACGCAGCTGGGTTCTTTTCACCATACAGCGAGAGGGCCTTGACAAGAGGCTACTCTCTCTCCTGCCGCTAAACACTAAAACAAAGACGCAATCTAGAAAGGAGCAAAACGACTCAACTCCATTCTTTATAGTTTGCTTGAGACCTAAAAACTCTCATGAAGTAATATGAATTAGAGCTTGTAATTTCAAAAGGGACTCAACATTTATTCGATGAAAATTGGTTTTGAAATGGCGGAGATATCCACATCGGAGCAATCCTAATGAAAGGTGGGACCCACCTTTTATTATGATCACTTTGTTTTACTTTTTTTAATGTCTCAGCAATTTCAAAACCGATTTTCATCTCATAAACTTTGAATTCCTCTTAGAATGGCATGCTCTGTATAGTATTTCATAATAATGCGGTTTCTTGGCATCTTGCAAAAAGTTAAAAGCCCAATCCTCATCTCCACCAATACTACACCATCCCTTCAAGTTGAAATATTTGTGGTTAAAGCTCCTAAAAAACAAAGAAAATAATAAAGAAGAATCATTGGATATTCTTAATCATAACTTCTTGCATATTTCCTGTTATGTCACAAGTGAGGTAGCTTATCACTGGAGAGGTTTTATTTCGCTCCATCTGATGATGACCTGACTTCAAAATTCATGGCTTATGGCGCGTAGCTCCTTTTGCGATCAAACACTTCAGTTGTTAGTGCGTTAACAGGTTTAGTATCTGTTTGACAGATAATAATCGAAAAAGGTACAGGCCCTACTTACCCACAACTCAATCTCTGGGTCCCCCCCCCCCAAACAAAACAAAACAAAAACAAAAACACAACAACAACAAACAAACAACAACTCGCAAACAAGCACCAGCGCAAGCAAACAAACAAACAAAAATAAGCGCGACGCGATGCTTTGCTCTCAGCTCCTTTCTTGATCGTCATTATCATAAGACACCCTGTACTATGCAACTTTTGATTCGAATCAACCTTAGGCCTATCTGGCAGTAATTACAAGAAATTGAAGGTTCTAATAATTGGATCATGCGCTGTCATAGTAAACAAAACTTGATACTTTGCCTTGAGAGTTTCTGGTTATATCTATGGGCAGAGGTGAATCCAAAGGAACTATTCACTGAGGGGCGCAGCCCCAAAATGAAAAGTTTTTTTTTTTTTTTTTTTTTAAGACACCGAGGCCTATAGTTTCAACCAGAAACTCGAAATTAGGCAAAGCATATTTTCATTTTGTTTTATATTTTGGATAAAAATTTAAACAAAAGAAGGGAAAATGGGGAAATTGCGAAGCAAGAAGTCGTGTCGTAGTGGTGGATGCGATGTTATGAAGTGACTCTAAGCAGCGCACGATGTCAGGCTGCTTTGTGATGTTACGATATTATTTTGTGTTACATTTCACAGAGTGACGATACGAAGCCATGCGCAATGTTAAAATTGCTTTGCGACGTCACAATTACTTTAATACAAGAATACATTTCACAGACTGACGGTACGAGCAGCGCGCATATTATGCCAAAATTGCTTTGTGATGTCCCTATTGGTTTTAGAGTGACGCCGATACGACGCATGCAATGCGCAATGTCAAAATTGCTTTGTGACATCACTATCGTTTTTTTTTTCTTGTTGGAGTGACGGTACGACGCATGCAGTGCGCTATGTCAGAATTACTTTGTGACGTAACAATTGTTTGTTAAAAATTGTTGCATGTTACTTCGGTGCAAAGCTGCTGCGCACAATTGAGAAATGCTTTGTGACATCATTTTGCAAATATCTGTAGTACACAAAGAGATCTTTCTCCTCCCCACCTGGGAAAATCTCTTTGGTAGTACATATACACCATTTGCGAAATGTCATTATAGGAGTGACGTACTTTCTGCAAATAGTATTGGGTACCAAACAAGCTAATACTCTGATATAGCTGAAAATACCCATGATCACGTGAGGCTCTTTCAACCAATCACCAGAGGATGAAATTTTATCCAAAATATAACAAATTTTTATTTATTCACACTGTTTGCATTCAGTAAAATGGCAGGAGGAAGAGAAAAATATTATAAAAAATGTGAGTAAGTGTAGGCCTAATCTTTAACCTTATAGATTTGTCATTAGTGTTGCTTATTATTCGTGATTGAAGGACGCTTGAAAATGAGCTGTCTCATTGCGGATCAGTGCACCGTTTCATTAAAGTTGTCAGCCTTGACAACCATACCTACAAAACAGTCAGTGACCAGATCTTCTCAGTCAATCAAAATCAAGGATCACTATGCCCTGACAATCTTTAGGGCCGACGACTTTAATGAAATGGTGCCCTGGGCTCTCGAGCACTTCTTTTCTTCATTGTTGTTGTTGTTGTTGTTGTTGTTGTTGTGTGTGTGCGTGTGTGTGTGTGTGTTTGTTTTTGTTTTCGTTTTTTTGAGGGGGCTATTGTGATTTTGATAGGGTTGTGATTTCGATAGGGTTGCTATGTATTCAACGGGAGACTAGAGAGAGAGATCGAGAGAGAGAGAGAGAGGGGGGGGGGATGATCGAGGGAGGGAGATGAGGAGGTTCTGTGACTTTTTCCTAATGCTATTAGCAATTCAAGGTGGAGGGGGAGGGGCTGCGGGTCATAATTGGTACACCCTTTGTTTTCGACAGGATCGTAAGGACGGAACATTTAGAAAACTATTCGCGGGAATTCTCCGATATCGATTATTTTTCGACCCCCCTAAAAAAAAGAGTGTGTGTGTGGGATGGGGTGGGGGGGGGGGGGGGGGGCTAAATCCCTTAAATACCCCCCCCCCCCCACACACACACACACCTTGCTTCCGCACCAGGTGCACTTTTTTTCGATTCGGAGTGCATGAGCGTTTCTTGAACAAAACGGGATCGATCCACTATTAAAATAGTATGACTACTTTTTTTTTTTTAAGATAACAATTGTTTGTAACATTAAGCAATGTCGATTGTTTCGACATTTTTGAATCACGGTAACTGTCACCTTCTCGAGGGCTATGCGCGGCGGCAATACGTTCAGAGGGATGTAGGCATAGCAGTCAGTACTAGGAAGTAGTACTTCATAGTATACTACAAGTCGTACTGTATTTTGATTTCCTGCTTTAACTTCTCCTATTACTAAAGTACCTGCCGAACATGTGCCGAAACCTTTGACCGGGCGTTGGAACGGCAGCGAACAAGATCGTGCAATCAGCGCAAAGATAGCATAGGCAGCGAGCTAGCAAAGGCTGACAGAGCTTCGGATCAGAGAGAAAGAGAGGCAGCGCCCGCCGCCCGTTTAAACATGTCATTGCCCGCAATGGAAATACCACGAATGTAAGGATATTCAAATGATTCATCCCCTCTTCCCCGGTTTCTTCAGTAGTATTTCAAACGTGGGTGAGTATAGGAGTATAGCAAGGGAAAATGAATTGTAGACAGATTTACGTGGTACGTATAGTAAGGTGCCCAGATTTATGGGTATTATAAATGCTCCTCACACTACCAATCCATTCACTATGCATTCTGTTCTCTGGCGATAGGCCTAGGAGGAGTGTGTAACATTACTGAGCATGCGCATTGTAGGCCATAACAACACACTGGTATGGCCTACCCAAAAATGGCAGATAGTGGAAGATGTGAACAAATTAGTCAGAATCGTTTCGGGGTAGACAAGGACAGCGTGGTGCTTCTTCTCGCCAAAGCACTCAAGGAAGAGGACACAGAGGAATTTCTGGAAGTGTATGACAACTTATTACCGAATAATCTTCCTTCTATCCAGGTAAAGTTGCTATAACAAACTCGAAGTTTAATTGCAGCTGTAGCTGTGTATGTCTGCAAGTCCTTAGTTAAGCGCTGACTAATAATCAATGCACGAGCTCCTGCGACACGCCATAGTCCATGCCATGGCATACTGTGGCTGTATAGCTGTAGTATTCAAGGACCGTGGCCTGGCCTTGTGTGTACAAACGATCTACTCTAGTGCACAGTGCATGCATGGTTGGGTGTCTTAAAATGCTAGCCTAGATATTAATGTATACCTCGACACCCTAATGAATGTATTTCTATTATCAATAGAGACTTAAAATATCTCACAATTTGCCTGGAATTTTACTCACATGTAAGGAAAATACCAGTATGGTTGGACCTCTTCAAGAAAGGAGAGCACAGCAGCAGCAAAGTGACAGTCAGAGTCTAAACTTACTTGATGTAGTTAACATTCTATCACTATATTGTGTGGTAGATCTTCCAGTCACCTACTTCATACCAGTTGCAGAACCGTCAACACGCGGAAACCCACATAAGCTTCAACTTCTATTTGCCAGAACTCACTTGTTTCAGTCCATGTTCTATCCAGATGCTATTCGGCTATGGAACTCCCTACCACTTGTACCAGTGTACATACATGTACCACCTTCCACCATTAGCTGCACCTCCTTGGCTTGGAGATCTTCAAGAAGGAGATGCAACTTGTAAAGCTCCGATGAGCTCTCATCTTGTTTTTTAGCTGCACATAGAAATTTTTGTAGAGGATTTTTACCTGCACACTGTACACCCAGCACTTGACAAGCACAAGGTACGATAATACGCCAGAGGCGGACTGTACCAGACTGGAAGAAGAAGAAGAAGGACCTACAGAGGCCCGGCCTACTAACGTACTACTACTAGTACTAGTCCCTACTCTTCTAATAGTTACTAGACCTACTCATCGACCGCCTAATCCTTATTTGCTTGATAAGAATATTTAACACTGAAATTCACGTAAAAACTTGACCTATGTGATTGAGAAAATCCAGTACTATCAAATGCCGTTGTTCCCTTTTCAATTCAAAGTTTTAGTGCAAAAATATCGCTGTCGAACTTGCGTGGCCTCGTTTCAGCTCCCCACAGTGCCGCTCCTTTTTCAGATTGACTGCTGTTTTTGCATTGACAGTGCACACAAACCGAGTTGCATTGAACACTGTGCTGTACAAAGCTTTACACATCCTCTTCACCGGTCAAAGCCAATAAATTTTGATGTGCTCTGCGTGTAGTGCAGTGCGTACTAAGCGTTCTGTGCGCAAAAACTACGCGGTCGGTTTCAAAAAGGTGTGGTCGATGTGTAGTAGAGCTACCATACTCTTAATTCACAATCGCGTACTTAAATATAAAAATGTGATTTGTGGTAGTTCCTGGACTATTAAACTGCGACCAGCAGCCCCATACGCATAGCGTAATGGGGCTGCGGACTGTAGCATTCAGGATCATGACGGTGGTAGCATCGCGGATAAATATCAACTTAAAATCAAAAAATTTCTTCAATTTGAAGACTTACCAGTGAAGTTGAAGTATTGACAACAGGTATCGGGCAACATTTGGTTCTGCCAATAGTCCCTTTCTGTTCGAATTGATGACTTATTTGTATTAGTAATGTGACTCGGTCGAGAGGAACCTGGGAGAGCTACACTGAATTGACGGCCAGCGCATGTGCACACATCACATGCGCACAAATTTCAAATCCATTGACCGGATAAGATGTCTGTGTGCGCATGTGCTGGCCGTCAATTCAGTGTAGCTCTCCCAGGTTCCTCTCGACCAAGTCACATTAAGTCATCAATTCGAACAGAAAGGGACTAGAACCGTTCTATTGGCAGAACCAAATGTTGCCTTAAACCTGTTGTCAGTACTTCAACTTCACTGGTAAATCTTCAAATTGAAGAAATTTTTCGATTTTAAGTTGATATTTATCCGCGATACTACCCTGTCATGATCCTGAATGCTACAGTCCGTAGCCCCATTACGCTATGCGTATGGGGCTGCTGGTCGCAGTTAGTCCTGGACGTCCTAACCGTTGGGCATTGTAAATGTGTTGCACGCTCAAGCTAAGAATAGAATCTGGTAGGTCTAACATACATGTATTAGTGTCGGTAAGGTAAGTGCACCAAACGCGAGGCGTGGGTATTATTTTGTCAATTAAATTACCTGAATTGAATTATCAATGATGATGCCCAGTAAGTTGTAGCCCGACTAAACTCGGCCCTGGGCGTTCCAATTGTATAGTCTAGATCTAAGTCTAGACTACTAGCTCTAGGCCTACTCATCACCACCTTTTTTTTGATTGACCACCCTTGCGCAATGGCTTTCTCGCGTATAAAATCAAGAATACGCGGGGGACGGGGTGCAATATTCAAATGCAATATGGAACATTCAAACATGAATACAAATCAAGAAAAGTTCGGGGGATACAGGTAAATAACCTGAGGAAACAGGAGGAAAAAGAATTGAAGAAAATCCTCATTAGTTTATACACGTAATTATTATTAACACATATTTGCCCATTCACTGGATTTACATGCTTTTCAATGGGAAAACGGGCAGTTGGTTTAAAAAATGAGCTGCCACAGGCGCATGAAAAAAACCTCCCGTGTGTTTATCGCCGAGATTTACGTGCGTAGGATACGAAGGGACAATCTGAGCATGGGGTAAGGATCTGCGCTATTTTCTCCCAAAGTGAGACGAAATTGAGGTGCCACAAAGACATTTTTAACATGCTTCACTGCTTTGATCCCATCATCATTGCCACCAGCAAGCCGGGAGAAGAACAAAACGGAGATTCGAGAAATCTAAAATTACATGCGCAAAAGAAACTCACAAAAATCAAAGTAAAGTGAATGTGCAGTTATGGTGAATGTTAGGAAATGATGCCTCAAAAATTTGGCTTGGGAGAAGCAGGCAGTTTTTAAAAGAAAGCTAACAGTTTGGCAGAATGATTATCATTTGTAATCTCAATATTTCAGTTTTCCACAGCTTATTCCAGAGCAAAAAGGGACGGCAATGGTAGAGAACAGGTACACCTTGTATATCTTGCCATTAGGCAAGGTCCTATGCGTGTGCAAAAATGTGCAAATCAGCAATTACCCATGTTTTGACACAACATTTGTCATGTTCTGAGGTTTTGCTGCTCCTCATCAATCATATGTATTTGTTCAAAGACATTTCCATCTGAAAAAGGAACATCAGCGAAACAAGACTGAAATGAGGCAAAAAATTCTTTTGTTAGTGATGATACATGATGTCACAATCGTTATTGTCCAGACACCTGAACGTACTCATTAAGATGTGCATAATCATGTGTCAGCGACAATGATTACATCAAAGAAAGACTGCCGTGAACAGTCCCTGTATATTAGGTCCATGCTGTCTACAACTTAAACTTATGACCGCATGTAACTTGACCATTGATAACATTCATTGATATCATATCGTGCAAAATCTTGAACATTTGAATCATATCTGAATGTTCACATTGATACTGTAGGGGTGGAATCCCCAAATATTTTAGTCTCTCAGAATATGACAATGATCAGCTACCAACTAGGTTGCTCTCCTCTGAACCGATTCAAGCTTTTTTTGCATCACTCTTTGTATTAATATAGTTCATTTCCAACACAAGAGCAATATTCCAAGAGTGGTCTAAAAAGGGCCTATACAGTATGTAGGATGCGCAATGCTATAAATAGAGGGTGTCGGTTTCAATGTATGTCTACAGTGTCGATGTGTTGGACACCTACATGTACCATACTCCCTTCCTCGCTTCTGCTCCTCGTCAGCAAACCAATCTTGTGTTGCCATGTTCTACACGACACTGAGTAGACACTATTGTAGTACTTACTAGATCTACTCTCTAGATAACCTGGTCTTACCCTGTCTACGTTCCTTTTTCTTACAGTTGTAGTAATTACTAGAGGTCTAACGTTAGGCTCTATCAGTCAATGTTTCCATGTCCACCACTGAAATTTACCACCACAGCACACACACTATTCACTACAGGTGGAGCACAAGCTAAGTGATTTGTACAATACAAACTTGAGGTTATTGACATATTCTTATGAAGTACAGTCAACCTTCTGCCTAAGTTCTGGTGTATTATAGTAGACACGTTTACAATGTACTACCACTAGACTGATCGACCACCTATTTTTATATCGACCACCCTCTCGCAATGGCTTTCTTGTGTATAAAATCAAAAGTATGCATGGGAGGGGGTGCTTCCTTGTAATATGTAAAACCTGACATTTCTTGGGGTTGAAGCTCATTGTCAAAACCTGTTGCCATTTCTCTAGTAAGTTCAGATCTTCCTGCGGTCGGTTGGAATCCTCATGAGACTTGATTTTTTGTTGGTAGGGCATGCAATCATCTGCAAAAAGCCTAGCAGTGGTGTTAACAGAGACATCAGTAGATCATTGATGGGGACCAGGAACAGAAGCGAACCCAGCACACTACCTTGTAGAACACTGGAATGATACAGGTGATACATCAGATGTCCAGCTCTCAAGGATGACTCTCTATGTTCTGTTTTTCTAGAAGTCCTTAATCCAGGTGTAGGTGATACCAGTGATTCCATAGTAAGCCAGCTTGTACTGAGTCTTCCATGAGGGACTTTATCAAAAGCTTTTGAGAGATCTAATGGGATGACCTCACTCTGACATATTGTCAGCCATTTTATTGAAGTAAAATTAAGGCTTTAGTTTTACCTAGATATAAGACAATCAAGACACTGCTAGAGGTCTACCTACATCTGGGGGTCTAGATCTAGACTGCCTATTCCCTTTGAATTTGGTTATCCGGTGTTCATTGCCACCACTCAAAAATATTATTTTCAAGCATGTGCCACGGCACTGCCGAACTGGATCTGCTCCACAGATACAGTATTAGGAAGACAATGGATTCATGTCACATAAAGAAAATATGCCAAGTGTAGACACTACTGGGTACTTTCACTTTTCTTGTGTACCACTCACTGGTAATGAAAGCTCTAGCCCTTCTGTTGTACGATGCAGTACAACGGGGCGACTGGGGCCTTAGGGGAGCTACTGCTGTATATCACCTTACCAATATACTGTATAAACTCGATATTCGCGAGGGTTTAATTTTCGTGAATTTTGCGAATCACAGTTGGATTGCAGATTTAACAACAGCAAGCGAGAATGTCTCCATGCGCCCTGTTCAAAGTGCATTAACTTAAAGCGTCGGCGTCAATTCACAAAAACAACTTCTCGCGAAAATGTCTATGGCCTTGTCATTTGCAAAAATATCTGTACACGAAAATAACAGCGTATACAGCAGGGTGGTCCACGAGGGGTTTTAGCATGTCGCTGCAACATGCTAAAATTCTTGTGCAACATCCTAAAAAGCCAGCAACATGCTATGCAACATCCTTAAGAATTTGCAACAATCTCAAAGTAAAAGTATTCAAAAATGTGCAAAACATGTGCATAACATAAGAAACATCAAACTACCAGGTACTTTGATATTTGTGTGCAAAACATGAGAGAGAACATTGAATGTAAGCAGCACAAAGAGAGATAAGCAGCAAAATATTGCGCACTACGTACTCATCGTGTGCGCTCCACGCATATTCAATTTCTGCAATATTCTCAGATTCTGAGCTTGCAACATGCTAAAATTTCAAGTTGCGGACCACCCTGATACAGTACTAGAGGCTCTACGGGTTATTATCATCGCTGCGAATCCAGTTGAGGGCAGCACGGAAGAGCCCTTGACTTGCCTCTGAGAAGTCAGGGGTAAAAGTAACTGTTATCCTAGCGGGCCTAAACACACGTCAGTGACAAGTTGAGAGAATGCACACTTTTTTCAAAACGAAGTTTGTAAAATTTTCTTTGTATAAATTTTCCCCATGTCATTGTATGCATGTGACATAGACAAAAGTTTCTCATCCAGTAGTGACTGTGCAGTGTGAGATTCTTTTCAAACTTTCACTATCATGTGTTCTACTAAATAGTATTAGAATAGCTGCATTCATTCAATCCACATGAATACATTAAGGTGAACTTCTCTTTTAATAAAAAGTCAGATTGTGTTTGTACAATGTATGCAATATTTCTGAGAGTAACAGCAAAAAGAATAGCTTTACAAGCAGTTTTGTCATCACATTTTGTACTAATGTACATAGATGTTCCCAGTGACAAAGATATTATGTTTTCCGTCTTGAGGGATTGTAAACTAAATACAGTGCACTCCCGTTACAACGAACACGGTTATAACGAAATTTCGTTATAACGAAGTAAATCTTCTGGTCCCAAAATTATCACCATTAAAGTCTATGGTACAAAATTCGCTTATAACGAACGCGGTTATAGCGAAATTTCCGTTATAACGAAGTCTTTTCCGAGCTCCACAGACAAAGAAAAACAAAAGAAATGTGCTCCGTTATAACGAAATGCGAATTGCTTTCGAAAATACGTAGCGGAACAAGCATTTATAGCGTCTCTGCATGGGTGAACGCTTCACACCACTGTGTGTTCGCTCGTGTCACGCACAGTTTCTGAGGGGAACTTGCGTTTATTATTGTAATACAGTTATCCCATCACATTTCACATAGCTTTCCAGTGTATGATGACTATTCAGCAAACATAATAATGATATCACAATACGTGGTTCCTTGTTGTCGTAAGATATTGTATTTGTTCGGTTATAACGAAATTTCGTTATAGCGAAAGAAAACTGCCGGTCCCGAGGATTTCGTTATAACGGGAGTGCACTGTATATATTTCAAACTGTTTCAATTTTTGGAAGGATAAACTCTTACCCTCTTTTATGAAACATTCATATCCCACTATACATAATTATGATGAAATAACATGACAAACATCCTCAGTTTGAGAGCGCTTCCTCACCAAAAAACGTGTCTCATCTTTTGTATGATAATGAGATGATGCAAACACAGCGAAACAGCACGACTTGCATGCCATTGATCAAGCTAAATGTGGACAGCTTTTCATGTAAAATCACTCATGAAAAATTTTAATGGAAGGATTCATTTTTGCAAATTAATGCAGTTTTAGTGGTATATGATAAATATATTCGGATTTCTACAGTATTGTAGGTTTAGGAAATTATAGTCTTGGAACTTGGGTACCACCATGCCAGTTTAATGTTGTTTGTAGATAAACTAGGAACAAGGAGAAAAATTCAGACATGTTTTGGCTGGGTTGTTTTCCAATGACGCTGCTACTTGACAAGCTTGGCTGGGTTTGTTACGTGTAGAATGCCACTGCACGTGTGATTTTAATCTTACCAAAATTCTTTGGTATGCTACAAACACTTCAAAGATGAATGTATTGATAAATCTGTGTCCATGAAGAGGAAAATTGGTTTCCCTTGTTGATTTGTACATTTTCATCTTCTTCTTGAAAACAACACAATGGATTTTCACCAAACTTGGCAGGTAGCATTCCTTGGGGAATAGGATCTCAATTTGTTTGAATGGGCACCATGCTCCCCATGGGGGCCTCAGGAGCCAAAACCTTCCAAATTAAGCAATATTAGAAAATATTCTTCTCTAGAATCAGAAGTGATAGAACTTTAAGTCTTTTATTTCAATGCATCTATTCAAACTTTCTAAGTACAGTTTACTTGGCAAGTATTATTACCAGTGTGATAGATTATGCAAATGGACATCATGCTCCCACCTCTCAAAGCTGCCCCTGCCTTTCAAGTTTGCAATGTTTTCAGGTAAGAGTCTACAAGAATTTGTGGAAGGTGAGCTTGTAATACTCTGGTGAGCCTGAGACCCCTGGTCTCTTGTTGAAAAATGGTGCATCACGCATTACTCCGGGGTAATGTACATGTAGTACCCTGTTTTACTGCGTTGTGTAGCACCATCTCACGTCCACTCGAGGACAGCCGCAGAGAAATGCAGGCACTGTGTGTGCGTGTACATAGTCACTCCCATGCCGCTGCATGTTATAAAATAGCGGATTTCAAGCATGGTAATTGGTCAAAACGCGTCACGTGGCATTCAACTTTTTTCGCGCACTGCACGTGAGTGCAGATGTCTCGCAAAAAAAAGTGATGTACCACACTCGTGAATTTGCGTAGAGTTCGTGTATCATTCATCTAACGAAGTAGGTCTAATCATGGAGCTACAATCGAAGCTCATGTCTAATGATGTACCGAGCGATGCTACATGCATCCCATCGTATCGCAAGAATTGCAGTCGGAGGCGGCCTTTAGACTGCTGTTACCTGGCGTTATCGCGTTGCCGAAATTTGTCTATCAATAAATCATTCATTGTGTATTATGCTGTTTCCATTTTTTTTTTTTTGGGGGGGGGGGTATTCATCAAAAACCGCTATTTTATAAAAGAAATAGCGCACTTGTTCCATTGTGCGACAATGTAAGTGCAGTGGACGCTCGGTTTCTTCAGATGGTGTGCACTGCGTACTCACCTAGCGGCTCGTACGCAGAGGCGGCACCAAATTTAAGAAACCTTGCGTGCACTGCACTAACACTATCACTGTCCGTGCCGTGCGCTAATTCTATATTATACTATGCATGCATGGCACCCTGTGCTAGCAATAGTGTGTGCTTCAATGCACTGCAGTGCAGTGGCTAGTGCGCGCTAGCTCCAGCACCAAAATAATTTCCACTTTTTGGCAACCCAGGGTACAACCTTTTTAAAAAAATAAATAATTCAACAAAATGGCTGATTTTTTTGGTACCCCGGGATACCATTTATGTCATCAAATGTACAGTCATGCATGGGAGGAATGTGTCTCATGGTTGCTTTGGATACTGGTTAGCAATGATGACTGCCTGGATGGTCTTAGCTTTCAAACATTGTTCTCCATCATACATTGTACAGATTGTACATGCTGGCTACAAAACACACTGAGTGTGCCATGGCTGGACCGATTGTTTGCACTGAACACTTGGCCATACAGGTAGTCTTGGCTGTGCAGGTGAAATGTGGTTATTACTGAAGCTAAGTCTCCTCATCCTGCATTAACTTGTTGAGGACGGACTAATTTTGCTGCAACACGCATTCATCAACTCCCGTCCTCAACGGTTAATGCTCATTTATAGATTTGATAGACTGTTGAAATTTACTTATTTTTTCCAAGATCTGTGTCATGACATAGCACAGTCCACTTCTGCAGCCATATGAATGTCAAGATTCTACAATGTCTGGATGTAAAGATCTATGTTGTAGTCACAAACCTGAACATGCAAGTAGTCATTTGCATTTTCAGTAAATTGGGTAATATTGTTATTTACATTGCTTGCAAAGCATATTGAATCATGCATGCCCCAAGAGACATTTGGGAGAAAAACTAGTTTCCTTTGACTGAATTTCTACAATTCATGGATGACTCCCTTTGTTTTACTTTTACATGATGTGTAAACCAGCATACACAATAATGAACTTATCACAATGGATTACTTCAAAAGTACAGCATATTGTGCTTTTGAACATTTTGTACTAGTCAAGCAAAATCTGTTTTCATATATGCTTTTGATTAGTTTCTTTGCTTTGTTTTTTACACCTTCAGATTGATCAGCTGAAAGAAGAGGCTCGTCAGATTTCTGAATTGCCCGAAAAGGAGTTTGATGTGCTAATCACCAGTCTGAAACCTGACCTGAGCAGACATCAAACAGGTTTAGAAGAACCCTGTTCTCATTTCTCCAAAGAGGAAGAGTCTGCTCCATGCCACATGGCTGCCACAGATGCGGCTGTGGAGACCCATGGTAGACCACATACATCGAACCTGACAACAACTCCCAATGACACTGATGCACAGGCAAAACCTGGAGCTAGCTGCGAAGCAACTCTTCGAGCTGCCAGCCATGTTGCAAGAGAACATTCTACAGACCCGTGTAGCGATGAGTGTGTGCTATCTGTAGGGAATGAAGTCACTACTGCCGTTGTTGAGATGACTCGAGAGGAGGTGAAAGGAGCTGAGAGCATGAACAGCCATGCTGCTGATTCGTGTGCAGACTCAGGACATCGTGCAAGTAAGCGCAGTGTTGAGGAGGTTGGTGCTATTCTCTCATTTGGACTAAAAGAACAGCCTGTGACAAAAAATGTCAAGGATCAGCTAAACCTTGTGCAGGGAAATGCAGAGAAAAAGACCAACTCACCTAAAATGCCTTTATACAAGACAAGCTCCTCTTGCAGTACTGTACAGGACAAGTCAACTTTGCTCAAGTCTGCAGCAAGCATTCTTGATGGCTGCAAGTTACCAAACAGCTCAACATGTCCAGAGCCGGAATATTTTAGCAACCACTATGATGCTACTGCTCTAAATGTTTCAGACCACAGAACTCTGCCTGAGGAGAGGACCAGTAAGGAGTGTGTTGTTGAACGTGAGATGCTTCCCCTCACTCCAAGTAGCAGGAGAAAAGAGCAGCCTGGTGAGCCAGGGATGCAGCTTCTCCCCAATGGTATCAGTCACAAAAGTTATGGCAGCATAGACTCCACTGATGCTACTCTTCCACTCCCTTCGGTCTCGTCTCCTGAGGAGGATTCATCCCCAGCCCCAGCCCCAGCCCCAGCCCCAGCCAGTAGTACTACCGACGCCCTGGAAGGGCCCACTGCCCAGACCAGTCAAGACACGCCAGAGGAAACCACCAAAAAGAAAAAGAAGCGAAAAAAGAAAAAGAAAGGTAATTGTGTGACTCTAGGTGAAAGGGAGTAGGACATCCAGATCGATGGTTTGTGGTGGGTACATAAAGTAGTAGAGTAGAGAAATGTTTGTGAATAAATCGTGCAACTTTACATGTATTGAGAGACTTTTCAGGCATTCCAAGGTGCTACATACATACAATAAGTCCTTGCCGGATTGCTTGGGCAAGATGGGCAAGTGTTTCAGAACAGTGAGAAACAATGCTTGCCCAAATTGGGCACGCAAAAAGTCTTAAAAGTCACCTTCCCCCCTTCAAACCCATGAAGTCAGCCATACAAAAGGCAAAAGATAATGACTGCTTAGTGATGCAATGTAACATTTCATTTGAGCAACTTTCCAAGACTTGCATGAAGAAGCCCCAATGCAATGCAACACCAACAATTGATCAAACCAAGTTGTTACTCATGTGAATCAATGTATGCTGTTTATTGATGATTATATTTTATCAAGCCCTTGACTTGAGTGGTTTTCTTTATCATTTTCTTATAATTTTAGACTTTCTTTCATGTTTTCATGTTTGGGCAAGTGTTCTGCAACAATTGAAAATCTGCTTGCCTGACTGGGCAAGTAGTAAAAAAAAAGAAGTTATGTAGCACCCAGCATGCATCTCTTTATTGTAAATATTTTGGGTTTCACCTTGTTTTATCTACCAAAAAGCGAATCTTGAATAGCAAAGTTTGAAAACTAATTTGAGGTGGTACAGTGGAAACTCAGTATAATGAGATCCTTGGGACCAAGCCTATTTGTTCTTTATATCAAATATTGTGTTATATCTGTGGTCAATAAACAATACAAATTAAAGGAACAATTGCCAATTAATTGGGACTAGAGAAATTAGTTTGTTGATATATTTTGTTACATCAGATCTTATAACGAGTTTCCGCTGTAGTGGTTTTATATTTGGAAATGAGCATTGCTTTACTCATACATTGTAGGATAGCACACATGTAAATGGCAGGATAGTCCACAATGGGTTTGAGCATGTCACTGTAGTATGTTGGAATTCTTGTGCAACACCATCAAAAGCAAGCAATATGCTAAGCAACATCCTCCAGAATTGGCCATGTACTCAAAATTAGATATAATCAGGCATGAAAAACATTTGCATAACTTTTAGAGCTAAACATCAAATTACTTCCCAAGTTTTTGTGCAAATCTTGAGACAGAACATCAAACGTTAGTTGCACAACAAGAAAAAAGTTGCTAAATGTTGAGCGCTACAATGTATGCCCTTTTGATGTGTGCTGTGCGCACATGCAGTTTCCCCAATCAACAATGATTGTACAGATGATCAAAAATATTGAGATCTATAGCATGCTGTAGAGGAGTTGTGCATTGGAAAGAAATGCATGCTTCATTACAGTTCAAGTAGAAAAGTGACCCCTTAATGTGAAAAAATAAAAACAAGAATAAAACAAATATAACCTTGCTATATTGAATTCTACGTGCTCGATTACACTTGACAGAAATACATTGAGTTTTGTACATTATTAAGGAGAGCAAAATGCAGAGATGTTGTAAATACACTGTATACATGAGGTGTTCCTCTGGGCCTGAGGTGCAGGGTCTCTAAAGGGCCATAACATGTTCAAGTATTCAAGCCTTTGTCTGGATTCTAGATAATTTGTGCTTCAAAATGGAGAATAAGAGGAGGGCCAAAATGGTGACCTTATTGTTTCATGTGGGTAGTCTGTGCACAGATCAGTTTCATTGTGCAGCTTCCCTTCATCATCACACTTAATAACTCTCTCTCTCTCTCGCTCTCTCTCTCTTTGCCTGTATCTGTGAACTCCTCTTCTCTGTACCCAAGGTACATCTGAAGGTGACCCAGGCGGGGCTAACTGCTCAGACCATGAGAGTAAAGTGCTAACTTCCCCTGGAACATCAGGAGCAGAGGATTCCAGCAAGCCCTTGACCCCAGTGGACGTTTCAAAGCCAGTCCCACCTCCAAAGGCCACTCCTGCTAATGGACCCAGTGCACCACAGTCAAAGACATCTGTATCAAGCAAAAACAAAAAATCTGACAATAGATCCGATACTTATTCAAAGAAGCAAATAAATAATGGGAAGAAACTCTCAGGAGCAGTAGCCGAGGACAGCAAGTCAGTTGTTGCTACAGAAAGACTGTCAAACAAGCCCACTACTGTCAGCAATGGACCCAAAAAAGTAGACTTATCAAATGAGATTGATCCACGCAGGACTGTAGATGAGGTATGCCATGAGAGGAAAAACACTTTAAAGGTGGAAAGTAAAAAGTGGAACAGCAAAGAAGACAATACTTCCAGCAATGAATCAGATAATGGACTGGACATTGAAAAGAGCAGTGAGGATGCCAGTCTTGCAGCCAGCAAAGACAGTTCAATAGATGAAACCTACCAGGACGATGATGATAGTAATGGGAATGAGTGGCAGACGTATGGTCAAAAGAGGAGTAAAAGAAGAGCTTATGCTGCTGAAGATAGAAACAGTTTTTTCCCCCGACCGTCTTACCCAGATGGATATCGCCGTTCTTACTATACTGGCCCTTTCGATCCACAATTGCGGAAATCTAGTAGTGAACCATCAGGCATTTCCAAGTTTAATGACGTCAGTGATAGCAAGCCTATTTACAGGCATTCTTCTTTTTCTCGCCACTCTCTCTCGCGAGAAGAATATCATGGTTTCACTCAAAAGCCAGACAGTGCCCCTGCAGTGGAAACTGTTCCAAAACCACCCATGCCTATCTCTGAGAACTCTTATGCTGCCAAGTTAAAATCTAAACCACCAATTGTACCGAATGGGAGCAGTAAGAAGAGTCAAGAAGGTGTAGGAAATGTGCCAGACGTACAAAGTGCTAGTAGCAAGACGGAGGAAGGTAAACCTAATCTTGCTGGCGTGTCTTCTCTCAACAAAGAAGAGCCAAAGATGGCTGAGGAAAAGCCAGTTGAAGGAGAATCAAGCAAACCGTGTGAAAGCAACGTGAATGTATCATCCTCAACAACAGATATGAGTAGAGGACTAGCAGAGGGTCATGTTGTCATGAGCAGTGTTCCCCCAAGTGCTTGTGGTGGCATTAGTGCTGCCACAGCTGCTAAGTCTGCTAGCCTTCCTCGTGATATGGGACGCAAGCCAGGCACTGATGTGCCAAAGATGGACAACACTAGTGCAGATAATGTTGTGCAATATCTAGACTTAGAAGACACATATGCAGCACGCCTTAAAAATAGTCTAAGTAAGCCAAGTGATACCAAACTTTCAAGTAGGGCATCAAGTCAGCATCCTGAGAAACTGCATGGCAGTGAGTGCACCAAGCCGCCACGGTCAAGTAAGCTAGAAAGTAGCCACAAAGCTGTCAGTCTTGACTCAGCTCAGCCTGTTCCAGCCGTAGTGCCAAAGAAAACTGGCATTGCCAGTAGCAAAGACAAGGACAACATACGATCTGTCAAGTCAGAAACAAGCCTTAATCTGACTTGTGAAAGTACTCCAGTCATCCAGGATAACTCCTTCCCATTTGAAGCGGAACCAGCAGCAAGCTTTGACATAATATTTGGCTCTGTGAAATTTTGTGAGAGTGATTTTGAACTTATTGATGAAGTTGTGCAAAGTGGACAGCAGCCAGAGCCCAAGTCAGAGGCAGAATCAACTGCTGACTTTGTCCCTCCAAACAAACCTGTGATACCTAGAACACAAACCTCACCCTCTGCAGGGAAACAGGTCAGCTGTGAGGAGCTTGAGAAGGCTTGGATTGCTAAGAGTCCGTTGTCTGAAACCAAAACTGGAGATCAGAGCAAGAAGCCAAGTACAAATAACACATCTGCAGTGCCATTAGTAGGATCCAACCTTGTTGCAATTTTGTCTGGTGGTAAGACTAACAACACTCCACCCCTAAAAAGGAATCACACCAGTAATATGAAGGGTTCTGGAATTGACATGGTTCCTGGGTCAGTGGTGCAGAAGGAGTCTTCTTCCACACTCCGCAACCAGAGGCCACACTGGTCTGCAGGCTTCAACCACACAGAACTGGCAGACATGCTTCTCAAAGGTGAGAGTCAGAAAACAGAAGTGGGCAGATAATTTGAAGTGGGGGGGGGGTGGGGTGGGGGAGACTTGTATGGCTTGGAACATGAAAGCTGAGTGCAACAGCGGATATAATTCACCAGTTACTAGTTATACCTCCCTTCACTTTTTGGAAGCAACATTTTATTCTTCTGGTCACCCACTGAAGGGAATTATATCGGCTGAAGCTGATTTGTGTTGGTTGAATATCAGGTCCATGCCAAATGTGTTGGGAGTGATCCAATGAGGCAAGGTCTTCTGATGAATGAACTAAGCTTCGCTTTCTGAGGCCTTTTTTGGTTGCAAGTTGAGTCAAGTGTGGGATAAGTTTTGAGTTGGTCTGTTATGTTGTGCTGCCATCACTCAATTTAATTTCATGTCGGCATTGTTGCAATACAATGTTTACTCTTATGCTACTACAGTTAAACTCGCCTAAGTCGACATCGCATATGTCAAATAATCGCGCAAGTCGATGATTTTAAAAAGTCCCGATTTTTCCCCATTGACTTACGTGTATTCACTCACAAGTCGAATTTTGTAAGTCGAATACTCGCCTAAGTCGATGAAATATCCAAGAACACTTTCACGGAAAAACCATTAAATTCACTGTGCCTAAGTCGAATAAGATTTTATTGTGCAATAAATCACTGTCAAAATCACGAGACGCCAGTTTTTGTTTACAGAAGAAGTAGCCCGACCAGACAGGTGACAAAAAATGATCTAAAGTATCAAAATTCAAAGCGATCGCATGCGATTGTTGAACTCTCTTCGTGTTTGGAGGTCCGCTGGTACAGCCCTGTCGCGCTAGCGCTACGTAGTACGTACAGCGAGTGGGCTGTGTATAGTTGTGCGTACAGCGACTGGGCTGTGTATAGTCTGTGTATATTAACAGTCTGCGCTGTGCAGTGGATGGATGAAGCTGCTGAGTTTTCAAAGCGGAAAGTAGGGGGAAAGTTACGGGCACGGGTAAATCAGAATTACACCTCTACACGCATTTCAAGCCACAGTATGGTAAACTGGGATCAATCACTGCTCAAATATTGTTCATATTCACTTCCCCAAGGTTTAACAAGGGTGTAAAGTAATCGGACCTGTGCCAATACTAATGCACTGTCCATGCAAAGTTAGCCGCGGCCCTGCCGGGCGACCCGTGCTGCGGCACACCTCTCCAGCTCTCGGCTCCAGAGTAGACAACATACATGTACATGTACATTTATACATAATGTACGTGTGGTGTAACTGTTGTTAAGTCGATTTTTTTCGACTTACGCATAAGTCGAAAATCGTCTAAGTCGATGTGTTTTGCTCAGTCCCGAGAAGATTGACTTATGCGAGTTTAACTGTACCTGCAATGTGCATGTATGTGATCACAGAGGGCTGTAGGGTTTCTGAAAGGAAGCAGAAAAGATGCTATCAAAACAGTTACTATATTTTCAATAGTAAAGAGAGAAAGAGTTTAAATTTCACTGTACCTAGTCTTGGAGTACACTGATTGGACAAACACATGTTTGTATTACTGCGAAATGACAGTTTTAAACACAAAGAATTGAAGCACACAAGGCCATTGTGTTGCGTATTGTACTTAAGTGGCAATGTGGAAATTAAAAACTATGATGAAATGCTAGATTATTTTTCATAATAATTGTTCAATATCAATATCATTTTGTAGTATCAGTCTGGAGCTAATGCAACTTTAACTGTTGGTGTACCTGTACCCATGCAAATGGTATGCAAGTGAATATACTGGAAAATATTGAATTCATATAAAATTTGGATTTTAGATTCCTACAGAGATTTTATGATGGTAACCTTTGCCCTTGGTCCTACTTAGCATTGCCCCTTATTGAGGAAAAGACTGTTTGCGTATGATTCAAATATGATCTTTTCGCACTTCCTCCATCTAACCAACTGTGGGACCTCTTATTGCTTTACGTGTAGATGATGTGAGACAAGTATCTGTCATACTGTCTAAACCTGTTCTGTCTTTTCTGTGTCTTTCTGCAGACTGGGAGAAGCTGAACTCGGAGCTGACTAACCAGTCCTCTCACGTTGTCTTCTATGAAGAGGATTAGGAGAAAGAAAATCATTTTCTCTGCATTGTGTCAGTGAATTTTATATCATCTTGTGCATTAATTTTGTATTGTTAGAATGGAGTTATTTTCTGATGAAATCGGATTATTAATATTATGTGACAAAAGGTTTCCTTTTTTATCATGATGATTTACGATAGTATTTGGGCTCATGTGCAAGTGACCTTCTTGTTTTTTTTCTCATTACACAGTGATTATTTTCAAATACAATGCTCCAGTTGTGAAAACAAAATATTTTTATGTGAAAGGCCATTAGTGAGATTTACTACTGTAATCACTCTATTGTTTGCCAAAGATTTTGTTTGTTGTGCCCTGAAGTGAGTAAGACCACTGGCGCTGTGGACAAACCAATGTGAACCACCGAGACACCCTTATCTCATACGTAGGAACAATGTCTTGTGACATGGGATGCTTGTCACCTTTTTCTCTCACTCATAAATCAAAGAGCATAGACAGTGCCAATCAAGTCAACCTGAGCATTTGTGTGTAGTACCCAAAATGATTAAATTTAAGCAGTGAATATTTTCCTAAAATAATGGAATTAACTCTAGAGAGCCAGAGCAATGATGATCACAATGTCTGAGGGATGTACGACTTAATCTTTTAGGAGTTTGATATACCCTTATATGAAATGGTACTTAAACCTTCATTACTACTAACAAATATTGCAGTCATAAGGGACAAACCAGGTGCCAGTTTGAATGTATTTATCCTTGAGGTGTAGGGTGATATTTGCTGGAACTTGTACAAAGATTTCCACATGAATTAACAAGTAACTTGTGAGGTGATTTCAAGAAACATTCTGATGGAAGTGCATTGAAGTCACCATAGCTGCAGCTCCTGTCAGTCCCATGCTGAATTGAGACCACAAGATTCAGCTTGTGTCCTCAAAGGTATGTGGAAGGTGGAGATTTGGGGGCTCTTGAGCAAATTACTAGTAACTTAAACATACATTGTATAATGCTACGTTTACACCATGCTATCAGCGGCCATGGCAGTCATGTTTCAGGCCACTGTGGACAAAACGGATGGACATGGGACGATATGGGATGGGCAAATGTAGCAGACTGTGGCTGCCATGAATGCCATATCAGATATTTGAACTGTCAATAAAACATTTGCCATGGTAGTCACTGTGCTGATGATAAACCTAGCAGACCGTAGTAATAGGGGTGAACGCAAGAAAACGTGACAGCACTCAAGAGGCCGTATCTAACATGGAGACAGTCTGTAATGGGATGCCACAAGAAATATGGTGTAGTTTAGCCTGACCTGACCAGACGCAGTGAGAAAGGCATCTGATAGCGGCATGTTAACTCAAGCAGAGACTGAAACGAATAGGCTAGAATGCGGATTGGGGGGGGGGGGTGAAGATAATCCATGATGTACTTTGTTTCAGGCAAATGGGGCTGCCATGGCTGCTGGGAACATGATGTAAACTTAGCATTACTACCTAATATTCAGAAAGGTTGATCAAAGTGCTGGTAAAGTGAATGCAATGACACAACAGCACTCAAATACTTCTCATTCGTCATGGAGAGGCAATTTTGCCCACATTTGGGTTTTTGAACTCTTTACTGCTCCAAGAATACCTACCAACTGCCAGGTTGACTGACAGGTTAACACTGATTACTAGTGGAAACATCTCCTTCATAGTGGGAGCTTATTTTCTCACTTAAACCAATATGCCCAAGACTATTACAATGCATTATATGGCATGCTGCAGAAGTGAAGGTTCCCTCTTAAAAGGTTTTCAACTCTTAGACAGATAGGATTACTTTTGTTTTCATCTTTTTGTTGTGTGTAAAATGTTCTCATGTTAACACAGTACAAGCAAGAATGTATACCAACCAGATGGTCATTATACTAGAGTGAGGGTAATATGTTGATCAAGAATGCATACAGAAATGCCAGCTGTTACTTTTTTGTGGTATTTAGTAAGTTTTTTTTTGCCCCAAATACTTAAGTTTCATGGTAAATACCTTTTTTTCCTCCAAATTCTATAATGACAAATGTAAAAAAATAATATTTTTCTGCTGAGAATATGCTTTTTCAGTCATCAGAGTACTGTAATGCCATTTACAAGGTTGGCATCTCTGTCTATGAGAAGGATTAATCTACAGTCATGTAAGAGAGGATGTATCAAGTACAGCCCTGAGTTGGATTACTTTTCCTCCTGTCACACAACTAGTGCTATCCTTTGCTGGTAGTGAACTCTCAGAGGTCTTCTGCATCTTGTTGATTGATGCTCATCAGCCAAGCATGACAAGTTGCCAAGTACATGGGAACATCTTTACGGTATTATGAGCTGCTTTGGGACCAGTGGAATGTCCTCCTTATATCAAGTATCTTATTATATCAGTGATATAAAGAAATATAAGGGGAATGGGACCTGCAGAGTACCTCATTATGTCAGGTATCTTGCTATATCTGACCTCGTGATAACAAGGTTCCGCTGTAGTTACTGTCGATTAATTAGAACCGATATTTCTTCTGTGTAACTTACCATAACTCTCTGCCTCTTAAAATTTGAATTACTAAGGGGACAAAACTTTCTAGCATCCGTGACTTGACTTAGGATTTCCAAAAGGTGTCTTCTCTTTTAATTCATTTATGGGATGTTTGCAAGAGAGGAAGGTTTTGCAATGAAGTGAGTACTATTCAATGCTATCTGTCATTTTCAGCATGCAAATAGCGAAGGTAATGGGAAAAGGTTTTGTAAATATAGAGTTCACATCCTGACCTGATGTACAGTACAGTGTCTGTGTCTGTGTGTAAATGATAATGTATCAGAGTTTGGTAATCAAAGAATTGTGGATGTCTCTGAAGTAGAAGGGTATGAGATACGGTGAATGGAGGGACAGTGTATTGTAGGACAACTGTATAAAGAATCTTCTATTTCAAACACACACTAGCATATGTTTGATATGCCTCCCTTAAGTGTTGTTATGTAGCATGCTTCTGTAAATTTTACACATTAAGAGTTATGTGAATAGTTTAATTGCACTCATTAAAAATGAAAAAGATTTTTTTTTTCAAAAAAAAAAAGATAATTAAGAGTTAAAAAATGTTTATACAAAGATTTGACACAAAGTGTGTGTGATTTGGAAGGAAGAGCAAAGGCATATATTTTGATAATTATAGAAGGAAGAAGAGATTTATTACTATGTAACTTTGATCTAGAGTTTGATGCACAGCTTGGCTATGATGCTCTCTTTTCTTTGATATGTGCATCAAGACACAGACCGGTCCAATGGCTATCTACAGGCAACTCACAAATGTGATATGAAACACTCTGTCTTTGATGAATTTAATATTTTCCTTCCTTTTTTTCTTCTTCTTTTTTTCAGTAGCATCAAACTTTTTTTACTTTGAAGCCTGAAGCTGAGCATAAATTGGTCAATGATTAATGCCATGGAGTTCAGTAGATGGCATGAACGTGGGAGGGTGGTTTCATTCAGTGTTCAGACCAATTGACTCACTCTTGACCTTTGTATACATGTCTCTGTGAGAGAGAAACAAAGCCAGATTTGTGTGTAATGAATGTAAAGTTGTTTTTTGACAGCTCTAGGGCACTGTGTGCTAGGTGGTCAATCAGCAAAATGACATGCCTATTTCAAATTGTCTTATTGGTTGTCATTGCACAGCCATGACCCAAGTCATTTGAAACTGATGATAAGGGAGGCTAGTGCTGCTTCTCCTCCTGAGTGGCAGCATGTGTTGTGACTGTGTTGCTGGTGTTTGTAGGCCATGTTGAGAATCAACCTGCCTGGTATTAACCCATGGGTTTGTATGTTATTATGCCATGTTTGCTTGGCAGGGATGCTGCATGGGATGGATCAGTGCTGCTGCCCTCTCTTGGTCTCCCTGAAAGCAAACAAAAAATGACTTTTGTAGGGCAACTACATGCCATGATGTCATAAGTTGATATGCAGCCATTTTCCTTGACATGGGACAATCGTTGACCAGTTGGAATCCAATATTGTCACCTGACATGTTTCAAGCTACTCAAAGAATAAATGATAAAAGCTCCTGTGCTGTTTGTGAAAAAAAAATGCACTTTTTGGTTATACGCAAAACATCACCACAACCACTGATATCATTTTGCAGTGTGTAAGAAAAGTCCATACTGAGGTGGATGATAATGCATGAAGAAATTTGTTTGTTTATAACTTCAACCTCAAAATGAACAGCCATTTACACATATTCCTTATAGAGAGTGGGGTAACTAAAATTTGTTAGAGAGAGAAAAAACAACAACTAAACAAAACAAGTGATATATGACTGACAGAAGTCCACTGTGTAAACTAACCTCCCACTCAGCTTCAGTGTATTATTCCCAAGAAATGAAACGTGGCCTACGCTGAATGTGTGGACTTCTTTCAGTCAGCCATTAAAGACTGTTGGGAAACGGATGAAGCAATGTCCTTGATAAAGAAGCCTTTATAATGGTGATATTTGATTTCATTTGGGACTTTCAATACTGGTTCCCAACATAGTTTACTGAGCACCAGTACTTGTCATGCACTATAGTAGTATCCCTGGTGTAGACAGGTGTGTTTAGTAATCCCCATTCAGTGAGTACAGCAGTATGGCACTATGACATGGAAGTGGATAAGACTCGAAATTCATTTCACATGGAAAAACAAGACAAAACAAAAAGGGAGAAGTGTGATACTGTATTTGAGTCTTATTCAGGAGGAGGCTGAGTACCTGAAGTTTCTAAATGCTTGACTTCCAAGTGATAGAAGATTCTTATCATGCAGGTGACACACTATGTTTGTTGGAATGGCAGACGCTGTCGACTTTGGAGCCATTACCATTACATGAAAGGCTGTCTGTGAATGAAAGCAAATGTCCAAATATTCTTCTCTACTGAACTATGAGTGTGTGTGGCGACTGATTTTGGATGTGGAACTGAAATTGTAAGAAAAAGCATTGACGATAATGTCTTTTGTAACTGATTTCAAAATGGAAGAACCATGGTTTACTGATAAACCTTATTATGTTTGACCCACTAAGCTCCTCTTATGACCACTCATTCAAATACAACATGTGTGTCCTGAATCTGTGCCCTCAATTTAAAGTCCGTCATGTTGACCCACACTGAAGAGAATTCCCGATATGTGTAGAAGACTAAGTCATGATGGATTTATAGTTTAGTGCACACAGAGAAGTCTAAGATATGAGACTATGAGCATATTTTATCTAGAGCTTGAGGAGTCAGCCACATGATGTGGGCCACTCTTTGTTATAGAAGATACTGAGACTGTTAAAGACTTCTTGAAATGAGCCTAAATCCACAGGAGTACTAGAATGTCAATGAACCTAAACCAATCTGGCAGCAAACAAAGAGTTATAGCATGTCCATGTTTACCTGTCACACGTTGTGCTATTAGTGTACTTATGCCGTGATATCATTACATGAACTTTATTTGGAAATAATCATCCGCAGTTGTGTAATTAGAAAAAAAAAATGAGATCATGAGAATGAGGTGAGGTTGAATCTTATTTGCATGTTTTGTTTTCGCTGATTGTAACAACCACAAGTGGGTTTAATTGACATGCAACCCTTCCTGAGACTGAATGTATTGTAAGAGTGAGATTTACTGCCAGGAAAGTGAAGTAAATGATAGCTCTTGACACAATCTTCATTACAGCTCTATTTTGATTGACTTTTCACTTTCATTCATATATCCACAAAACACACAGTTTAAGTTACTGGAGGAAAAGGAATCAGGGTGTTTTACACTTGATGAAGGAAATATCTTAATCTGTACTTCAATTTTGTTTTCATCTATCTTGGTGGGAGTCTAAATTACTAACTGCATTTTGAAATAAGTGATATTTCGTAAAATATTCACCTTGACCACAACCATCAAACTCTAACTGTCATCCCAGTACACTGTATTCTATACCCCTCCCACTATTACCACACATGCAATTTGTCCATTGTCAGTGTATCACATAATGTTGCAAAATTTCAGTGCATCATATTTTGTAGCAACGAAGAATGAGATGGTGTATCACATTGTGTTGCTACAGGTCAATGTATCACTTTTTTTGTAGCATCAAAAGTGTGTGTCAGACTGCAATGGACCGTAGCCAGTACTAGAGACTGGATAACACCTGTCGAAGTGCCAGCATACATTTTTTATCCACACACTACAAAACTGTATTGTACTACTTACAGGAGTCAGTTGTGTGGATTTGCTCATTGTTATTCCAGTGAAAGTGATAACTGTCATTGGCAAGGTCTATAAGAGGATATGAAAGTTATTATCGATACTTCATGAGTTTTGCATAATTAACAGCAATTGTCTAAATAAGACATCACCCCATTGTATGTGTAGATTATCCATACATGGTTATTTTTTTCATTTGCAATTTTTTTTGGTCATATTTTCACTTCACCTTCTGCATTTAATGATGCATTTTTTTTTCCTGTTTGTCTAAAATGTTATGAATACAAAGAGTTTGATGACTTCAAGTCATCTTCATGTTTACCTTCAGTGATAAAGTGAGTGGACTTCCATGACACTCCTGCATTCTGAGTGTTGTACTTAATGTCAACAATGCAGCAGGATTAATCTCATTCATACTGTCAAGCCAAGCAAATTAATGACCTAATATGTTTGTTGCAGTGAGTGTTTCCCAATCTTTGTAGTGTTTTGAGTTGCAACAAAGGTTTAACACGCCATGTACTCTTTAATACACTTGTAATAGGAATTTTAGATGCTGTATTAAATGTACTGCATCGTTGTATTTTATTTTCTTTTATTTGTGTGTGTTTGTTTGTGTGTGTGTGTGTGTGTGTGTTTATGGTTGTGTTTTGGAATAAGTAACAAGCCACTTGAAGCAAGTGTGTAATCTGTTGGCTTGAAAGAAAACTTGGAGAAAGGAACTTATAAGAAAGGCACTCAAAAATAAACTCGATACATGAGTTGAATATCATAGGCTTTAGTCCTGAAGTATGTGTCAACATCATTTTTTCTTTAATTGCAAGGGCGTTTGTGTAATGCAGATGACTGAATGTTATGTTGCCTGTTTTACATGCATACTGCAAGATTCCATTGTCTTCAGCACTTTGCTAGTTCATATTATCTTCACCTTCAGTTCTGTTAAATTGTATGCAGAACATGAAAGTGTAGACATGTGTGGCAAATGCAAGACTATCCTATTGCAGTGGTACAGAGCAAGCAGAGTGACTGAATAGACTGTTCTTTTCAAGTCATTTGTGTGTTATTTTGTTTAAAAATTGAAATCTTGAATGAAGTGAAATAAAATAAATGTACACTGTAAACACAGAAATTATCAGTACATGTACATGTTTTGAAATTTGAAAAAAAAAATGTGTAGTAATCTACATCGTGAAGCAGAGCTGCAGTTGTGAGCATGCAACTGAAATGTTCTGTGATAATAATAAGTTATATTTGGTGCACACTGGTATTTGTTCAGCTGTGAGGGGTCTCCTATTTGAATTGAGACATACACTGCATAAAAGGATAATTATAGTGTATTATACATGTTGCTAAATTGCTTAACTGAACTCCTTGTGTGGGTACACACAGTGTGTCCTCATCTCTAACAGGTGGTGGGTGTGTTTGATTTACTGAGAAAACTTGACTTCCACTAGATCAAGGCTTTTCTTCTAATGTTTTGAGAAATCTTGACACACATCTTGAGCTTGCTTCTCATACACAACCTTGTTTGTCAAAAAGGTTAATAAAGGGCCCTATGTTTAATTACAATGCTTAACATTCCTTGTATGAGAGATGTACAACTACAATGAGCCTCCACCCAGTCAGCTGCAAGCATTTTATTTGTTGCCAAAGATGGTATTAAAAGAAGCATCAAATTGGGCCAAGGTTCCGCTGCAAAACCACATTCTAACCTGGATGTAACATATCATTTGAACATCATTGAGTGACTGAAGTATTCAAAGAGTTTGTTTGCAAAAACCGTTAAGTCCATTTTTGAAGATTTTGAAGTACGGTCTCTGTCATAAAGTACAAAATAATACCTTTTAAATGATACATTGGTCACTACATATAAAGGTACATTTGTGAAGTTATGGTCAAAAGAAGCAAAAATTTCTTATTACTCTCTTTATTTTTCGTGACCATTAATCGCAAATATCTTCATTTGGCAAATATGGACTTGTCGGTTTTTGCAAACAAACTCTTCATTAGATCCCCTAGGCAGCAGTCGTGGCCTGTCTGTTCTTTACCACCCGGTGGTCACAATGTTACAATCTTCTTTACTTCAAGTTTCTTACAAAATATGGAAGGCCAACACATTGCTTTCTGTGTATTCAGAACGTAGTTGAAATACAGGTTGTGTTCTGAGGTATCTCCAGTCCCAGATGAAGGTGTACTACACAAAGTGTACGTCAAGATGTCAACTTGCAGGAAAGTGTTGACAGAACACCTAATGTAGATCCCTCGTTGGGGAACTCTTATTCCCCTCTCAAATGATGAAGAAAGTGCAGCTATTTTCATGAAAGTATACAAGTTACAGTGTAAGTAACTGTCATGCTGATCATTTCAGCCCCCAGCTTTAGGAAAGAGTTGTTGCAGATTTTGTTCAGAGGTATTTATAATGAATGCTAAAATTAAGGTTATACATATTATAAATATATATGAATATATACATAGTCTTCTAGGTATCGCTTTTAGTAAAAATGCACTGTTCAAAAAGTAATTGAATTTTTATGTTGAAATTGAGGAACATGGAATGTGCTCCAAGTGAGAGCATTTATTGTGTAGGTTTTTGCAATCTGTTACAGTGTAGGTATTTTGCTTCTGATTTTTAAGCAGTTCTTGAGTTAATTTTCTATAAATATGATTTGAATGGCTACACCATGGGCATGTCATGTGGGTTCAAAGAAGTACAAATCTGGCAGGTGACTGCTGAAGAGTTGAAAACAAAGCTTGTTTTCTGTGTATTCATTTCACTGGTTGTATGGGTGTTCAGAGAGGTGTGTGAAAATAGTTCTTTTAATTTTTGCAAAAGTGACAATGCTACATACTGTACATGCCAAATATTTTTGTGAGATTTTTATTTTCGCGAGTCGGGTGCTATTCGTAAAATTAAAGACACAGGAAAATATTGACTCTGATCACGCTTTGAATGTGACGTATGCGTATACATTTCTCCATTCAGTAAAGGATTCCATCATCGCGAATTTAACCACTGGGGAAATGGTCGGGAAGTTCCGATTCTCAAAAATTTAGACTTGCTAAATATATGGCATATACAGTACGTGGTAGTAGTCACATCAATAGCAGTGGAATCTTGTTACATGTGCAGTTATTTAGAGGTCCGGTGTAACAAAACCCTTGTTCAACTAAGTGATTTTGTAGGTCCTCACTCTCCATCAAAGTGATTTTGTAGGTCCCCACTCTCCATCAAAGTGATTTTGTAGGTCCCCACTCTCCATCAAAGTGATTTTGTAGGTCCCCACTCTCCATCAAAGTGATTTTGTAGGTCCCCACTCTCCATCAAAGTGATTTTGTAGGTCCCCACTCTCCATCAAAGTGATTTTGTAGGTCCCCACTCTCCATCAAAGTGATTTTTCAGGTCCCCACTCTCCATCAAAGTGATTTTTCAGGTCCCCACTCTCCATATTTCTTTGTCTTTGTACCCTAATACACATGGACATTACATGTATGCCCTTTGGTCTCATTCAGGGTCATAATTTACCTAAATATGAGCATGCACAAGACAGCAATGTCTGTTAAGATCAGAACATGATAGAAAAAGAAAAAAAAAAGCAAAACAAAACTCATTTCCAAGATGATAAAGAGCTTTATTTCCTCTTGACAAGAAACAATAGGTTCTATATAGTCACTTTCTCATAACAAATATGTGTATGGGCAATAAATCTCAAATAGAAAAATACATAATTGCAAAGTGTCAACAAGATACAAAAAGATATAGATTTCTTCAAAGAAACCTCACAAATAGAATAACAATGATACAGAAAATATAACCTGACATTCTCATGTCATGAAAATTAAAAAAGCAACCATGTGCATACTCCATATTCAAAATATCGTTCAGTTTTAAGCTGAACATCTTTTACATGATGCCATAGAACTTCCTACTGTAGCATCATAATTAAACAAAAGACACACACCACACACAGATGGCAGCATATAACTAACAGTAAGTCACACATTACAGATTGTGTTCTACACAAAACCTATTAGCACAGAAATGTATTTAGATCTCACCCACACATATATTACTTTGGTCTTTTCCTAGAAACAAAAACATTTGCAAGGCACGAGTCTACACAAAGTTTGTTTTCTACCTTAATTGTGCCATATTTGCATGTTTCTCTCCTTATTCACTCAAATTGGTACACCTTATATCCTGAATGCATATCATGCTGGTAAGATCTCGGTTTCAGCTATGTTATGAAAGACTAGACAGACGAGTATATGCATATAATATAGCAAATTATGATACAAATCATGTTGTATTACCTAAACTTTCACTGGACAGCAGAAGACTGTATACCTGAAATCCTGAGTGCCCTTATTTCTATGTTGAAATAAAGTGAAGGTATGTTGTCTAAGCATCTTTTCAACTTTCTTCACAAAGCACGAGGAGCTGCGGTTCCATCTCTAGCACTGATCCTTCCTGTTACTGAGTTTTGAACAACATTTCAGCAGAATTCTATCCTACAGCAAGCAGGTACAAGTATCACTGCTGCATACGCCATTTTTCGTTTGGGGTATTTTCAAGACTGAATACGTGAAGTGTTTTGCAAAAGTGATAAAGAGCCAAAGAGAATATGTATCAAGCTGTAGCGTAGAAACTCAAGGCATTAAAATGCTATTTGTGTTTTCAGCATTTATTCCATTAAAAATAAAAAGAAGCATAGAAACGTCTTTTTCCAAGCATTCTTTGGATCACATATTCTCTCTGGCAGTTAAAAAAAGAGAGAAAAAAAAAAGATCTTCAAAGAGTTACGCAGACTTATTCATATCTTTTGTGTCCTGAACACAGACCATTCACTTTATTTCAGAGAATTTGATTAAGCAGAAAAGACCTTATTTCCGATAACGATTCTTATAGGATATCATTCCCATTTACTGACACCACCCCCTACTGTCCATGGACTTTCTTTCCACATTGAAAGTTAGTCTAACTATAAGCTTTGCAAGTATACACACCACATGTGTTTCTGTATTACACATTAATAGTTATGCTAAAGCTAACATAAAGAGTAGAAGAGGTTCCTGGGAGCTATGTTCCTATATTGATATAGGAGCTTGTGATGTAGTTACTCTGACAGTTAACTCTTCACTGCAGCAAAGCTCACTCATCAGTATCAACCTGCTCAATGCCTCGCTTGGTGGCAATGTTACCCAGCAGGCCATGTGCAGTGTTGAAAAGGTTGATGGGTGTGGTACCATCGGTGATGAGTGTAGACTTCAGACCCAAGGAGGACAGCAGCTTCACCTGTAACAAGCAACAAAAAAGTTATCAAGATTACTATCTATATAAGGTATTTTTAGAGGTGCATTAATGAATGCATGTTTTGGTCCCTAAATTTGCCTGTGCAATATCTAGGCATGTCCCAATAAACACGATGACAAGAGTATTAATTCCTCATACATTGTAGGTTACTGTCAGTGGTAAATAGTCGTGCTGTAATACGCTGTATTTTGCCTCATCTGTTGCATACACATTTGCCTGGTGTGCAAACTCTGGCTACAAGTGCAAGTCACAGCTTAGTGCAGAGTCTACTTCAAATGGAACAATATGGAAAACTGCACTTGCTAAGACCAATATTTCCTGGTTTCCCATGCATTGCCATCCGAAATGATATCATCATTAATTGAAACTTCTTCTTCCACTGTCTCTCCGTGGTCATTGAGGCCATGTGCAGTATCTTTCTAGTCTCTTACAAAAACGATCAGCTCATCAACTGAGAATTTAATAAGTTAAAACTTGCATAAATTTTCATTAAAAAAAACCAACTAGAATTTTTACTGTTTTATTCACACTTCTACAAATTGTCCCATCCACTCGGTGTCAGGCACGAGACGTTTTTGATGTATCTATAAACAGACAGTAAAACATCATACTCATTCTTACAAATAAATCCTTGTATGAAATCACTATATACATGGTGTATACAGACATACTTCTGTATCCTTCTGGACACTCTACACACAGTTTGGACACACACACACACACACACACACATAGTGAGAAGGAAACTCTTCACAAAACATACCTGCATCTCTGGCCCAGCAGTGGCGATGGAGCGGATGGTGTCGGCACCGATGGCCTGAACCATGTTCCTGAATTTCTCAGTGTCAATGTCTGCCATCTGTTTGGCCTTGGTCACCTCCAGAGTGTTCTGCTCACGGATGTACTTAGTCTCAGCCTCCCGGGCACTGGTCAGACGCTGCAACTCAGACTCCTACAGAGGGACATCAAGAATTAGAAGTCACAGATTAAGATACATGCAAGGATAGCACGATACTACATAAAATAATATACATGTAATTATATTTTTTCTAGAATTTGTCTGCTGCCCCCCTATTGTTTGTCATTTTTTGGTTTGCACATGTCTACAAAATTGTATCAGGGCAATTAACTCCCGGCTAAATACTGGTTAGTGATAAGGTTACAGTAAAGATTAGGGTTAGGGTTACAATTAGGATTAGGATTAGGGTTAGGGGAAGGGTCTGGGGGTAATTGCCCAGGACATGATTGCCCAAGACCCCTACAAAACCTACCTCTGCATTCATGAAAAAATTCTATTATCTCACATCTTTTTTGTAAATCCTACAGTTTCTTAAGTCAAAGCTGATGGTTACTGGGTAAATAACAATTCATCATACATAGCTTACATCTTTACCTCACACATGAACTGTGTTAGTAGCTATTCACTTCCTTATCCACAATCAAAACCAAAGTACATTTCTTAATGAAAGGTGTTGTGTACATTTAGCATCTTACATGCAGGTGTACTTCCTATTACCTCAAAGAGTGTTCGCTACTCTTTAAGGGTTTTAGTCTGTAGCCAAGGCAGTAGTCATGTGACTTATGATTACTCACTAAGCTTCCCATACAATCTCATCTCCACTCACCGACTCAATCTTGGCTGCCTCAGCCTTCAGCCTGGCTTGTTCCACAGCAGCCTCTCCCTCAATCCTGGCTGCTTCAGCCCTGGACTGAGCCTCTGCCTTGGCCTGCCCAGTGCTCTCCACTGCAGCACTGTTGGCCTGCAGCTCTAGCAGCTCCTTGCGGGCCTTCTCTGCCTCGGCTTCGTCCAGGATCTTCTGACGCTCTAGCCGGCCACGGGCCTCCTGCTCCAGACGCTCTGCCTCGTGCCTGGTAATTGTTGGAGAGAAGATGCCTGGTAATGATTTCAGATCAATCAGGAGTGTCATATATATCCTCATTTTCCCACAGTAGATGCAACAATGACATAAAATGTAGCTTTTAGTTGATTGAATAATACTTTGACACTTTCAAAAACCAATACAATGATAAAAGATGATTAACCCAAACTTTTTGGATACTGCCAATTCCAATATAAATGAACACTTGTCCCGGTAATTAAGTCATAGCATCTCATCTTGGTCTTATATTTTAAAGTAGTTGTGAAGAGGCTTCTGTGTCACCTTCCATATTTATCTGCTGCTTTTGAAGTTGTTCATAGTCAGAGTTTGTAATGATAGAGCAATGGGTATGGTATTGGTGTAAGGTGTATGGTGATATAAGAGTATGAAAGGAGTAGCCAGGTTTGCCTACCTGGCAGCAGCTTCCTGTGAGTTGGTTGTGATCTCAATGGCTAGCTGCACAGATTTCTGCAGGGCATCCCTGGTCCTCTGGTCTACTGGCTCCACAGACTGGATGTCAATGGAGGTGATGACAAGGTTGTTTTGGGGGAACAGGAACTTTTCGCGAACCTTCCTGTTGTCATCAAAGCCAAAGACGGAGGCACGGATGATTTTAGCCGAGTTCTGCAGTTGGGGAAGAATGACGAGAATGATACCGTGATGAATGAAAATCAAATGTAGAGTTTTCTATGGAGTCTTTTAATAGAAAAGATACAGAGTGTAGTCATATTCACTGGATTTCACAAGCAAAGATTGACATCTCTGCAATCAAACCAATAATTGATGAAATCACCAAAAGAAGATGAAGTGAAGTGTATTCAGTACCTTGTGGAAGTCATCAAACTGGACTCCGGCCACAGCACCCCTGACCCGCGAGGCAATGGCTTTACAGGCGTCTCCCACAAAGTCTGGCACACTGAAGAGTTTGGCAGCAGCCGCTGGGTCCTTCTTGTCAGGCACATCAAAGTGCCTGCATCATGGAAACATACAAACAGGCTGTCATTTCATATCACATGTGATGATACAGTATATATGCAAATTCTGTGTGTGGTCATCAATTTTTCTCAAATACAATTTGACAATCACAGTTCTGACCGGACAACATACAAATCTTTGTTTTTCAACTTTTGTTTTTTCATTGGAAATTGTCACTGACCACTTTTCTACCATATAGCACAAAATTAATCAATGAAAGTGATTAATTGTAAAAATAATCAGGTTTTTATGACTTTCATGACAGAGCACTGTTTTCCATAGGAAATGTACACAAAATCACAAAATTGTGCCCGTTTTGGGGCGACATTCCGTTACAAAAATGGGCGTGGCTTCGCAAAAGTATGCGCGGACGTTGCAAATTTGGTCTCAAAAGTTGCGCGAGACTTGAACAAACAAAGTCGAGAAGCCTCGCGACGAGGCCTTCTAACGTTACAGAATTATAGCGCGAAACGTTGAGGGGGGGGGGCGGATACCCCGGCCCTTTTAGGGTTAAAGGTGACCAGAGTATCTTAGATTGTCACACACAATTCTTTGATGGTGGATGAAAAAATGGTGGACGACTCCCATTTCCCGGGAGCACATTTAAAAGCTTTGACAACTACAGCATAACGAGACACACAAACTTTTTGAAATGCTTGTGGGGACAATATATGGCACCTGTCTAAGAAAGGATAGATCACCAAGAACAACATCCCTACATACCCCTGTAAAGAAACATTCCTGACACAACAAATATCAAATGGTCTCAATGATTGCCTTTTAAATTTCTCCTAATAATAATTGCATAAACTGAAAATATATGATTTCAGGTACTGTGATGGCTTTAATTGTAATTGTTCACACCATTTGAATGATTGATATGGAATTGGGAGATCTCTATTATAGAGCTGTATTAACTACCTTCACAGTGCTCCTCACAGAATTTACATCAATGCACCAACCCCTCTCAGAATTTATAACAAGTATACATTGGAGAAAAGATTCTCACCAATTGTATGAGAGCTGCAGCTGGAGGCGGGCGTGGTCAGCTGTCTCTATGGTGATGATGTCAGTGCAGAAATCTGGTCCAAGGAGGAGGCATAGTGCCTTGATAACATTGGGTCTCTTTGGCTTGCCTCCAGACAGACTCAGCTGGGTGAACTGCTCATCTGGTCCAAGCATGACCAACTCTGGCCCAAAGACAACCCTAGAGGGCAGCACAAAGAAGAAATGGCATTTTTCTTTCTTCACTATCATTTTGGCTGACAGTGTGGAGAATGACATAACAACTGTAAACATTACGTAACTATGTGCTCCTTCCGTGCAATATCTAATATCTACATGTTTATGTAAAATACAATTTTTGTAATGTCAATATTGCATCACAATAGATCTGCATGTTTTGTCCACAACATATTTCTCATCCATATAAATGTTCCAAAAATTATTGTTCAATGTACATGGAAGTTACTGTCTAGGTTGTCTCAAAAGAGAATGAATAATTCAAGTTCATGAATGTGAGTAAATATGCAGTACCCACTGCAAACTACAAGGATTAGAACCAGCAATGGCTGTTGGTTTGAAACTTGGTTGTCTAGTGGATAAGATGCCTGTCTGGAGATCAGGAGGTCATAGGTTTGAATCCTGCCCAAGTACCGGGGATGTATAATGCCCATGATTTCTTTTGTCATGGCTACTATTACACTAAAACACTGATCAAATCAGTGCTTATTTATGTCCATGTACGGCAATTTGCAAATCAGTTGCAGGAAAAAAGATAAGTTTAAAAGTTTGTGACAAAGAGGTTCAAGCATTCTTACCTAGCCTTCTTCTCCTTGTAGTCATAGATCTGTACAGCTGCATTGTGGGGAACTCGGAAGGAGACAACACGTGTCTTCTCCCTGGGGCGGGGCTGGCCCCCACCCCTCCTGTCACTCCGGTCTGCAAGGGGGTCCCGGGCACTCTGTAGGAGTTCCTCCACAGCAGGTGGTAGCTCCTTAGACCACAGCTCCTCATCCTGGTTCAACATGTAGGTCTCTCCAGTGACCGCACGCACCTTAGGTCAGAGGTCAAAAGTTACCAATCAAAACATGTGGACTTCAGGAAGTCACATAATGCATGTGATTTCACAAATGTATTGTCAGAGGAATTACCAATTGCTTACTCACTGGAAATTCCCCAATAACCAACAAAACACACACACAAAAAAATCCTACGAAAGCATCGCAAATGAACATACAATCTCCACTGACATTGCATCAAAATACAAATAACTGATTTCCTTTATTTTTTTTCAGATTCATGCAATACATTTTCTTTTTTGTTGTTGTTGTTGTCATGCTTAAAATGCTGAAATAAAATCTGCACCATGTTGTCAGTGGTTTAATACATGACTTAAAATGTCTAGGCTTTGCCAAATTATGTCAGAAAATAGGTGAAAAAAGCATGTCTTGCTCCACACCAATGAAAGCTTCGTTGTGACCCTCTGTCATCTGACTAGACAATTTAGCTTTAGGAGAAGCCAGTATTTGTGACTTCAATTTAGCCTACTATGTACTCACAGACATGCTGGCCATATGCTAAAGATGTGGGTGTGTTTACACCAAAACTCTAAGTTCTTGATATTTTCCTCACCTTTCCTGTCTTTGTGTCTCGGATGTAAACTCCCTCGTTCTCATCCAGAGGGATGGCCTTACGCCTGGTAACAACCTCCACCTTCACAGGGGGCACATACTCACAGGGACCACGGATCATCCACCTGTCTCCGGGGTTACGGACGACGCCCTCCTGTGAAATTACAAATTATCAGCCTAGTTATCATCGTTTGTTATGACATAGGAATTGCTCACTTACAAATGAAATATAAAAGCCAATCTTACAGCATAGGAAAATAAGCAAAAACAAAAGTTATAAGAATGCAATAAGAATTGATGTCAAATGTCCCTGTCTGTAGTATAGTGATGGTCAAATGTCATTATAAATTATGGTTAATTTCATTCTCCAATCAATCTATTGTACTGTGTGAAAGATCTCCTTACAATACATATCAAAGTAATGGCACATACCAAGTACCATGATATAGGAATGTGTTCTGTGTCAATATAATCATGAATCACTTCCACTGAAGTAGAGTGATGTCGGGACAAAACTTGTGAGAGTCAATGAAGTTATATACTCACTGCCTACAGAGGGCTAACTATGTACAACATCCGTCATCACAAGGATATGCAAAAGTGCCCTACCCAGTAATGGTGGACTTAGCTTCGTCCGTGTGTGTGCTCTGCGCACTAACAAAACTGCACAGGGCGTACTGTGAGTCCGCACTCCTAGGCTGTTAGAATATGCTAGCAAGGAGCACCTTTTACCATGATGGCCCCGGGGGCAAGCCTGCCGAGCGCCTCCCTCCATACACTCCACACACTGGAGCGTAAGCACTCCAATAGCTACTTATCGTCGCTGGGGCGACAAGACCTGGTATCTACAAAATGTCAAATGTTCAGGAGAGCCAATAAACATGGCGGCCAAAGCACTGTATCCAATGGGATAGACATTCCTTTGACATGCCGTGGTGGCTTAATTATTTTGGGTATGATTGACAGTTCGGATTTTGACAGGACATCCCTTAACCGATTATTTGACCATTAATCCAAAAAAGTCATTTTCACCAAAATTTCAGATACAAGGTCTTGTCACCCCAGCGACGTTATGCATGTGTGTAACCTGTTAGGTTAGAGTCTAGTGACACTTACAGCATTGACATCTTTGAAGGATTCCTGAGCCCTGAGGATGAGTCCCTCATCTTCTCCCAGGATGAATACTGCCTGGATACCCTGCTCTAACCTCTCACCAGGCTGAAGGAAGAAGGACACCTCACCCTGCAGCAGAACATAAACATTGACAGCAGTTAAATTGAATCTCATTGAGAGCTATATACATCTCAGTTTGTGACAGATAAGAGGAAAATCGGTCATAATATACTGGCAGCAGATGAGTAATACACACTGGACATGTAATTAAATATTTTACTTTGGTTATCATACACATACTAAAGTTCATAACTGCCCTTATAAACCACAGCATTATGAGAAAGTCTTCACAAACTGCTCTAACAAGTCTTTCATGAAAATGAAAGAATATCCCTTAAACGAAGCTTGGTAACATCAATGCAACATTCTGGTAATAAATTTACTTTTATGCATTTATGGAATGGGTTCATCTGTTCATGATAGAGTGACCTAGAAAATGTTTTTCCCCATAAAGGAAAGTGTATCCTATTACGTTTACAATCAGAAGAGACAAATCAAGACTAAGTCCACACAGGAAAGACTTTTATTCATTTGAAAAATATGTTTATCAATGGCAACGACTATCTTTCTTACCTTAACCAGCTTCTTCTGGCCCAGCTGTGGCTTCCCATCAGGCCCGACGGGGTCCATGATGACACAGTACTGGCGATTGGTCAGAGTGTTGATGTTCACAACTCCAATAACCTATCGGAAGAGGCAATATATGCATACATAATATAAATACATAAATGGTGAATACTGAATGAGTGATTCTGACTGATGCGATATGAGAAGCACATGGAAATAACAGTGACCTTTTTTTTCTCTCTCTCTCTAAGCTGGTCAAGCACTTGTTTTCAAATTGACGTAATGCATGTAAGCTGGGATGAAATTCATGTTCAAATGAAAGTTCATCTTAGCTAAACCAGGTGGTCATAACGGAATGTCACCAAAAACTTAAGGTAGCATCCATTTCATTCTTTGTTTTGCTTCGTTTTCACATTGAATGCATCAACAAACTTGTTCTATTACTAGTCATATCATCATGCATTAAGTTTGCTGTCAGGCTGAAGTGCTGGCAAGCACCATTCAAGAGGATGAAATGATCTGTTATTACATCACAGATGCTAATCTCAGGAAATTTAAATGTCGAAATTCCTTGATCATACAAATTGCCCTTTTTTAGTAAAGCAAAAGGCAAAACTATGAACTGGCCTACTGTGGAAACTGAAATGACATACTATACTCACTTTTTCAGGTGCCAAATGACAACTATCAAAACTCTCCAAGTGTTAAGAAAAAAAATGCTGACAGAAAATGGAAACTAAACAAACCATTTTATGATTTTACTGAGATTGAAAAAAGTGAAAGAGTGTCTATGGGTAAGTATCTATGAATCCCACAAATGTTGTTATCAGACATAACATGTGATATTAAGGAAAAAAAGGGGGGGGGAGAAATACTTCTACAGTTGTTACACAAGACAAGTTTCTCACCTCTTCATAGACGTCTGGAATGTGTGCATCAGTGTCTTTCATCGTGATCAGCCATTCCTCACCGTTCTTTCTGGTCACCTTCTTCATGTCCGTAAAGGTGCGTGTGGCTCTCACATGCAGAGCATTCTGAAAACAAACAAACAAAAAACCAGTCACATAATCATCATTATTTAGTTCTGATTCACATATGTGTCAGATAATGATGGTGGCTAGATATCCCTCACAAACAGCAAGCGCTCTCACAGCTTCTCCCCATCTCGCCCAATTCAGGGCATTGTCCTGCTTCAAGCAAACCCTCCCAAGCTCCCACTCCACCTGTCTCTTCCACTCCTTCTTTGGTCAGCCTTGCTTTCATGGTTCATTCCCTTGAAATACACTTGACTACTTTCCTAAGAACATGATCTTCATCCTTCTTCAACACATGTGTGTACCACTGTACTCTAATTGCCCCTACAGTGTTCATCAACTTGTTGAGGATGAGGCCCGAGCACACATACTCAAGCAGGTGTCTATGGGAATGCGTGTTGTAGCAAAATCAGTCCGTCCTCAACAGGTTAACAAGTCTTTCCACGTTGACAACAGGAAGAGTAAGGTGCACAATTCTCCCCCCTTTTTGAATCACATAATGAGAAAATGGCTTTTATCTATTTCTTTATATTTCACACGCACTGCTTTCTTCACACTTTGGCAGTAATGCATATCTTTGTCTGAGCATTGTAAATCAAAATCTGTATGAAAGCCTCTTGTAACACGGACACACTTATTTAAGTATCATTCTGCTTCTCAGCTCACAATCACATGATTTTTATAATATTGCCCCCCCCCCCAAAAAAAAAAAGATTTCTATCATATTGCCTTCAAGAACATGTGCTGCCTGTACCATCATAGAATGAGGTTAATGGTATTGATTAGTTAAGGTCTTTTCCACACCAAACTTCCTCTCTAGAACCTTGTTCATTTCCTCTGCTTGGAGGTCACAGGCGGAGGAAGCACGCTAGTAATCAGCCGCTTGAGCTCTCGGTTCTCTACTTCCTGCTTACAATGATGAAGTAACCAGCCATAGACACTCATCTAACGCTGTTTTATAGCTTTCTGGATACAGTACACTCCCGTTATAACGAGCACGGTTATAACAAAATTCCAGTCATAATGAAGAAAAACTCAGGCCGCAACATTATCCACTCTATGTATTTTTATCCTTTATTTATTCAGTTTTTTAAAGAAATTTCGATATAACAAAAAAGAATGCCATTCTGAAGGACTTCGTTACAATGGGAGTCCACTGCACTGGTAATTAGTATGGTCTAAATACGCTACTAATCAATGATTTACCTTCTCTGTCAGAACGTAAGCATTGACCGTGTCGACGACCTCCTCGTAGGCCCCCGGGAGGTAGGCACCAATCTTCTTGACCTGCCACTCCTCACCAGTCACCCTTGGGTTGCCCTCCCTGTCCTTGGTCTCCTTACGGGCCCGAAGCTTGATGGCCTGGTTGGGTCGGATAATGGTTGCTCGGATCGTCTCATCCACAACCACCTCCTTACGAGGGATGTAGGTCCCTGGTCCCTCAAAGAGCCACTCGTCGCCAGCGACGCGCTTCTTGTCCCCGTCCTCAAAGTCAAGCACAGCTCGCAGTCTGAGGGCACAGTTTGCCTGGACTACTTTCAGAGCAGTCACAGCCTGCAAGTTTAGGATTCACAGACGGGAGTATTAGTGGCCTGGCATGAATGGAAGAACTCTGCCTCATAATGACAACAGTATCTATGAGATATTCGACAGCATATAAACTTATCACACTGCCGAAATTTTACCCGAGACCATTATGCCACTTGAAATCTTATCTATTCTTCTGTATTTGAGAGAAGCTGTATTTTTAAACTTATTTAGTGTTGCATCTTAATATGTCTAGAGGAGAAAGTCAACATAAAACACTTCATACAGCAATGAAGGTATTTTGTGAAGGTGATGCTAAAATATCTACACTGGCTGTGCCAGTGCACAATTGGTTGATATCATCAACTCCAACACTTGACACCATTTGTTCATTCTATCCCTTATTGCTCAATTCAAACCTTTTCATCACTGGACGGATTAAAATTTCTGCAAGGCATTTATGAGTCTCACCTGTTTCAGGATCTCTCCAGGATAGAGAGGGAAGGGTTCCCGGGCAAGCCTGATCTCCTGGTCAGCATGGCTTAGCTTGACCTGACCATTTTCATCCACCATCACCTGACCAGCCTCATTCCTGACGGCAGGGTTCTCCACAATGCAGTAATGCCTGGGAGGCACGGTGATCATCTTCTCAGGCCCAAAGATGACCCTGATGACATAAGTAGTAGTACAAGATGATGAAGTGATAGTTACATGTGATGATGTGGTGGTAAGAAATGAAGTAGTCATATGAAATAAAGTGGTAGTAAGAGATGATGAAGTGGTAGTAAGAGATGGTGTAGTGGTAGTAAGAGATTATAAGGTAGTAGTAACAGATAGTAAAGTGGTAGAAAGACATGATGGAATGGTAGTAAGAAGTGATGGAGTGGTAGTAAGAGATGGAGAAGTGGTAGTAAGAGATGGAGAAGTGGTAGTAAGAGATAGTAAAGTGGTAGTAAGAGATGGACAAGTGGTAGTAAGAGATGATGGAGTGGTTGGAAGAGATGATGGAGTTGTAGTTAGAGATGGTGAAGTGGAAGGAGAAGACAATGTAATGGTAGTAAGAGATGAAGTGGTAGAGAGATGATGAAGTGGTAGAGAGATGATGGAAGTTCAAGATATGATGACATCTCCAGTTCTGTAGCTTGCACATTGTGAAATGTACATATGTGACAAAATTATGACATTTTGGCATAATATCAAGAGTTTAGAATGGGGAAAAAATCTGCGTAGCTGCAGGCTTGATGTGAGTGGTAGAAGGATAAACACTTATTCCTCTCTATCTTTATTATGAGAATAAAGCATTTTTGGCTATATCACTATCTTTTGGTGGCACATTCCATGCTACCACATAACTCATTTTCATCCCCTTTAAAATCTTAGTTGGTACATCTAGTTTGTCTAACAAATCTATCACATTTTGATAAATATCCAGACATAATGGTTATCTTTCAGAAGCCATGAGAGATGTCATTTTCTCAAAATGGTAAAACATGTGACTATTGATTCAAAGTATTGACGTTATTGCTTTGGGAATTCCATACCTTTCATGGTCCTGGCGGATGTAGGTCTTGGGACCCACAACGACCTTGGTGACGTTGTCATTGTGGTCCAAGACATGAATGTAGTAGTAGGGTGGGATGCGGAAGATGGACTCCTCCTGGCTCCCTCGCTTGGCAGAACTCATGATGGCTGAGGTCAAAGGTCACTTGCTTCAAGGAAAGAATGAGATGTGGTCTGCAGGGGAGGAGAGCACATCGTTTACACTTATTACAGTTATTGAAAACACAAACTCCTATGGTATCTCTATGTGTCAAACTGAGAGAAGCTAATAGGACATTTAAAGGAACCTAGCTTGCAATGTCACTTTCTATTATATCAATGGGCAGAAGATGGTGTAATATATCTTTGGCCAACAAAGCACTAACACACACACACACTAAAAAAACAAAAAACAAACACACACACACAAGCTGACATATAGGCCTTATGAAGACATGTTGCATGTTTCCACGTAAATTGAGACGCTGTATACTGATGATCAAGTTAATCATTGACCAATGACAGGGAACAGAGTCGTCTCTACTCCACACCCTCTATTTGGTGGACTCAACATGCAATGTGCTAATACAGAGCCTGTATACAGACAAAGCAGTGTTGGACAGACAACTCACCTACAAATGTATACAATGATTTGCCATTTACCTTCAGATCAAAGAATCTCATCATTGTTCATTTCTATGATATAATAAATTTCTCATATACACCAACTTCACACTTCTGTCATATTATGGTATTAATGATAAGGCTAAAACACTGGTTTAACAAAGCTTGTATAACATGTCTTGTTACTCATTTTACTCATCTTGATATCATGTAATCAAATGAGAGGATGTTTGCTTTGTGTCTGAAAGGTACACAAACCAACCATGTCTTAAGCTACAATGTATGTTTGTGTATCATGATATCAATCAGTTTTTATATCATCCGTCTGCAGATGGATTTTATCTCACCAACCATTAAAAGAGCTGCTGAGGTCAAAGAGCAGAGGTGTGATATTTTGTGGCCTATCATTCTTGGGAGTGGGCCAGGAGAGCTTGTGGGGTGTAACCAGCTGTAATATTTTTAAGCTGTAAATCATGCAATCTCGTACAAATACAATATTCTGACATATTGTGGTAAAAGAAAGATTGCTCCTGATAGTATACAGTAATGGGACTTTTGGTGTCAGTTGGATATATAATATCCTTTTTTTTGGGGGGGGGGAGGGGAGGGTGGAGTTGTTTTTTAATAAGGCACAAGAAAATGCTTGTCAGGCATGTGAGCATGACAAGACCCCTGAGAACAATGTAGGCCATCAGTCTTTGTATGAAATGCTGACATTGTTATAAGGAGGCGGTCCTGAAGAAGTTAAACTGCTTTGTGAAGGTGCACAGCACAGTGCAGTGTGATGAGGAGACATGTCACTGTCAGACAACAACTGCACCCAGGGGGTTTGAACTGGGCCTGCACACAATATTGTAATTGACAGTTGCTTTTTGAGCTGCAGCACTGCAACAACTGACTGTGGAAAGGGTATCACAGTTCAATGTGACACACTTCTTGCTGAAAATCAATCTTCTCACTTCTGTCTGCTAGCTGACAACTATGCACTACAGAAAGATAATTCTTCTTAGAAATCTCTGCAGTAAGGTCTGAACTAACTAGTGTAAGCCCAATATCATGAACACCCCCCCCCCCCACACACACACACACACTCACCTGCACACATCATGCACATATACACAGAGATTCCACAAGGTACAGTGTTAGAAGTAAATTTTAGTACAGTGCTCAGCAAACCGCAGTAAGTTTTGAAGCAGGAAGTCCTCTTAAAGAATTGGATCGGATCAGATGCAGAATAAAAGAGAATTAGTGTTCAAAGCAATGTGATGCAATGAAAAAAAGGCAAGAAAACTAGCCATGGAGAAAAGAGAAAGAGAGAATGACAGAGAGAGATAATACAACTAAGATGACATCAACTGGTTTGAGGCTGAGAGATAGAAGGTGAAATCTATCTAGGCACCTCATCCTGTTTACCACTGGATTATCTCCAGATGATTCATGCAGCTAGGACTCATATTCACCAGTGTACTTTAAAGATTTAAAGGGTGGGTGCAGGGGAGTGGTGAATACAGAGAGCACAGATTCCATCTCTCCCATTTTGAAGTAACTTCTGCTATATTTCTCTCACACCCCCCCCCCCCTACTTAAAATTTGAATTTCTCCCACCCTAGATGTGAGTCTCCTGCTTAACACACATTTTCTACTACCACAGTGTATGAACATTTAGCTTTCTCCGGCCACATTTAGCTTCTTCAAAGATACAACTCTTTATAAAAAAAGTTCAGATAGCACTAGAGAGAGAGAGGATCCATAACCCAGAGCTTCAAGTAATTTTGAATCTGAAAAATAGAGGTTTTTTTTTTATTAGCCAACTGAAATACAGCATTTAACTAGGCATGCAAGGCAGTGACTTACAAGTTGTACATGAGAGTTTCCTTGCCTTATCACAGGCTGAAATTCATAAAGAGATCTGCAGATATAGTCATTTACAAGACAGACTCTATCAGTTACACACTGGATTGCTGAATACCTACTGCACTTACTGTGACAGTTGGTCTCGGACAATGTATTTTTATGTCCAGTTGTAATTGAAGTTGGCCCATTGAACCTATTGAAATGTACGCTATGGTCTTTGTACTTCCAGTTTCATAAATATAAGCACAGCATTATGAATATTCACTGAGTAATGTAGGCATGAACACAACAGTTTAACAAAGAATATAATGCTATGTAGGTTCATTTGTGTTTCTTCTACTGCACTTATAAAACTACCAGCATTTATTGTCATAAATCGAAGTGTGTAATGTAACTGGATATGTGCACATTGTACTATAAACTCAGTAAGCCCACTCTTAAAATCGAGACTATCGATACATTAGCCATTTGATGACTCACACACCAACAGCTGATATGATTTCATGATGTCAGGACTGCAGCTTTTCCTGCAATCAAATCCTGTACATATTTTTGTGAAAATACCTTGAGGAAGGGGTCTATACATCTGTACCCTGACACATAATGCCATTTCGAACTACACTGTATTGCCTGTTTGCAAGTCCAATGGTTTATGGTCATTTCAATGAAATGTTGGTACATTTCTTCCTTCATCAGAGCAAGGTTGCCTTCACGTATCTACCACTGCAGAGAGTCATTACATTTCTGTTAAATTACTGTAACAGCTAGTAATATTGATGCCTGTCACCCAGAGCTAATCAGCTAAAATTGGCTGAGTTATAAAAGGAAAATGTTCCTAAAAAGGAAAGAAGAAAAAAGAATAAACCAGCAATACACTACATACAGAACATAACCACAGACACTGAAAAAAAACTCATGAAATCAAGAGAACAGGGTGGTTTCCTTAATCCCTGACACCAATCTTCTGAGGACTTGATAACATTAACAAGCTACTATACTCCCTCATGTACAATTGTACATGTACGTGTTTAAGAATGCATGGAATCCACTTCCATTTGAAGTGGCTTCACTACCTCTGTGACCTCTGCGACAAGAAAATATATGCATTAAGACTATGCAGTGGTGGATTCAGAAGGGGGCGCACCGGGTGTGCTCCCCCTCTTTATTTTTGGTTAAAAGAAACGAAATAAAAAGAAAAAAAAAATGGGAGGAGGGTGCATGAACCCCCTTTTTTAATTTGGTAGAGGAGCACCCCCCCCCCCCCCCCTTTACAAAATTTCTGGATCCGCGATCAGTCTGTATCTGGTCGTTTGGGAAATGTTCTGCGGAGACTGCGTCTGGCTTCATGGGAAGAGAGCAAGAACGTCAAAAAATAAAAGACTCCTCCGGACAGACGGATTCTGTTTAGATCCGCCCCTGGCCCTGCAATAAGTATGCTAAATTGTTAACCAGTCTTTTGGTATATAATCTAGGGCTTGGCCTTACGGCTACTGCGCTACAGTTACAGGTTTTTCAATAGCAGCTAGGGCAGGTGTCACAAGGCATGCAGGATCTTTAATGCAGAATAAGCAATGGTTAATAAACTCTCCGGTATCTTGTTAAATCTAGATACATTGCAGTCCACTCTACTGCCTCGACCATTAGGTCTAATTATTGACATTCGAGATTTAGCGTACTCTACTGTCTCTATTGCAGTATAGAGATTTGATGCGTGTTGACAACAGTAACATTTCAAATTTAGACACCTATCAATAATCAAACCGGTCGAAGAGAAAATAAAATGGCACGCCAATAAAATATTCAGCATCAAATCTTCTTATCGACAGCTGAACGAAAACGTTCTCCCCATCATTGCTTACAACACATTGTAATTGGGTTGTCACGTTAACAAAACGTAAATTTGCAATACATCATGATGATGAGAAAGTAATTTGGTGTCTACTTACGTCAATGGAAGGTGGACAGCGTGAAGTTACCACAGTCCGGGGCAGTAGCACTCTAAACAGTACTTACTTCAGCTTCATCTTGCACTAAATTGCACTAAGACTCTCGCAACGAAACACAACCCCTTTTTATAGTATTCCACAGTTTTACTTACCGTCAAGGAGCACTGCTGTTGCAACGTCCCTCGCAATGTTCTTGTGAATGAAACAGGCGTAGGCTTAAACTATTGCATGTCCTGTTGCAATCCTATAACGAGCGCTGAGTACAGTATTCTCCCACTCGACTCAGGTTTCCTCTTCCGCCCTATAGAAACGTCCATACGCACCTGTCCTGTGGGCCTGTACGATCTATAAATAAACATTACATAATTTGATTTTACGAGTCGTGTTGCAACAACAGACCAATCGCTGGGCTGCATTTGGCCCCCAACCCCTGGGAACGCCTCGCTCATGCTGAAAATTAAATAGCAATTTGCATAACAAATGAGATGACGTTTTTCTGATGTCACAGTAGGTGACGCGACGCGGGCCTCGAAACCTGGCAAATGGGGGACACTGGGGGAGCAGCTGTGTTAGAGTTCTAAGTGAATTTTGAAGTGTGCATCGACATCAAAGAATTTTGGTTGACATATCTAGCTTCAGGTTTCTATTCTTTGTGAGATGATGACAAACCTCATATGAAGTGTGAAAGAGCATGTAACTCTAACAGGAATTCAACGTTTATTTGAATTAAATTAGTTTTGAAATGGCTGAGATATCGAAAACAGAGCGATCCTAATAAACGGTAGGACCCACATTTCATTACGATCACTTTGTTTTACTTTGTTTCATTTGGGGATGTCTCAGCCACTCCGTAACCGATTTTCATCAAATAGACTTTGAATTCCTTTTAGAATGGTATGCTATGTACTATTTCATACTTGGTTTCTTTTTATCTTGCAAAATGTTGAAGGCCCAATAATCATCTCAATCACTACTATACCTTACACGTGTGTGCATATATTTCTATTACCCTATAAGGTTCATATTCATGTTTTCAGAGTGAACCCAGTGTTAACCAATATGCTCAAGCTGTCATTGCTGGTGTATTGCGTGAGATTATCAATGGACCCCACCCCAGCACAACCGGACAGTTTGCAGTTATTTGTGTGTTTCGAGTGTCGGTTAAAAAACTCCACAATATACTGCACACACTCTCCAAAAATACCATATAAAGAAAGAGTTTAACAGAAGCAATATTATCCGTGACTTAATTCTGAAATGTGTTGTAAACTATAAGCCAGCTATGTAACAGAATGAATCTACATAATCAAACCTTGAAAACAGAGTATTTTACAATAATTTACACAGGAATCCTCTCTCAAGACAATAATAATAATAGTAGTAGTAATGATGTTAAAAATAATAATAATGATAATAATGATAATGATGATGATGATGATAATAATAATAATGATAATAATAATAATAATTATAATAATAATAATAATAATGATAATGATAATGATAATAACAATTATGATAAGTGGGACATCATGCGGTACTTGTAATGCGCCATCAACCTATGTTGCCTATTCAAGTGAGGCGCAGTGGGGCATATAATTATGAGAGTGGGAAGAAAAAGGGAGCGATAGAAATATCTATCTATCTATCTATCTATCTATATGTATATATATATATATATATATATATATATATATATATATATATTTCTATTTTTATTTATTACAAGCAATCCAACAAATATCCAACCACAGAAAGATGTAAATGTTGTAGTGTATCGGTGTAACTACTCGGGATCGATATGTTCGTTGTTTGATGTAGAGGCATCATCCAGTCCAGGGCTATGTACAAGTAGACATCAGAGAAACATAAGCTCCTCCTGAAACTGGATTTGTAGTTCAGAGTACGTAGCTTTATTTCTTGAGTTTAAAGTTTTGACTCAGTTATATAAGTAGATAGATAGATAAGTAAATAAATAATAGTGAAAGTTTTATCATAAAGAATTCGTACAGAAACAAAAGGTGATCTGTGATCTTTCACGAATCACTTAATAAAAAAAAAAAACTAACCACACACACACACACACATACTCACAAGCACTCACACACAAGCACACACATGGGATTAAACCATGTTTTCGTAGATGGCGCCATTTCGAAAATACCGCAACCGCACTGTTGGTTTGCATAAAAGACTTTTTTTTTTGCGCCACAATTAATAATTCGACCAAAATAGACATTTCCTATAATAACAGCATTCTGATTTGCTTTTAAGGCAAATTGTCAAAATCGACCTCTCGACGGGTTGAAAGCGAGGAATTTCAAAACATAAGAATGATGAAGAAGGCAACAATTTCAAATCATTCAAATGGTTACGCAAAACAACAGGAATGAACATGATTATCATAAATATGAGAAGAACAGCAAGATACATATTATAGGATCAAGAGTGAGAAAAAACAAAAAGATAGAGGAAGAGAGAGCAAAGGTACTCCATCTGTGATTCCGCTTTTGCTCTTTATACTATTGGGGACAAACTTAGATGAAGAGTAAAATGAATTATGGAAATAAGTCTAAAATGCGAAGCATGATCACATTTCTGAATGTTACAATGTGATAGAAGCTTTTAGATCAAATGTCATTCAACATTCATAACAGTGAAAACGTACTTTACATTATTCATAATCATGTAATCACCATTTTCCAAGTCATGTTAATTACTTCTCAAATAGTTGTCTGACGTTCAGCCTTGTACCATCAACACCTGATATAGTAGCGTTTCCCACAAGGGTGTTGTATAAGGCACATGTTAACATGTCTAATGTCAGCATCGTATGAAAGATAGATTGATGAATATAATTACTGGGTAACAAGACGCCGACAGTCGTACCATGTCAATGTGGTTATTTTGTGATTCATAATTATCTACGAAGTAAATCAAGATTTAATTACATACCCTTATGCCATGTACTAACACACACACACACACACACACATAAATATATATATATATATATATATATATATATATATATATATATATAATATATCGTATTATCACAAAAGACTCAACAAAAAAGAATGTGAAGTAGCATTTTTCTTGGAATGCAGAAAATATCAAAAGACGATTTGGGACTATTGAATAGCGACGAATATCATCACGAGTGTACTTGTATGTTTGTATATGACAAGCACAAAGGAAACGGGAGTGTTGAGTCACAAGTACAATTGAAGAGTTTGTTCGCAAAAACCGATAAGTCCATTTTTGAAGATTTTGAAGTACGGTCTCTGTCATAAAGTACAAAATAATACCTTTTAAATGATATATTGGTCACTAGATATGAAAGTACATTTTTGAAGTTATGGTCAAAAGAAGCAAAAATTTTTTTTATTATTCTCTTTAGTTTTCTTGACCTTTAATCGCAAATATCTCCATTTGGCAAATACAATTGTATGGACTTATCGGTTTTTGCGAACAAACTCTTCAATTTGTGTGTATTAGGCGTAATATTGAATTCTCTAGATTTATATTTCCGAGTCTAATTGAGCAAATGTTGTGTATAATCATACACTCCCCTCTAGTAAAAGGCAAAATACTCTGTCGTTCATATAGGACATAAAATGGAGATCCATTACAACTCATGTACGTAAAAATCCCGCTTCATTCATTCATTTCAAAGAGCAGGATGCATATCCCGGTGATTACAAGTGGTCCCGCCTCACATCCCACTGGACCCCATGTATAGAAGACCACGCGCGCGATAAAATGCAGCTGAATATAGGCAATCAATCCATCGCTATGTCAAATATAATCATATCATGTGTTGTCATCGAACTGATCAATTCAATATTTGAATCTGTAGACCTATTTCAATGCAATGCTTTTTCCTTACTTCTCAATCACAGTTCGCGGTAATTAAAGCTCTTTATCATACTGTACCTGCCAATTTAAAGATAATTATCATGGTTTGTTACATTACTTCAAGGATCTTTCAGATGAAGTTCTTATCATGTTTTCTATATTTTTCTATATTTCTTTCTACAGAGTTTCTTTGTCAAGCACAACAAAAAATATAAAAAAGAACAAGATAAAAGGCTAATTTCTGGTGCCCCCTCCGGACAATCGAAATAAAAGGTTACTGTCGAGCGTTGCCATATAGTTATATATATCTCAATATATATATATATATATATATATATATATATATATATATATATATAAATTGATCATGTTGGTTTTATTCCTGATTTTTTTTTCGTAAAATACAATGAGAAATTGCTATAAAACAATAATGCAGATAAAATTCAAATAAACGTAGGAATTATCAGTTTCATAACAAGACTGCACTTGATCAGTTTTGCTGATAAGATAATATAAGAAGAAGCGACATTACATCGTATATAATTATGTAAACGAGGGAGAAAGAAAAAAAACCCAATAAAAGTACAGCTTAGATGGAGCCTAATCATACATTTACAATACTTTGTATATTCTGTACATACCATCATGTACATTTACACCACAATATACCATTATTCTGTACCATCAATACATGCCACTGTGGTCTGTACATTTTAAGCACAGCATATCTAGGAACAGACAACCTTTTGCCTAAGGACTGTGAAGAGTAGCACAAACCCTTGTCATTGGCATATCAGTTTATGAGATGTTTCTATGAAGTAATAATCGTACGTTCGGCTTACAGAGACATGCAGTTGATACACATTACATTTACATGCATCTCAGTTCACCTAGCCTCAAAGAATGTATATTCTCAAAATTTTACATGCAATGAATGACGGTGATTAGTATTTCACCAGCCTGAAGAACAAAATATTATCGGCTTGACTTTATTAGACTATGTTGTGATATGCAATGTGCCCGGAGCGGAATAAGAATGCGGAATGGTTCTTTATGTAATAAGAAATGACACAAAAATAAAAATAACATCGGAAAATACTCGCTGTGTAACATAGTTGTGAATTGTGACTATTTGAAAGACAAGTACCATCCCATATGATACAAATTAGGCAGTACCTGTCAGCAAGTGCCAAGAAATGACAAACCTTTTGATATGAGCATTCATTTAGGCACGTGTAGCACAGATGAAGCCCATGACCATTATTATATGTGAACTTCAGTGATCTATTATTCAAGTCACAATTTCCCATTAAAATAATCTTTTCCCCAATAACTTGATGCTCAAAACCTCAAATCACGATTTCCATGTTTATTTTGCCTCAAATATGTATAGTCTGTCTGAAGTGCAGAAAGCTACCTCACCGCTCTCAAACTCTTGTAGATAGTACCAATTTCGTTTCATTGGTTTTTGTATTTTGAAGTCAGTGATGATACTACTCAGGTGCCCCAAATCTCTCGTGTAGCGATCGATACTGACGAGATCCTCCTTGAACCTCACCCAGGCTACAATGACTGAATCATCTCGACAAACAGCCACGAGGGGAAACATACCCTTCTTCTTCAAGACATTCTCCTTCTTCCCGTCACCATCAAGACACACGACAGTTGAGGAATCTGTCAGTAACAGCTTCCCAGTGGTGCTTGGAAAGGAGAAAAATTGCTGAGGTGAATATCCATCACATGTTATTTCCCGGATTGCCTTACCACCCTGTGGGGTAAACACCTGGATATTTTTGAGCTTCATATAACCCACGTAGATATTATCGTCTCTACCCAGAGTGAGACCACCCGGCCCTCCTTCATCGAAACTCATCGTCTCGAACGTGACGTCAAGGTTCCCCCACTGAGGAGTGTACAGCACCATCTTATTATTTTTATCACGTACAACACTTCGACCATCAGACAGGAATCCTAGGTTAGCCACACGGACATCCTTTAGCACGGTCTGCTGTAACTTGCCATCATGGGAGTAAAGATGGATTCCTCCTTTCTCCGATCCCACCGCCATCTTACCGTCTGGTGCACTTGTGATACAGTTCATGCTGCTTTTGACTCCGAGCTGTACGTCTGCTTTGACATCCCACGTATAATCTTTCAACTCTCCTAGACAAAGTTCATCGACCTTCACGCATCTACGGAATGAAATCTTCTGAGCTCGTTCTGTCACACCTCTCAGTGATTGGTCGTCAGGATCATCTCGTCCAAGAAAGCTCTTCAAGTTCTCACACAGTGTGTCGTGTGCAATTAAGGTGTCTTTCTCTAGCGGTACCCCCATACCGTTAGTTACCAGCTCTTCCATTGCGTTCATATGACTGATTGTTTGCCGACTCTCTTCCTCCAAGACTTGTAATTCTTTGTCGAATTTTTCAGACCATCGTTTCACTTGACATTTCAGCACTTCTCTCCTGTCTGACAACACTTGCATGTATTCCTCGAACGTCTTGTCGATGTCATCATTAAGATTTCTCAGCATAATTATTACTTCATTTCGTTTTGTCTCTATGACCTTCATATGGTTTTCAATTGTTGTTTTCTTTGATTTTACTCTTTCTTTCAACTCCCTGATAGTTTGAATTAAGTTCTCTTCATGTACTGCTGATTCTTCCAGCTTGTGTCCTTTTTGAGAATGCTCTATCACCCCGCACGTACTGCAAGTGTAGATCCGACATCCGGTGCAGAAAAAGTCTTCATCATAATTAGGGTGTTTCGTACACAGTCGTCGCCTCTTACGCGGAACACTTTCCGAACACTTCTCGTCCGTGGGTATCATTGAGTGGCTGGTTTTCGCTTCCTCCACGAGAGAACTCAGAGGTATGTTTGTTTGTAACTTATCCACATCTCCACTGGATAGGGACGTTCTTTTCCTGCATACAGGGCATGTTATAGTTTGTTGGTTTGGCTGAGTTTGTAAGAAACTTTCCAGACAGTCTTTGCAGAAGGTGTGAGAACATTTCAGTAATTTCGGTTGGTCGAAGAGTGACAGACATATTGAACACTTCAAATTCTGGCTGCTGATTTGATGAAACGTTTCCATGGTGTTTGTCTATTAAAGGAGAAACACAGAGCGGTAAATATATCAACCAATGTGAGCAGAATTAATCGCATGGTTTAATAGAAACGGGAGGATCAATGCCAGACATGCTCTGACATTCTTTGCATTCTGTAAAACACAATGAAGCAATGAGGCACAAGTTAGCATAATTGCGTGATTGCCGTTTATCACTTCATCGTGGTGTTATTTTAGGATAAATACTGTATTTTTGGGCTCAATGATACTGATTTATGGCAGTTCATTTAAGAAAAGGAGGTCACAACCTGTCATAAAATGCTTCATCTTAGAATGAATGTCATATTTTTTATTCTTAATGAAGACTCTGTGGGATCACATTTCGTAAAAACAGTTCGTAGAAACAAATCGTAGAAATCAAAGCGAAAAGTAAAAAAAAAACAAACCCGCATTTTCTTCAAGAGTCCAAATTCAATAAAAAGGAAGTCTCGCAAAACGCAAATCAGAAATTGCAAACTTGCTGTCTATATATGTGTATGTATATATATATATATATATATATGTATATATACATACACACATACAACGTAATAATATATTTTTGTTATACAATTGTTTGTATTTGTATTTGCTTCATGACATGTCTTTTTCATGTACAAATCGTTTTTTGATAAGGAAATGATAAAAATGAAATAAAATGAAATATATGCGAATCTATGTATATAGTTTGAATGTAAATATATATATATATATATATATATATATATATATACAGAAAGAGAGAGAGAGAGGGAGAGAGAGTGCGAGAAGGAGTCCCGACCGCGTACAGAACCAGTGTAGCTCCTTCATTATTTATTCAGTGCTTTGCAATAAACCACGTTGAACTATAGCTACATCCGTTGAATGCTTCATTTCTCGCACTATATGTATTATATATAATACTGTAAATACACATTTTTTTTGGTTTCTTTTTCCAACAAAATCACCTAATTTCATTTTTTTGTTGGCCCAGCAATGAAATTCTGTGTCCCGAAAAAAAATAAAAGTAATTATCAATTATAATCAAGTGTAAGTTAGCGGGTATTTACAGCTTCAATATTACATAGAATTGAGGTATCACATATTCATATTTATAGCATATTATAGACCTACTTCTATCTTCGGTAGAACAAACTTGGTTATGGAATCTGACAGTGAAAAAAATTTTGTTTGGCAAAATTTGGCCGTTAAGACATACCATTGGTAGCCGTGATATCTGACATTATTGTAGCAGCATCTAGCTTAAATGCACGCAGTTAATAAGGTGCGAGTTTTTCTACCTTTATTTGGACGAGAATTTAAGAGCACATAAAAGTGTTCGAAATATCGCAATACAACAGAGAGTTGTATTGCGAAAAATACATGGGGTGATTCGAGCATCTAATGAAGGGATGTCTCCTTGAATCCTTACCCTATAGCTGTATTTTCAGAGTAGCCAGATTTTCAAAACGTCGATAACACTTCAATTTCAATTTCAAAGCTTATTTCATTTTTCGACAAAACATATATGTTTGACTTCCTTTGATAACAGAGAACAAGGTAAACAGAACATTGTGAAATGAAAAGACTGTATACAATAATTGAGGACCTTATAATAATTATGCATTGTAGTAAAAAAGAAACAGAAGCGATCGAAGTGAAGTACATGTATAACCTTGCTTAGAGCGCGAAAAATGGAGGGACCCACTAAAAAGACAGAGCTAGTAGATTGTGGGCCCCTCTTGAAAAGAACATCGATGGAAAGATAAATTGAAGCATCGTAAATATAAAAAAAAGAAAGAAGAGGAAGAAGTCTGGAAGCCCACTGAAAATTATAGATTTACAAATAAATACACTTTAATACTCGCGAACAAATATGAAACATGACTATAGACAACAAAACAACTACTGAATAAACATTGTCAATATATCATGCTATTTCTGATGCAATCGCAACGTAACACTATGACTCGTGATACTGTTAAGCGTATCTTTTAGTAGTAACCGGTAACGATGCGAGAGTGTAACATGTACTATATGAGTGGGGGTCTGTTATGTCTTTTGAACAACGTGCTTCACGTCATTACTTAAATGGCCAAATGTTACAAGTACGAATTCAAGAACAGGCACTACTGCTCGTGATAATGATAATGATTATGATAATGATTATGATAATGATTATGATAAAAATGATGAAAATGGTAATGATAATGGTATAATGGCTATATAGAATAGCAAATATACACACAGACTTGCACTCATATATTCTCTAAAAATGGATAAATTCAAATTCGTAAATAACTATAAAGGATACATACTGTATTTATAATAATATGTATACATAAGAAACATTTTGGTGACGAATATGACCATGCATATTTTTCAAGAAGGAGAGGAAAATATAAAGATTAGCCCCCAATTTGTTCCTCACCCACCCCCGGCCCCACCCAATGTCTCCCATGAACAAAATATAAACTATACAGTCACCACTCTACTTACTCATAGCACCAACTTACTTTATCAATTCTGGTTAAAGAAAAGAAGAGTTCTTCAAGATTCCTTAGTTTTCGGGGTTGTTTTACCCCTCACCCCCCCCCCCCCCCCCCACCTCACTCCCTCACTCCCGCGGGCCCCAAGTGAGGAATGGTGCCCAATTGTACAAAGATATTCTATTATCTTGCAATAATATCTGCTAAGTTTGGTAAAAATCTGACCATGCGCTTTCAAGAAGATAACAATTTGAAAATTTGGCCCCTATTTGATTCTCAACCCGCCCATGCCCCGATATGCCATGAGCAAAGTTATAAGTACAGTCACCAATCTATTTACTCATAGCACTAACTTACGAGGGAAGAAGATTTGTAACGATTCTTTAGTTTGGGGGCTTTGTCCAATAGCCCTCACCCCACACCAGGAGCATTCGATCACCCAGTGATGATGCCTGCCAAGTTTAGGAAAAGTTTGACTGGGCATTTTCAAAAAGAAGAAGAGGAAAATGTTAAATTTGCGCCCCAATTTGGATCCTCTACGGTCCCATAAGGGGACACTCCGGGATACGCTGTGAACAAACCTGAAAATACGGTCACCATTGTATAAGCGCTATATTAAAAAGGTCTATCACATCTTGTTCTGTATATACGTATATAGATAGATTTTTAAAGATTCCTTAATGGGATTTTGGCAATAGCTCACTTGAGCTTTTGGCTCAGATGAACTAACAAGAGTCGGTTTTTATATGGTGGTTATTCTTTGTATTAACAGCCCATAATATGTTGTATAAAGGGCACAACTAACATGCAAAGTATATATAGTGAAGGGGAGTTATGGTTATCATAGCATTAACTTATAATCATTACAAAATAATTTCCATGAAATGTTCAGCAAAAATACCAACTATGAAAATTTTGATCATAATACCATGGTGATGCCAATAATGATAACAATAGCAATGATGACAACAATGCAGACAATTCAGATTCATCAGCATTAATGTTGTTGATATTACGAGCTGGAACATTCCTTGGCTTGGAAGTGAGTTTTGATAGGTTGAAGGTATAGGGTATTATATACTACACATCATGACACATATACAATTTTGAATGACAGAAAGTATCCATAAATGTTCAGTTGCTAAACGGAAAGTCTTGGGTTAGGAGGAGCTGACGGGGTAAAGGGGTTGGTCATGTTGGTTGCATGAGGCCCATAGGACACGTAGGAGGAACGCAGAGGGCTTCATCTTAGATAGTATTTACTTGTTGTTGTTTTCTTTGGGGGGGGGGGGGGGAGGGACAAGATGCAAAAAAAAAAAGAATTGGGGATTTCAAAGTAGTAATAATGATGATAACTAGAGTTCTACGAGTAGCTTGCCATCACTGAAGAGTCACCGAGACATGCTACAGCACTGAAGATGAATGAGACGAAAAAAAAAATATATATGAAAAAAACTATAATCATGATAATGAACACTATGATATTGGATATACAATCAGCCAGTGGTACTAAAATTTGAGGTTGGAAATTGACTCTAAGACACCTGAGGAAATACTACGCGACAATTAGGCCTACCACATCCCAAAGAAACCTACGGACACACACACACACACACACACACACACACACACACACACACACAAACACAAACAAACAGACACACAATAGAGAGTAACGGTTAAGTGTAATTTGTAAACTCGTACATTAAAAAGGTTTGCAAAATAAGCTGCAATATATAGCAGGCCCAGGTTAGGTACAACGGTGTGTATTAACGTCCCCATGCTTACCATGAAAGGTTATACTTCCGGGTTCAATATCACTGATAAATGCCGATTGATTCATGCGGAGTATTCACAAACTGTTGTCAGTTGTTCTTGTAGGATGGCATACTTACGGACGCAGTCAGATTGGAAGGCCCTATGTAGTATATCGTATCACGAAGCACTACCAAATGGTCAGACGTTCAGATAGCTATTGGGAGATATCTCTGTTTACGGTCATCTTTCACAGAAGTGGGTATTCCCCACAAGGTGGCGAAGAACACTGCTGTCTCTTGGTTACTGCGTCTAACAATGTGTCATGAAATCCAAACTAACAATGCTATATCGCCCTCTATAGAGATTTTTTTTTTGTTGCCATAACTAAAAAAAAAAAAATAGAAATCGTCATCTATTAAGAAAAGTTTTCTTGTTGTTGTTGTTGTTTTATTACAATGGCATTTTCACGGTGAATAATGTGCATTAGAAGCAAGTTTTCTCACACGCTTGCGACGACTTGAGTATACTGGGATTGCTAGCTTTGGCTATAGCATGACTAGCATTCTCTTTTTATTCGAAATTGTATTTCAGGAAAATTTGAGGCTAAAAAATATTATGAAATGAGACTACCTTGATAAACTAACATTCAAACTACAAAAAAAAAATAACACTCAAACGATAACGTGAGATAAATCACACGAATGTTCAGAAACTAATGATAGACTGATAGAAAAACTTAAAGGCCATAACTGGGGTCATTGCAAAGTCAGGCACTGTCGTCGAACAACGAAATAATCATAACATATGGCAAACCAAAGGTATTCATCCACCTTCGTATGTAAACTGTACCGCATATAATCACTGGTATTTACTGCACTTGAACTGTTTTGGAAATGCATGATATCACACACCCACACACACATGCGCGCGAGCGCACACACACACACATCGAATTCTGACTCTATTGTATGCTATATCTCTCTTTCATAATGTTACATGTTTTATCACATTGTAGTCTTGTGCTGTTTCACCAATTGGTTTATTACATTTCCAATTTAGTCTTCATTATTATCTTTGTCATTATTGTCGTTCAACTTCATGCTGTATCGTGTATTCTTTACTTTTGAGTAATGGTAAGCTAGTCAAAGAAATCACATTTTGACCAGTATATATCATATTATATATTCAATATAAAGGTATCTTTTTGTATCTTGTCCCCAGTCTTGACAAAGGGCAGGAAGCCCGAGAGCTTGAGTAAAGTCACTTGTGAGGATTAAGCAACGTCTTCCGCCTCCTTACTCTCGTTTACATACACACTCCAAAAAGATGCGACGACTCAGGGGTTCATCATTAGCTGAAGACACACGACTCACACCATTCAATATAAAGCTATATATACTGTTACATTGTATATTGATACAAGTGAAGAAGAGTTTACTGAAGATCGGACAACATCACAGAAGTCATAATGATCATTACTGGTTTACTACAGATAGCAAATTGGTGATATGATATGCCGATTCCTTTATTTGGATGACCCACAAACTGTTGTTACATGTCCATCTTGATAAACTTGATTAAAGTCATGAACATCTGCTTAATATTGCAAAAATGCACAGTATCTTGAAAGTACAACATTTCACCGAATCCTGCAGTAAAGTAAAATAATTATCATAATTGAATTAAGCGATTTCAATTGAACATTTCTTTTTTCAACCTGTCACCCTTACCCCAATATCTGATTTTATTATACAAAACAAGCTAATCACATGAATGTATGCTTACTGCATTTACTAAAAGAAAACAAACCATATTCTCTACTTAACCATCTAACAAATCATTACCCTTTACCGCCCTAAGTACAACTACCAATTTAACCCCGTTCCCATGCACGTGAAATATCTCTACACACACCGAACCTACCCCCTGTTCACCTCCATCCACTCACCAAGCAAATTGCACTTCCCCCAGAAAAAAGAATACAAAAACCAACAACAAAAGCGAAATTAGAGCAACGTTATCATGTTTTGAGGGGAAAGGATATTACAAGCTTCCTCAATGCCTTCCTCAATGGCCCTCAATTCACCACCTTCAACCCGACAGTCATCAGCTCTTGTTTGCAATGTGATAAAGGAACTTCTGAAGAATGGCGACTACATTGAGATGCTCGATGCTGCCATCAGCAAAGCTGTGGACAAGGCTTTTGTCAAGCTCAATGACCGCATTGAAGCTCTTGAAGGTCAGATGCATGATCTTCAAACAGACTGTGACAACAAAGCCCACCAAATAACTGTCCTAAAGAAAGAGATGAGCAAGCAAGCTGACCGCATTGACACTTTGGTTCAAGCACAGTGGGACATGGAACAATACTGCCGGAGAAACTCCATCCGCATATTTGGAGTGAGAGAAAGAGAAGGGGAAAGCACTGATGACATTCTTTGTGACATCGCCAAGAAAGACCTTGGGCTTGCCATCAATCCTGAAAAGGACATCGACCGTAGCCATCGCACGGGAAGAAAGAAGGCATATACAGCTGCACCCAGGCCCATCATAGTCAAGCTGACCTCCTACAGAAAGCGACAAGAGATCTTGAAAAGAAGAAGACATTTGAAAGGAAGCGGAGTTTCAATCCATGAGGACCTCACAAAGCGAAACGTTGACCTGTTACGCAAGGCATCCCAGCACACGAAAGTGAAAGTGAAGAAATACCAGCCACAAACGGAAGGACAGTCAAGAAACTGATCAGATGTGAAAGTGACTTAAAGAATTTGTGATCTACAGTTAATTTCATTCACTAGTGGCCCCAGAATGTAAAATTTTGATTGTAAACATGTAAACACTGTACTGCATTGATATGTATCTTCTTTTGCTTCTATGCATTGTAATATAGTATCATCACTGCTGAATTCCTCCTAAAGGTAATAATACATTGTAATCAGGCAATGACTTGTTTCTAAATCTGTTGTTATCAGAAATTTGATTTGGTTATTTTTTTTTCTTTTGCCCGTTCTAATATCAGTGTATAACTGAGATAAGTTATTGTGATAATTGTATGTGAATATATGTTCTCTTTTATGTTTTATACGTTATATCTTAGGATACATGTCTGTAAATAGTAAGTGTGCATTATGTAACAACCAAATACTGCGAGATGGCATTTGTTATACGTGTAAAACCAGGAAGTTAAATCAGAATATGCAAAACACGTTAGATGAGGAATGTGTGACAACTACACGATATTACCTTCCAAGTGAATTTAAGAATGAAATGAAACAATATAATACTCCTGCTATGATGACTTGTGTTCATTTTAATTGTAGAAGCCTTAAAGGAAATTATGATAATTTCGTTTCTTGTTTAAACTCTTTAGATTTAGATTTGTCTGTTATTGGAGTGTCGGAAACGTGGATGCAGGACAATGATAATGTGTTATTTTCGTTACCTCATTACAATTTTGTTGGAAAGGGGAGGTCAAATAGGAGAGGTGGAGGTGTTGGCCTTTTTGTACATAGTAAATGATGTTTTTTTGATGTTTTTAATGAATGTATTGAGTCTGTGTTTATTGAAATAGCCAACTCTCAAAATAATCTTATTGTAGCTACTGTTTATAGACCCCCTAATCAACCAATTCAGTCTTTTATTGATATGCTACAACCTGTATTCCACAAAATATCTCAAGAAAGGAAACAATGTATTATAGTAGGTGATTTTAATGTTGATCTATTGGTTGATATCAATGTGACACATCAATTTTTAGATTTATTCATTTCATCTTCTTTTTCTCCTATGATATTCAAGCCGACAAGAATAACGAACTCGTCAGCTAGCTTACTCGATAATGTTTTTATCAACCGCTCAGAAAATGTTGTCACAGCTGGTATTCTCATTTCAGATGTCAGTGATCACTTATCTCCTTTTATTGTGTATAATGGTAGTCGAGTATATAACGATGATGTTAAGCATATATACAGAAGAGTTATTAATGAGGTAAATATAGTGAAATTTCTTGGTTTGTTACAGTCTGTTAAATGGAATAATCTTGTGGAAGTTCCTACGGTTGATGAGAAATATGAATATTTTATGCGCATATTTTTAGATACGTATAATGAATGTTTTGTTTTTAAAAAAGTAAATATCAAGAAAAATAATAATTGTCAAACTTGGTTTACTAAAGAACTGAAAAAGATGTGTCACAAAAAGTATATATTGTATAAAAAATATTTGAAAAATCCCACTCAATATCGTAAACACATTTACAAGCAATATAGAAATACTGTTAACAATACGATCCGTGCAGCTAAACGTGCCTATTATCAAAATGTCTTTGACAAAGTGAAGAGTGATTTAAAAGGTACATGGAGAGTAAACAATAATTTGTTGAATAAGAATTGTAAGAAAGATAGTTGTGATTACATTGAGCATAATGGTGTAGCAATTGATGATAAGAAAAGTATTGCTGATACATTTAATGATTATTTCAGTAGTATTGGAACTAAGTTAATGAATAATTTGCCGCATTCTTCCTTAGATAAAGATTTCTCACATTTTATGAAAGATAATTTTTCTCAATCTATGTTTTTTACACCAATTAGTGAAGGAGATATTGTATCTGTTATTATGAGTTTAAGTGCCAACAAATCTCCTGGCCATGATGGCGTTGATTCTTCTGTTTTAAAACGATGTGCCCATCTTATCTCTTTTCCCTTGTCACATATTTTTAATACTTCAGCTGAACAAGGTATATATCCCACAGATTTAAAATTAGCGAAAGTGATACTCGTATATAAAAAGGGAGATAAATATTCATGTTCAAATTATAGACCTATTTCAAATTTGTCAGTTTTTTCTAAAATATTTGAAAAACTTGTTCATGAGAGATTGACAGCTTTTTTAGATAAAAACAATATTTTATATAATAAACAATTTGGTTTTAGAGAAGGTTTTAGTACAGATATGGCACTTTTAGAGTTTGTTAATAATGTATCTTCAGCATTTGAAGAAAAGAAAATAATTCTGGGTTTGTTTTTAGATTTATCAAAGGCTTTTGATTCTATTAATATTTCGATTCTTTTAAAGAAAATGTATCATTATGGAATCAGGGGAAATGTTTTACAGTGGTTTGAAAGTTATTTAACAGACAGATAACGATATGTATTTATTGATAATCATTACTCGAAATATAATTGTATAAATGTTGGTGTTCCTCAAGGTTCTGTATTAGGACCATTGCTTTTTCTGATATATGTAAATGATCTGTGTTTTGTGAGTGATATTTTAAACCCAATTATGTTTGCAGATGACACCAATTTATTTTTATCTGGCAAAAATATACATGATATGACAGCATTGTTGAATACTGAACTAAAGAAGGTGTGTGATTGGTTTGTAGTCAATAAACTTACACTAAATTATGAAAAAACTGTTTATATGGTATTCAGACCAAACAATGTCAAAATAGATACTAGTTCATTGAATATAATGTTGTATGAAAATAGAATAACAGAGGCTCAGAATGTTAAATTTTTAGGTGTCATAGTTGATGAACATTTGAGTTGGAAATATCACATTAATGATATATCTTGTAAAATATCTAAAGTTATTGGTGTTTTAAATAGGATAAAAAGTTTTTTACCACTGCGCATTTTAGTGAATTTATATAATACTATGATATTACCACATATTTCATATTGTATTTGTGCATGGGGGAAGTGTGCAATGTATTTATTGAATAGAGTATATATCTTGCAAAAGCGTGCAATCCGTGTTATAACGAATTCATCTTTTTTAACATCTACTGATTTTCTTTTTAAGAAGTTGAATATGCTCAAAGTAAATGATGTTTATTTGATTCGAGTAGCCAGTTTTATGTATAAACACTCTAAAGGTTATTTACCTCAAATTTTCCGCAGTTACTTTGCATTTAATAGATCTATAAATTTTTATGAAACCCGAAATTCGTGCAATATGTACGATCCATTTTACCGATATAAGATATCAAGAAGTAGTATAAGATTTTTAGGTCCATCTCTTGCATCATTCAGAAGAAAATATAAGTTACAGCTTATTTCAAATTATTGTATAAATGTGTAGTCCGATCTGGCTTAGTGCTACATAATGTCCCGTTTTGTAGACTGTTTTTGTTTTGTAATTTGTGTCTTATTTTGTCCTCTGTAAGTGCATTTAGTACTTGTAATTGTTTTATGTGCTTGTTGTTAATTATTCTGTAATGTTTTAATTGATAACTGTTAATTATGATATCATTATTTTAAATGACTCTTTTTTTTTGTCTATGGGGTTCGGCCTCGAAAGGTCAATGGCCTATTGCTGTTCCCCTCCACACTCGCCACATATCCCGAGTCACAAACTCTGGTTTTTGTACATGTGCGTTATTTTGTTATTGCTTGTTTTTTTTCTGTGTGTACATTTTTGTTATGCTCACATGAAATCACATTGATTTCATTTTTCTTTTTATGAGATGTGGAAAATAAACTTGAAACTTGAAACAAGCTCTGCTTTTTGGCTTCCCTCCGTTTTCAATATTACACAGCAAATAACATGTAAACGTTTTATTTATTTCTTCCTTAAATCAATACATGGTATTCATAAGATATTTCGACCTGTTAAGAATATGTATTTTAACTTTCATATTAGTGTTCTTTTCTAGTGATAAATTTGTACACTGTCACTCTTTGTTCAAAATGAATAAACGAAAAGAAGAACAAAAGGCAAAGAAAGCCACACACACACACATACCCTCATACACACATACACACGCACTCGACAATACACACGTACCCATACAAACACTCGACAAACGACAATATACACATACGCACACACACCAATGCACCTAATCACACTCTGGCATATGGTTACCCGTTTCCTATGACTTACACCAAAAACCGACTTTGAGAGAAAAAAAATGAAAATGATAAACAAAATATGTTCTTGACTGAAATATTACAAATTTTAAAAATCATCAAAGCTATCACACACTTAATTCCATTTGAACTACCTTGGAAGCCTACAAATATTATCCCTCCAGTCCATGTCCGCCATTAACCCAACTGAATAATCAAAACGCTCAATATGAAACTGCCACATCGGCTTAAGTCTAACACAAACACACACACACACACACACACACACACACACACACACACCGACCGAGACATGGAAATTCAAATTCAAATTCAAATTCAATTTTTTTTCACTTCCATCAAATAAACAAATAAATCATATACAATGTATATGCACAGGACATTTGTAATAATTGCAGAATGTGATTAAACAAAGTACAAATGAAAAAATGCACAACTATATCTTTTTTATATATAGGCCTACATAAAGCATGTAATACAAGTTAATACAATATTGGGATGGAAATGAAGAGTCCCACTTAGGGCAAAGCCTGTTCAGTATGGGACCCTCAGAAAATACACAAAACAGCGATATAAAACAAAATTAAACGAACCAATGTCAACTGACACGAAATCAAAATAACTGGGAAGGAAAAAAAGAAAGAAAAAAGAATAAGAAAAAGAAACTACAGTAAAGGAAACAAAGTTTTCAAAATATATCAGTAATCTAGTAAACATTTGCCAATAAATAACTACAAAGAAGTGAAGAAGAAAATGGTGCCTATAATCAATTTGTGATTGCAAACATCCAATGGCGAACATAAATCACAAGAATTTATTATGTAGAAGAACCAGAGTAGTGTGAATAAAACAAAATTTCAAGTTATTTTAGCTTACATGCTCCTGTTATGCAAACATACACTGGATGCAACGCGGAACTCTAAACTTTTTTAATTTCTTGCAGAGAAAGGAAAGAGAAAAATAGAGAGTGCAAACAAGACGACGGCAAATAATAGTGTTTAATGTAACGTGGTAGATGGACGATCAAATTGATAGGTTTTATATAATGTGGAGGAAGTCATCATAACGAAACAATGAAATTTCGGTCATGCAACAACGAACAATACACAATAAATTGTAAATTTATGCACTGTATAGATCTAAATCATGTCGCTATTGATTTTCACTCGAAGTACAAATAAAATCTCTTTCTAACATGAAACAGTTGATGGATACTGTAATGATCTAATTAAGTCTGTACCAGAATATCCATGATAATTATGAATATACAAAGTAAAGCAAACTCTATACCACCAGCACTAGTAACGTCTTGTAAACACCAAAGTATAAACGATATTGTATGTAATTATTTCATAACATAATCAAATTGATTTTAAATTTAAACCTTTGAAGTCAACTTACAAACTTACATTTTTGCTTTGCCACTAATATTCAGAAAATGAGTGAAAACTATCTTACAGTCCTACCATGGTAATCTCCTTATGATAAGTCGCATCACATTTATTATTCATTGTATGCTACGAAAAATGAACTTCAGACCTCTTTTACTGCTGTTTATACACTGCTTCTCATTATAATTCAATCACAATGTTTGACAAGCAAAATTTTGATGTGCATGACCTCAAACAACTGCTTTATAATAAATAAATACATCAGTGAAATTTGAGGAAATTCGAACAATTCATTCAAAAGTTATATTTTTTGCTTTTTCTCGATATGAAGACTACAACAATTAGCTGTCACCGTAAGAGAATGGTACAATAGAAATATTTACAAATATTCGGTTTTGTTTTTGTTTTTGTTTTTGTTTTGTTTTGTTTTGTTTGTTTTTTTTTTGGGGGGGGGGCGGAAGGAGGTTGTTTTTATAGCATAACACTAACTAACCTCCTTCAGAAGACAGGGGGTAATAACCATTGAGGCAAGTCAGTTCTTAAGAATAATAGAATTTTGTAGAATATGATCTTGTTTTAATATACAGATTGGGCCTACCCGCTTCAGTGCAAGCATTACTCTTCCATAGGGCCCTGCAATAAAGATGTGTGTGTGTGTGTGTGTGTGTGTGTGTGTGTGTGTGTGTGTGCGTGTGTGTGTTTGTGTGTGTTTCTCTCGTTGAGACACCTTTATTGGAACTGATTTGATTTGCTCAAGCATTTCACTCATCAAATATAAGTAGAGTGTAAAACCTAAAATACGGAGGACAATACATTCAGGGAGATGAGAATACAGTCCTTTCATGAAATTAAACACAGATCGGGAAGTTGGAGGCTCGTGTGCACGCCCCACTCGTTCGAGGGAGGGCGCTCTTCAGTATATGACAAGCTGATGAACTGCACTCCAAGTCGTATCGTGTCACTGCCAAGCCTTTTAACATGTTGCACAGTTCGTATTTTGAGCTCATCACTAACAACAGGTATATTCCATTGAAAACAAAAACAGCATCAAAGCCACACATTTTTTTTTTTCATCTGACAACTCAGAACAGTAGCAAAATCAAAAGTGATGGATTGTTAATATTGCATATACACGTAACCGTTTCATGAAATGATTCTATAATAATGGAACCTACATGTATTGGAGGAGTGATAATTCATAATGAATATAGCAGTTAAGTAGTAGCCCATCACACGTAAACAGCGGTGCAAGTCATGCATCTTCTTGGTATCACGAGCTTGAAGGAACACATGAAACACTTAAACCGGCAAAAGGAATCCAATTCCATTGATGTTGATATGTTTTAGCCCCCTTTGTTGTAACTCGCCATCAGGGGAGTAGAGATGTATTCCTCCTGTAGACGATCTCACCGCCATCTTACCGTCTGGTGCACATAACAAGTCATACAAGTCATGTTGTTAGGGGGAGCTCTGTCATGTGCTTTGACATCGTATACTCACTTGTGATATTCCTCATCATAGAGAGAGAGAGAGAGAGAGAGAGAAAAGTTCATTGAACTTTGAGTATAAAAATCTGGGTTCGTTCTCTCAGTGATTGATTGTTAGGTCAGATTGATTGTCAAAAAGCTCTTCAAGTTCTCGCACAGCTGCTGGGTCGTGTGCAAACATGACTCTCGATTTAGCTTACTTTCTTCCACTATGATTTATGATTCCGCCTCGAAATTTCCACACCATTCTTGGACTTGATGTTTCAGAGCCTGTCTTCTAGCTAACAATAGTCGCACATGTTCCTCGTACGCCTTGTCTATATCATCATTGAGCCTTCTCATCATGTTTGCTATTTCATTGCGTTGTGTCTCTATGACCTCAAGGTGGTTTTCTACGGTTTCTTTCTTTGATTTTACTCTTTCTCTTAACTCACTGATATTTTTCGTTAGTTTCTCCTCATGAATGGATGCCCTTTCCAGTTGATGACCAGCTTGCGAGTGCTGTACCATGCCACACGCACCGCAAATGTACTCCCGGCAATGGTTACAGAAATACTCTTCATCAGCGCTTGGGTGTATCTTACACTTTCGTCGCCTCCTTATGAGAACTTTTCCCGAGAGCACCTCGCTCATGGCTACGACTGAGTGGGCAGAGAATGGTGTCCAGATAGAGTGTGTTTTCTCACAAGATGTGCACATATTTTGCCCACAGTCCTGACAGTAGGACACAGCTGGTGGCTTTTCATGTATGTTACAGAGTGTGCAGGCTGGACTCTTGGTTCTCATTTCTTCCAGGAGAGAACACAGCGATACGTTTGTTGGTAACATACACACGTCTCCATTTGGTACCGGCGTTCCATTTCTGCATACAGGGCATATAAGAGTTTCTTGGCAGGGCTGAGTTTGAAAGACACGTACCAAACAGTCTTTGCAGAAGGTGTGTGAACATGCTAACAATTTAGGTTGCTTGAAAAGCGTCAGACAGACAGGACACTCCAAATTCTTGCTGCTGTTTTGATGAAACGTTGCCATGGTGATTGTCTATGAAAGGAGAAACACAGAGTGGTAAATGTATCAGTCAATGCAAGCAAGATTAATACCACGAATATACATCGGACAGAAACGGGATGGCAATGCAATGCTTGCTCTGACATTCTTTGCATTTTGTAAAATTCAGTGAAGCAATGAGGCACAACTTTAGTGTTCGTGTGTGTGAATGCAGTTTCCCCATCTTTAACGAATAATGCTTATTTTTGAGAGTGCAGTTCATTAAAATGTAACAGATCACACACTGTTATCTTGTGAGCCTGTCTTAAGAAGCTGCAAGTTAGAATACACTCTAAAAACATCCGAGTCAGAACTGACCCGGAACTGGGTCCTTTGGGGTCATACACCGTTCCGGGTAAAAAAATGACTTGGAATTTGGTCATGAGGACCCCGAATGGGGTCACCCTGACCCAATTCATGACTCTGAATGGGTCATATCTGACCCCATTCCTTGTCATTTCTGACCCGGAACGGTGTATTACCCCAACGGACCCAGTTCCGGGTCAGTTCTGACTCGGATGTTTTAAGAGTGTAGACGCCACATTATTTACTATTAAAGACTTACAGTAAACCTATAAACAAGTCAAACAAGAAAGAGATTCGTCACTATATCCAGCACTCTAATGATCACTGCGAATCACCTCTTTGCACCTTCCCTCTTGGTTTGTGTGTGAATCCTAGGCTATAGCTCAGGGTTTTTTTTTTTTTTTTTGGTCGTTTTGTCACGAGGAAAGGGTTTTTATCTCATCCCTTTGTGATCAAATCCTTAGACCTTGATTTACTTTCAAGGCAGACAGTGATTGATATCTTTATTCAGATATAATAATACAAAACAGGCAACACCAGTCTTTCTTTTCGGGACATTATTAACTATATATATGGGGATAAACTTGTTCAACAGAATTTAGCAAAATCATAGCAATACCAAAAGAACATGGGAGAATTAATTCTATGTATATTATTTTATTGATCATGCCTTTGTAAACCAAACTCCGTGTCAGGCAACAGTATCATGCGTATAATGTATGGCTATCGTTTTATATGCTTACCAAGTATGCCGCACTTCCGGGTTCAATATTGCTGATTTACGTGTGACTCCGAAGTAAGCTACGGCATGAGATCACAACCTGTGTAATCTGTTCAGCCTGTATAACGGTGAGAGTACAAATTAGATTGAATGTGGTCTTACTCTGTAAACCCAAAAAGAGTGCTGGTAGTAAAAGGTAATAAACAACAAAGATGCATTACGCAGCTCTCACAAAATGGCGATTCGAGCAGCTATCAATATTCAAAGGGATATGTGTATCCACCGTGACCTTTTCACTGTGACCCTTCAGAGCTGTTATAGCGGGGTTTTCCCCACATTTCGAATACTGTATGTCTTTCTGAAAATCACAGCACCCAATGCAAGTCGCCTCTTACGGCGAATCCTTTTTTCTTTTCTGATATTGCATGTGGGGAATTTACTGCAATGATTTAAACAAAAGTACGGTAAAGGACCTCATGAAAGATAATCTGAGGAAAATAAGACATTTATTTCATTTCATTTCTTTTTTTTAATGATCTCCACTTAACTGTTGGCATGTCATGTAACACGGCGTACACTATATAAAGATAGCATAAACTTTGCCCCTTTATGAGGGCAACTTTGCACCTTTCTGACAAGTGTCACACTGGATGTACCTTTGAAAGTGATACTGGGCACCTTTCTGTTCTGAAAGGTACAATTTAAGGTACCTTCCGTAAAGGTGTTCTTAGTGCTAACTTTGCACCTTTACCACTGTCCGTGGTAAAAGGGCAAAGTCGAACCTATATCTCTTTGAGTGTACGTGCACTCTATTCAAAATGTCACCACAAATTATACTGGATTTTGCTTTTCATTCTATTAATGCTGCTATTCTGATTTAAACACGATTATTTTTTCCTTCCGTCAGATTCCATGACGAATATTCTATATCGGAAGACCTAAACTTTTATTTCCATGAAATGTCATGAACATGAGTCAGAAAAAAAAAATGCTTCTTTTGGGAAATAAAAACAATTGACACTATTCATGAACCAAACGAAGAGGAAGCACCATGAAAGATCATTCAGAATACCTATCGAATTTTAGATGATCAAAACTAGGGCAAATGGCATAGATATTATTTATAGGACAATATGGATGAAAGCGATTCCTCTCTTGATAAAGGAGATTTCGAATGGGTCTTTTAATTACTGAAGTACACGATACACGAAGGGTCAAGTGCATTTATAAATGCGGTAAACTACAAGCAAAAGTAGATCTTATGGAAAAAAGAAAGAGCCAGTGATTATAACCAAGGAAACGACCATGACACTGCAATGTACAAAGTTGTATAACAAGAAATGACAAAATGTAATGAACATGCATATACATTGTATTACTAGTGTGCCAGGTATAGTGGAACTATAACGGTACCACGGTACGAAATGCGTGGGCTATTGTGGGGCTGAAAGGTTCAGCAAAGTCAGCAGGAATCTGAAAAATATTTATTTGTACGACAGGGCTCCTAATCAGTTGTAATTTCGTAAAATCTTGGCATGGTTTCTTTTGCTCCATGCATAAACACAAACATAGTATTAAGATATCAAGTATTAGGACCTACTGGCGTGTTTAGAGAGACATAGGTAACATACACGTATGTGAATATTGTTTATTGTGCTCACCAAGTATGCTCCGGGAGGTGACGCCTCCTATGTATTTCCTATGTATTTATACTTCCCAAATTTCTTGTGCAATTACTTAATGTATTTCAAAAAAGGTGATCCAAACTTGTTGCATGTCGCGCCTCTCGACGGGTACATATTAAAATTCAAATGAATAAACTATTGCCTTACCAATGTGAGCCCAAAGGAGTGCTGTGAATTGAGGAGACACCGACATAATACAGGCACACACACACTCATGGCCTGCATGGTTATTGTTTGTCTTGGGCGTAACTAGATCAAAGGTTCCATGAACCAAAGGTTGTTGTATACACTGTATATCGGTAAATGCACGTAGACACAGGCCCGTACTTATCATTCATTTCTCTCTTTTTTATACTCCTCGGTGGAAAAAAACACCCACTGTTCTACCAGACGTGATAACTCATCATAGATTCATTATGGTAGACCCGGTTCCATAATTCATTTTGGGAAAGAAAAGCGAAAGCAATAATGATTGCTATGTGATAATTGTGACAATACCAGAGATAATATGATCAACGACACACTAAAACTTAAATTGAGACTGATGTAAAACCACAATTTTTATTGAAATGCCACAAACTACGACAAATGAAAAAAAACATGACCAGTTTTTAAATAAAGAGAGGCGAAGAAATCTTGATTAATTAGTTGAAGTATGAATATTTTGACCTGTGCGAACAACGCAGAACGTACACTGATTTACATGTAATCATATTATACTCACGTTGATAGATGAACGCCATTAGAGGCTTTACGTTTTCGATTAAACTTCTCCGACGATGAATGGTCACGAGTTTCAATACGTTGTTCAGGGCGTCACCGACCCCTTCCGCCGTTTCCGAGTACCTTCAGTGGCGATTTCTTGTATCGTTGTTTATGCGATGATTTGTTTCGTTAGGGTTTCTGTTTTAACATTGTCGTTTCATGTTCATTGTTGCTTTACGTGTAGATTGACCTGTTTGCACTGAGCTGTAGGCATATTGCATAATTACAGGGCTCATCGCTAAAATTCTCCCATGGGGAGGGGGGGGGGGACCCCATTGGGCACCTAATAAAAGTTTCTTTCCTTTTGACTTTCTAAAAGCTGTTTATGAAAACAATAATTGCAGTATTAGTGTTGATGCATATACATCAAAGTATTTTCCCTGAGATCATCTCGTCATTCTTTGGTTAATATCACTATTATACAAAGAGTAAACTTTAACAAGTGATCTTTAAAATTAGTCTTTGCAATACACGTGTGCTCAATTTTCAGAAATTCAGCAGATATCGTTTACAAATTACGCTGTAGACGACTGTACACATAGAGAAACTTTCTCTTTACGCTTCCCCGAGTTTTCATAATAACCATGCTATAGAATGCTGTTACCTACTCACCTTGTTTCGAAAGGATAATTTAGCCATTTGATGTATTTTTTCATGACGCAATAATTCTGACAGCCATATCCACTTTTTCCCTTTTGAGCATGCATACTTGTTTACCAACATATTTCTTTGTTTATCATGACATTGTATTATATTTTCAGTGATTCTATGTAATGTTGAATCTCTCTTTAAAATCTCTTTCATGCATGACCTTCACAATGCGTTCATTTAACTTATCATTCGCCTTTGTACAAGATGGGGAGGAATGAGTTAAGTCTTTGAAGATTATAGTGAATGTGTGTCATAAAGCAATACATATTTGATATTTGAGGAAAAATAAAATAACGAAATTCCTAATGCATTGTACAAAGAGGTTAAAAAACAACATAAAGAAAAGATACTTCTTCTTAACATCAGTGGAGGTGAGATGATAAACTTTGGGTTACCTCCCTCTTTACATTCAGAAAAGTACTTGCATACACACATGATATATAAAATCAATGTTTTTCTTCCTCTTTGTCCGTCTCTCCTTCTCTCTCTTTCCCATAAATAAGAGTTCTAGAAAGCAAACAATTATTGAACCGTCAGCGATTTCATTATAACCAAGCTTATTCACACTTGAAAGGGACACAGAAATCGCTTTTTTTTTCTTTCAATTTGCGTGATAACCCAACTCCTGACCCCCCTGTAAGAGGGAGGTTTTCATTTTAGGCTAAAAATGCAACGATCTTGTGCATACATTGACAGGAATGTTGTGGAAATTTTCAGTCAAAATGAAAAAAAAAAATCGTTGTCACTTTTTGCTCCGTGTGTGTGTATACAGTGTACGATGTCTATGGAGGGGGATAATGGTCACCTGCAAACGACAAAGCATCGAATACAGTGCTGACAGATAACGTTAATGTCTTGTTTATTCTTACAACGGGATAACGGAAAATGTAATTGATTATCAATTGATAATCAATTGATAATCAACACAAGTCCAAGAGATTAAAGGGGATGGCTAGTACCTGATCAGTGGGAATCAGTGGGAATGCTGGGGGATGATTGTTCCAATCCTTGTGGTATTCATTTGAGAGTACATTATATATCTATTGTTGTGTGAAAATTAACAATCGTTAACGGGTCATAACGATCGCCCCGTCACTGTACAGATATGCTAAACTGGAAACATTAAACTGCACATTGCTTGAATATGAGACCATTCTGAAGCAAATAATTTTCACACAATAGATATATAATGTACTCCTAAAGGATTGGAACAATCATCCCCCAGTATTCCCACTGCATTCCCACTGATTCCCACTGATGTTTGTACTTCGCATGTTTCACAAATTATGAAATTTTGGTTAACTACGTTAAATTCCCTTATTGTCATTGAAAAATATATCTATCTTGTGTTCTAGTTGTAATTATATTGTGTTAATTTTATTAATGCTTTTGCAAATCCTCTTGATTGTTTATTTTATGTATTTTCTTGCCTTTAATGAATTTTACCATTTGTATTACCAGGCCGACCTTATATTGTTTATACTTTTTTATATACTATGTAACTAAATTTTGTCTTAAAAACTGTACCCGTTCATTTATGACTCATGTTTTTTACTTGAATACTCAACAAATTAAAAACTTATTTTTATCATTCCTAACAACGAAGTTGGTTTTAACCTGAAAGCATTATTTAATTCAATTGCATGATTTGATATTGTTTCATTATAGTCCTTTTTATTTATCATTGTTTTATACTGTTTAAACCATTTCTTTTTATTTTGTAGACATATTTGATCTTTAATTTGTAAAGCATTTTATATTCAATTTCATATGTTTTGAATATTATTTATATTTCACATTGTTCATTTAATTTGTTAATTATATATTTGAAATTGATTTTTAATTGATTTTACCCTTAATAAATATGATTTAATTCAATAAGATGATTCAATACATGTATAGATTTTAAAATTTCTTTTCAGTTATTGTTTTATTTATCGTTTTTGTATTTCTTAAATCTGTTAGATTGTTATAACCATATTTGATTAACAATTGGTAAACTATTGTATGATTCATTTCTTTATTTAATGTTTCAGACTTTATTTTGTCTAATCTATTTGTTAATTTCTTTGTTCTCATTTGACCACTGTACAAAATCTTATACATCTTGTTTTTTCCCAGTTTGCTGTTATAGAGTTATCATACGTTTGTATTTGTTCATTGTTTTGTATACGTTGTATTTCTACATGTATGTGGACCCCTTTGGAAATCAGTCTTGAGCTGAAAGGGCTATCCACCCTATGAATGGAAATGAATAAATAAAATCAGTTACCAGCCATCCCCTTTAGATTTTGTAATTGCCTCGTGATTTTCTCATTCACTGAATGAATTGCAATGTATTTGAAAATCTCATGTGCGAGTCGAAGAAAATTTGGCTCTTACGGCAATGCACTGCACCCAACAGTCTGTTTTTATACCGCATTAACAATTCAGTTTCAACTCTGTGAACAATTATATTTCAAGAGATGAGGTCAAACTTGTACATACCATTAAGGTATGTTAGGCATTTGGGATTCGGTCCCTCTAATGAAAAACAAAAACAAAAACTGAAAAACAAACACAAAACAAAACAGAAAAGAACAAAAAAAGTCTCTCTGGATGTTTTTCCATTGAAGTATGAAATGAGCTCTCTATCTATATACAGTATATATATATATATATATATATATATATATATATATATATATTTCTTTTTTTCATCACGTTCATGCAGTGTGTGGCGAGATTAGGACAACTGTAAAATCTTTCCTAATCGTGGTAAAGTATTTTGCAGAAGAATCAAAGTATTTTCCCCGAGATCCTCTAGTCATTCTTTGGTTAATTTCACTATCATAGAAAGTACATTGACAAGTACTCATGAAAGTTAATCTATACAATACACGTGTACTCAATTTTCAGAAACTTGGAAGACACTGTAAACGCATTAAGCTGCAGAACTACATTCATTTCAATGTGTAAACACAGAGAAAGTTTCTCTTCACCGAGTTTTCATTGTAACCAGGCTAGAATGATGCAACTCACTCACCTTGTTTCGAAAGGATAATTCAGCCATTGGATGTATTTCATGACGCATCCACTTTTTCCCTTCTGAGCAGTCATGGTAGTTATACTTGTTTACGAATATATTCCCTTGTTAATTATGTATGTGACCTTCACAATGTGTTCATTTTACCTTAGCATTCGCCTTTGTACAAGATGGGGAGGAATGAGTTAAGTCTTTGAAGATTATTATGAATGTGTTAAAGCAATACATTTGATTTGTTAAAGCAATTGTTTATTTTGAGGAAAAATAAAATAACGAAGTTCCTATACATTGTACAGAGAGATAAAAAACAACAACATGAAAAGAAATACTTCCTAACAATAGGGAAGGTGAGATGAAATAACTTCAATAGATAAGTCATGTTGACATCCAGAAAAGCACTTGCATAATTTAATCTGTTTCTCTTTCTCGTTTTCCTTCTCTCCTTTTCCCTCTCCCTCTCTCTCTAGTTAGATATAATGATTACGTATAGTAAAACATGTACTATACCTCAAATACGTATATATATATATATATATATATATATAGATATGTGTGTGTGTGTGTGTGTGTGTATAATAACATGTGTATTTACTTTAACCTTATTTGACACTACACAATTGCACAGGCGCATAACATTCTAATGTAGGCAACCATTGCACACACACACACACACATACACACACACACACACACACACACACATACACACACACACACACACACACACACACACAAATAAAATTACATGGAAGCAAAGAATTATTGGACGGCCAGAGATTTCATGTGCATTCAAGATGTTATTCAAACATAATTACAGAGCAGTAACAGCATGCATTTATCATAATAGGCCTACTCATAAACATTACATACCATATTTTCCTTGTACCTTATACAAACACGGGGTGACATTCCTGTTTGGACGTCGCTGGATTCCACTGAAGAACAGCAAGCATACATATCATGTCACATGCTGAAGAAAAGATGGACCAGATAAAGGAAACAAGATATTGACATGATGGTTCGATGAGTTTATGCTCGCATTCTAAAAAACCAAACCAACAACGAGGAAAAAAGTGAAGTAGACGAAGGAACAGTGCCTGTACAGTAAATAAAGAAACCTCACATTGCTCATAACGATTACATTATTTACTCAACGTTAATGTAAAGAAATTATACAACGAAGTTTTATATCACATGCCATGCAACAATAATTGCAATACATTATACTCCTTGCATCAAAATTATGTAAGCATCGATTCTCAAACGAGAGCACGAAGCAGAATAGTTCTCATTTTGCTTACTCTTGCATGGCGTTATGTATACCATTTCTCACGAGACTGTATAAGCCACACACTGATATCAACATTACTGACTGGTAGATAATTGAATGCGTAATTATACATTTAGTCACGACCACATATAATAACAATAATAATAATAATAATAATGATAATAATAATAATAATAATAATAATGACATTTTTACAGCGCATATATCAAATGAATGTTCCCTATGCGCTTTACAATCTCATCACAAAACATACTGTAAGTAACAACTTACTTTCAATACACACACGCACATGTACACAAAAAAAGTATCAATTCACAAATAAATAAGTCTTTAAAGAAGATTTGAATGAGGCCAATGAAGACGACTGACGGATATGTTGTGGTAATGAATTCCACAATCTTGGGGCAGCAACTGAAAAAGACTTGTCACCATAAAACTTTGTATTAACTTTAAGAATGCGGAGAAGGGATTGATGTTGTGATCTACGACTACGTGTGGGGACAGGTGAGGTAATCAATTCCTTGAGATATTGTGGACTGATATCATTTTGAGCTTTATAAACTAACAGGAGAATCTTAAATATGAGACGCTTTTCAATGGGGAGCCAGTGAAGTTGAGTGAAAGTATGTTATACTCACATATAAGTGAGTAACGGTAAGCATATTAACATGGTTATATCATGAACCATGTGAAATATTAAAGAATCGCGTATTCCTGATTGTGTTAATACTTTTAACAAAAGCATTTCACATTATACGGATGCCTTTATGTTCTGTTTACGATATTCGTCAGTCCAGTGCATACCCTATGCCGAAGTATCAAGGCAAAACAAGATTTAGTTCATCAGAGTATAAAAGTCTAACAATGACTTAAGTATTAGTTCAGTATTTCATTTTTGCGTTAGAATTTTATGGGAAGAGTAATGGGAAGCACTCTTTAACAGAAACAAAAAAAAATCAAAGCTGTAGGCCCTATATCTATTTGTTTGCACATGTGAGAAAGAATAAAATAGAAGAAAGAAGGAAAGAATTCAACTTCATTTCGTAATCAGCGGCCTACGTACAGTAGGGCTAGAATTAAATTCAATCTCTTAGAAAACTAGAATGAAAGCGACGATAGTGTAAGTTTAAGGACTGGATTGTGATTCTCTTCCTGGTCTATTACTCAGGCGCTGCGGTCTTCATACACGTTAACTTCTCGGGTATCATAGAAATGATGTTAACTCTGTACCCTCGATAAAAAATCATGGGCGTACATACTCGAGCAGGATTCGAACCTGCGACCTCCAGATCACCGGACAGGCGTCATCTCCACAAGACCACCGAGCTTTCGCCCGACAGCAAGTGTTGGATTAGAACCAACAAATGATTTTTTTCATTTGTATATTCAATCACGGCACAAACTTCAGTCCAAATACTGTTCTTCCGGAGGTCCATGCGGATGAAATACAACATAAATACGTCAGAAATGAAAAAGAAAATTCATACATAAAAAAAACACACATAGAAAACAGATAAACATGGTGATGAAACTATGACACATGTCTAGACAGAAACAAACATGATCAATCAAAGATATTCATATACAATTACTATACAAGTATATTGCCGTAGTTTATATGAAAAAAATTCTTTATGTTCCTCCGTATAACATCGAAATAATCTAGTTTACTTTCAAAGATTGATTCACAAGACAAAAGGGAAACATAATCAGTTATGAAAGACCGAATTCTTTTCAAGAAATATTTTTTTTTTTTAACGGTAATAATTTTCGCACAAAATAATCAATATCAGCCCCAGTTCCCGTTGTCAACGAGTAAATTTCCCCGTCTTGCGATCTTGTCCAAATGTGGAAAGAAAATTAATAACGTTGTTCGCGAGATAAAAAAATCGACCTGATAGTGATTGAAATATGTAAAGTCTATCTGGAGTGCAAAGAGCTATCTCACCACTCTCGAAATCTGGTAGATGTAATACCATTGGCTTTTCTGTTTTTTTGTGTCTTGAAATCAGTGACGATATTGTGCACGTGCTCCAAATCTCTCGTGTATCGATCAATACTGACAAGACCCTCTCTGTGCTTCACCCAGGCTACAATGACCAAATCATCTCGACAAACAGCTGGGAAGGCATACCTACCCTCCTTCTTCAAGACATGCTCCTTCCCATTACCATCAAGGCACACGACAGCTGATGTGTTAGTCAGTATCAGGTGTCTCCTGGTGTAAAAGGGAAATGCTTGAAAAGGTAAATACCCATCCCACGTTTTTCCCCCGACTGCCTAACCTCCATGTAATCATATGAAATAAATATCTGGATCTTCTTGCCCGTCACATAACCACATAGACAATTATTATCATCTTTATCTAAAGTAAGACTATAACACACATTCCTTCTTCATAACTCGCGAACGTGAAGTCAAGCTAACTGTGGAGTGTATAGTAAAATCTTATTGTGTCCATTACGTACGACACTTCGACCACCGGACAGGAATCCAATGTCAGTGTCAGTGACATCGTTCAACACGGTACCGTTACTCGCCACCAGGGGAGAGCATGGATTCCCCCTTGACCCGATCCCTACCGTCTGGTGCACGAGTAATAACGCTCATGGCGTCTTTGCTATAGGGAGCTCTACATCTGATTGACATCCCACGTGTAACCTTTCCGCTCTCCTAGACAAAGTTCATTGATCTTCACGTGTTTAGTGAATGAAATCTTCTGAGCTCTTTCTGTCACACCTCTCGATGATTGGTCGTCAGGATCATCTCGTACCATAAAGCTCTTCAAGTTCTCACACAGTGTGTCGTGTGCAGACAAGGCGTCTTTCTCTAGCGGTACCTTCATACCGTTAGTTACCAGCTCTTCCATAGCGTTCATTTGACGAATTTTTCGCCGACTCTCTTCCTTGTCGAATTTTTCCGACCGTCGTTTCACTTGACATTTCAGCACCTCTCTTCTGTCTGACAATTTTTCATGTCTTCTTTGTACGTCTTGTCGATGTCATCATTGAGCCTTCTCAGCGTGTTTTTGATTTCATTGCGTTGTGTCTCTATGAAGTCAATGTCGTTTCCAACGTTTGTTTTCTTTAATTTTGTTCTTTATCTCAACTTCTTGATATGTTTCGTTAATTTCTCCTCATGGATAGGTGTTTAATTCTTCCAGATGATGACCAGCTTGCAAGTGCTTTAGCATCCCACAAGCAATACAGATGTACTCCCGACAATGGGTACAGAAACACTCTTCATCAGCGCTGGGGTGTTTCTTACACTTCCGTCGTCTCTTCAGCGGAACTTTTCCGGAGAGCACCTCGCTCATGGGCACTACTTTGTGGCTGAAAAGCGGTTTCCAGATAGAGTGGTCCTTATCACACGATTTACACATATATTTTTCACAGTCCTGACAATAGGACACAGCTGGCGGCTTTTCGTCCATCTCACAAACTGTGCATGTTGGACTCGTGGTTTTCACTTCGTCCACAAGATAACTCAGGGGTACGTTTGTTTGTAGCTTTCCCACATCCCCACTGGGTACGGGCGTTCCTTTCCTGCACACAGGACATGTTATAGTTTGTTGGTTGGGCTGAGTTTGAAAGATATGTTCCAGACAGTCTTTGCAGAAGGTGTGAGAGCATGCCAGTAGCTTAGGTTGGCTGAAAAGTGTCAGACATATTGAACACTCCAGATTGTGGCTGCTGATTTGATGAAACGTTGCCATACGGTGGTTGTCAGTCTAATAGCAATAGATACACGTAGAAGTAAACATAAGTGTCAACATTATATTGACAGAATCATCACATGAATATTCGCCAGACAGAAAAGGGAACGTTAACAAGATTAACAAAATAAAGTTTTGGTACTTGAAATTACCGAAGAGTATACTGTATCTCTTCACGCTTTCAAATGTAAATTAAGATTATATTTACTGAGTAACTACACTATATCAGTATAGATATCGATAAAAACAGGTATTCAGTTTTCAAGTGTTATTTACTACGTAATTATATTGTCTTTCCATTTACAATTCTTCAGTGAGTGAACTCACTACTATATCTTACTTCTATACATCATGGTTGTGCTTCAAAACAGAAATTTGTTTCGTTGCATCTTTTCGTATGTGTATTTTGTTTTGGTCAGTTTCAAACCATTTCCGACAACCAAAATGCTATGAACTAACAAGTTTCCTTGGATACCTGTAATTCCTACAAGCTTTAATTTTCGAAGCTTTTTTTTCTTTATGTCTCTCTCTCTCTCTGATTTTTTTTTTTTGATACATCTGCAATCACATTGCACAATTACCGTTAATGGTGCATTCTTAACTGTTTATTTTAGTGAGATGTGTTTTGTGTGCGCTATTCATATTCATTCATTCGTTTTTATTGATTTCAACACGGGAGCACCCATTCATCATAGACTATTTTTCAATAAGTCCTTGCATAATACTCACAACAATGCTCAACTTAAAAACACACACAAATTGAAAAAAAGATACACACAAAACTTTATTCTTAGCGTATTTTCTTTCGTTTTCGATTACAGATATCTTGACGATGTAACATGAAGGGGGGGGGGGGGTTGGTACATTCTAGATGAAAAGATTTTGTGGAAGCATTGTTGATCGCAGAGGGATAACGATCTGAAAGTGGGAACGACTTTCGTTCCCGAACACTGGACCCTCTCTATGTATTTTTCGTCTGACTCCGATTGTTGCAATATTATCCGAGATATTATACGTGTCTTTACACAAAATCACAGCGAAAAATATAATACCACCAATTGTTGCCATGGTTTTTTGCGACTTTAAGCTTAGGGCAGAATCTAATTCCACAGATAAAGACATAAAGACATAAAAAGAAGTCGCTTCGTAAGAGGAGCACAATATCGCGAAAACTGAGTAAAATAAGGCAAAAATTAACACATTTTGTCAGTGTGTTTGTCTGAAAAATATGGCTATGGGCTTTTACACAAATCTGTTTTGTTGAGCAATGCTATCAACGTGTATTCAACTTGATTTATCGGCAGGGTACTACCTTCTTTTTTTTTCATTTTGCGAGAAGATGCTGGTATGTCTCTGAGGGAAGACCAGAGCAAATTGCATATCCCTTATACCAAATATTACCCAATGATATGTCAATGTCACTGAGATGCATACTTTATGGAAAATAAGACTTTCATTGATCCCACGAAGGTCCCATGTCCAACTTTCAGAATATTTTATCCAGCTAGATCATTTCAAAGCTTTCAGTAAAGTAAATGACAGTATTTCTATTTTTCATTTAAACATAAGAAATATGAATTACAATTTTGATAATTTTGTTTACCCATGGCTGATTCGCATCAAACTTCGTGTCCAATTATCGGATTAAGGGAAACATGACTATCACGGAATGTTGTTGTTGTTGTTTTATAGAAAGAAAGAAGAGAGAGAAAAATGGGGCCCTATACAAATAATTTGCCCCAGACAGCACTCAACATAAAACAGACATTATAAATCTTAGAAAAATATAAACAAGATTATCAAATATATATGTATGTACCAAGTCTCCACGAGGGAGCTCATATCGTCTCCACGGGGGAGCTCATATTGTCTCCACAAAGAAGCTAATTAGGTCTCCACGAGGGAGCTCATATGATATTTATGAATACCTCAAAATCTGTCACGGAATGTTGCCTCATCTTTTACTCTCCACGGCTTTAACCTCATTGAAAATAGTAGAAAAGACAGGCTGGATGAAGGAGTAGCCATATATTTAAAGCAAGGATTTGATTATGTTGTTCATGATCATCTTAATCGTAAGAGTGATGCAATTGAATCTCCGGTAATTGAAATTAGAATTTAAGAGAATAAAAAACATTAAGTTAGTTATTATTCATAGGCCTCCAAATCCAAATACCAATGATTTCTTTGATTTTCTACAAGTTATATGGAATACACAATCCTGTTTTCAGAAAGAGAGATTGTTATATAACGAGGGATTTCAATATAGATTCATGTAAATTCAATTGAATTTATTCCCCACAATTTTTTTTAAAGCATTATGTTAACTGGTTCTTTTCTGCCATTTATTGATAGATTAATTCGGGGACCAGTCGCACAGCCACTCTGATAGATAATTCACATGTATTTACTAATGTCATTCCATTAACTTAATCAGGGATTTTTTCTTTACCAGACATATCTGATCATTATCGTATACTTATTTCATCTCCATATAAATCTAGAAATAATAAGGAATTGACAAAAAAATAAGACTCCCAATTAATAATTTGGCTATTTTACAACACAGTTCAAATGCTGCTGACTGTACAAATGTATACACTTCACTAGATGCAAGTACTTCATAATATTATGATAATCTTATGAAAATGTTAATTTATCATTAAGGTAAGAATATTCCGTTTGTAAAAGCGAAATATATCAAAAAAAAGACTTTCATGGGTTTCTAAGTCCTCGTTGCGTTCTATCAATCGAAAACACGACATATATCATATGGATATAATGTAAAAACTGAATATTGTCGCTTTAAATACACTTCTTATAAAAATACACTTGCTGGAATACTTCCAAATGAAATAAGTGAATATCAAAATAAACAGTTAGTTTTGTTTGAACATGAAATTATAAATTCTTGTTAAACTTTTGATATGGCACCTAATTATTCTAATTCTAAGTCATGTATTTCTAATATCAAACGTAATAATGTGCATATTGATAGTACAGGATCAATTGCGAATGTATTTCATTTATAATTTCTCAAATAGGTCATAATTTAGATAAGAACATACATCTCTCAAAAAAGAATTCTGTAACACGTCGTGCTGATGATTGTTTACATTTTTTTTTGTTGGAAATGGTTGAAATGAATGAAGTATAGAATGATATGATATAAAAAGAAAAACCAAATGTCAATCACTCAAACAATCACAAAATAGTTATATACGTCTGTTTGATAGTAGAACTACAGTGAAATTGATACAGTATTGTCGGGCTTATGTGGGGTTAAGATGTCCAATAAACCCAACAAGATTATTACATCAGCATGAACAAAACAAACTGGGAAGAATCAATTCTAAACAAAATGTGATCCTTTGTATGCGTGAAACTACGTGTAGGATTTCGGAATTGAATAGTTGCCATAGTGCATTTTTTTAAATTCTGTATTACGGAATTACAGGAAGAAAAAAAACAGTAGTAGAATATCAAATAGTAGCAGAGGAATTTTAGCACAAATTGATATAAGCATGTTTATCATGTGCTTACCAATTACACTGCATGTCCGGCGTTTGTCTGGCATTTAGGTGAAGGGACTCACAACTTATTGTATCTTGAGCCCCTTTGGATAGGATGTAGGTCTTACCAGTAAGTCCCAAACGGAGAGTCGAGGATAAAAGAAACACCAAAAGAACACCCCTATGCGCATATAGGCCTCTGGTAAAATACTGAGTAGCCTAATTTGATTTTTCATGAGACGTTCCACTAGACCAAAGGTTGTTATTAGACCAACATGACCAAAGGTTTGTCAACTATGTTTGAAAATCGCACGTAGTCACATGTTTATTTATCTTTTAATTACTACTATTTTCAGGTTTATTATCTCAACGTGATTAAATTTATCGTCAAATAAACAAAGACAGGATGTCACTGCTTAAAGCACATGAATTCATCTTTTTGTTTAAAGGTATTAAAATCCTATTTTGTTCTTCATTTCTTCTTCCTCCTCTCAAAACTAACCCCAAATATGATGAATTCTAAGTAATCTCTACCATGCTTCATAAAACCATGTTCTATGAACTCTGCCAGTCCCCAGCCCTCAGGAGCTTCACAACCAATTGGGTTTAGGCCTTATAGATAAAGCCTCAATTGGCTCTATGATAAACTTTCTCACATGTGGAAATAGAACTATTAAGTTCAGAAATTCCCATCCCGGGCAGTGTGTAAAACACAGGTGAACCAAATAATTTTGCCTCATCTTTCCACCACCACGCACACGCACACACACAGACGCAGACAGAGAGACAGAGAGACAGACAGGCACAAACACATAAGTACACACACACCCACTAGTTTGAATCAACCAAACAAAGCTGGATATTAATCTGAATGACAGCAGCAGCAATGCAGCTGGATTTCCACGTTTAAAAGCCAGTTACTACTATGACTTGCTTAGATAAAAATATAATCATAAACAATATTAGTATAAAGTATTTATTCTTTGAAAGCTTCACTTGAACGATATTTGATGCAATTATATTCCCCCACTCATCAAGATAACAAATATATATGGTAAATGATTATTTGTTTTTTCAAGCTCTATTTTCTTCCTTCAACTGCATCTTGCACTCACACCTGCAACCGCACTGCACCCACCTGATCACTTTCTTCCAAGAGAGTTGTGTCGTTGGATAGTCCTTTTCATCCATTTCAAGCTTAATCGCTTACGATGGTGGTCTCCTGCATCCAATGATCTCTGTTATTTACTGAAAAATACTGTACATTTTATTTTATGTTTTGGTGTATGTACACTGTTCAATGCAATCACCCACGTGTATCTGTTAGTGTACTGTTATCAGGTTATCGATTTATTTCACTGCACTTGCTATTCTTTGTCTTTGTACTTTTGAAATTTGTATCTAAATTTTATCTTATTGAATGCAGAAATAAAGCAAATCAAATCAAATCAAATCAAAATCTTGAATACAGACAGAATTGATTTGAGTCTGGACTGTTTAATGAATCTCTTGAGCAGACATTCCTATGAAAATCAAATCGAAAGATTTTTTGTTTTGTTTTTGCATAGCTATAAACACTTTAGAGCAAACATGAAAAACATGACGATGAAACTGATGATAAAACAAATATATTTATTATCATCCAGTCATATGAAACAAAAATCTTATTTCATCCCTCTATTTCTTATCCTCTCTTCCCATCTCTTTCACATATCAAATGGGGAGCTTTAGTTTAAGTTGTTGTTGTTCTTTACGCTATTCTGGTATTTACTCTGTTATTGTTATGGTTTATTGTGTTTAACTGTCTCACTATGGTGTGATTTAATTTTCGGGGACCTGGGTAACACAAACTGTTCTTTTGATTTAGGCTCCCCACTTTGGTTCTAATGACTACTACTTACTTAAGATTTGTTGCAAATGTATAGGTTATTAGAATATATGTTTCAATTATAAAAAGATATTTTTGTATAGTTAAATCATATTAACTCAGTATATTATTTGTGTCTTTGTGAACACAAAGTGGAAATGGATTCAAATCAAATCAAATCGAATCAAACAAACAGTAAAGACATTGCAAAAATACATGCGATACACGTTCAACCAATGAGCAAGGTGTCTTCAATCCATACAAAAATATCTATATCCACGGGTGTTTGTTTTACATAGTTCCTTTTTCTTATTTGCTTGAAGATATTGGCTTCCTGTTAGAATCTTATTCATTTACCAAACAAGGCAAGAGCAAAGATTACCCAAACTTCATATGGACAAACAAAACCGGAAGCAGTACTTTTTAAAAGACCTTCGTAGCCTCCCATGGTCACAAAATTTTATCGAAATGGTTCAAGGAAGTATTGTATAAGGTAAGTGAGTTAAGAAGGAATGATCCTCCAGCCCTTTTGTGATTGAAGGTAGTCATTTGTGATCTAAAGTCTCTACATCATGGATTCGATGTCCTGTCTTGGTTGATGTATTACATGAAATGAGTCTAGCGTCCAGAGAAATGCTCTTGCAGACTACGGGAAAGATTTGGCTGCCATGATTGTTTTCCTTTATTCCTTACCAGCCAAAATAATCCCATCTTTCTTTGAGCCTTCTGTCAATCAGTGCTACGTTGAATACAGTGAAAGCAGTCAAACGGAATAGCAGAAGTTCAACTTCAATAAAATACAGAGATTTGGGAACAAAAGTTAAATCTTTATCGTATAGTGATTTTGGTCTCAACCACATATAGATATCATCTGAGGTGTTGATGCCATCAACTCATAAACTCATCCTGATTTATGCACATACAAGTATGATATATGTCTAATGGGAAGAATTGGGCGAAAGCACCTTACGGTACTTACGTCCAGCATAGCGTCCTTTCATTGTCAAACATGATAATTACAGAAAATTTGGTTGAGCCCCCCCCCCCCACAAAAAAAAGAACAAACAAACAAACAAAGAACACAAAGAAACAAACAATAAAAGCAAAAAAAAATCATTTTTATATTCTCTTCGCGTTCTAATGACGTACTGCCAAGGTTCAATGTCAAGCTCTTTGAGCATTTTGATCCTCTCTTATATTCTTTACTCCACGTTGCATTCGCCTACTTATGTCGGCAGTTGCAATTGTGTTACATTAATTTGTGTTATTGATGTATAATTGATGTATATATCTCTGTATTTGTTACATCCAAACCCAAAAGTTTGGTGCTTTAGTCTAACTCCTCTCACTGGACATAAATATTACTCGTATTTGCACAAATCAAAGGATGAGTTTATGAGTTGATTGCATCAACACCTCAGCTGACTTCTAAATGTGGTTGAGACCAAAATCACTTTAAGATGAAAATTCAAAGTGGAGCTTTAAATTCCCAAATCTCTTTATTTCATGAAAGTTGAACTTTTACTATTCCTTTTGTCTGCTTTTACTGTATAATCAAGTAAATTTAGTATGGTTTCAAAGCATAAGGTCTAAAGTATACACATCGTTTGAAGGATATTTTGCGCTTAAGATATTGTCTGTCCCTCAAAATGCATAAGTTATTTCGCATGTTAAATCACGTTTGCGCTTATAGACATTTAAAATGTCCATACTTTCATATGCTGGGTTCTAGAATTGGGACAATCGAAGTATTATATACTATGATGGTTAAAAAAATGCAATATAAACGTGATAAACTGGCTAAAAGAATCATTGTACTAATTTTGATGTCCCTCGAAGTATATGGGTTTCAGATACGTGCGCGCGTGAACACACACACTCACACACCCATAACGAGACAAAAAAACCTCTCCAAGTTCTCAAAATAAATAAGTAATAATTAGTGATCTCATGAAGTTTTGCCACTACAATTCAAAGATAATACAGGAAAGTAGAAAGTTGCATAATCAACTATTCTAAGCCTGAAGCAACAATAAACATGTAATTTGTATATCCAGAAGAACCAGACCGATATTACAAGTAACTTGTTTAGGTATACATGTTTAATTGCGTTTAGATACATCGAATGAAACCCTGAACTGTTGTGTTTCTTACACAGGGAGGATAGTTTTGGAAACTCTGTCTTATTTAACTTACCACAAACTCAGCTCTCCATGCTACAGAGGCTTCAAAATGCGGCAGCACGCATCATCACACTATCCAAGAAGCACACTCACATCACCCCTATTTTGAGATCACTTCATTGGTTACCAGTCAAAGATCGCATTATTTTTAAGATTTTACTTTTGACTTTTCATTGCATTCAGGGCGCTGCTCCTCAGTATAACATTGACTTACTCCATAATTACATCCCTGTTAGATCTTTACGCTCATCCAACTCCGGTTCTCTGATAATTCCAAGATTCACTACAATATGGGGCACACGTGCCTTTGGCCATGCTGCTCCCACCTTATGGAATAACCTACCTTCAGCCGTTAAAAATTGTTCTTCATCAGACTCCTTTAAAAGCAGTCTAAAAACTCACTTGTTTAAAGCCTCAATTTGATTACTCATTACATGTACTTGATATTTGTATGTCTTTTACTTCGTCACTTTCTCTTCCTTCCGCGCCTAGAGCACTCTGCAGAGTGGATTTGGCGCTATATAAATCATATCAATTATTATTATTATTATTATAGTAGAGAGGGAAAAGAAGAAAATGGCAAATCATTGTTTGTAATGCGGTGTGATAGATGGATGATCTGATTTCTCAGTCCTATAGGCAGCGTTTATCATCTTTCCCATGTTTGGTCTTACAGTGAAGGGGGATCAATCATGAAGTATTGACATTTCGTTTATGCCAAAAACAGATAAAGAAACAAAAAAATACACAGAATTAATGTACATGCACTGTAAATCTAAAACATATCATCGTTCATTTGCAAACGAAATATCGGTACACAGAAACTCTCGTTATGTCTTGAGTAATACTAATCATAATAATTAAGAATAATTGTTTTGGATATAAACTCCAAATTTTATTGTCCGAAAATGGAAATTATTTTTGCCCAGTTGATCGTGGGCCCGACAGCCACTGAGCAGCGCCAGATCGACGTTGCTCTAACCTTTTCAACTGTTGAATGGCAAACAAGGTAGCAGCAACTCCCATCTTTAAACGTCTTTTGGTATGACGCGGCCGGGGTTCGAACCCACGACCTCCCGATTGTGAGGCAGCCGCTCTACTTACTGAGCCAACACATCGGTACATCCGATGTATAGATAATAATCTTACCGTGATGTAAAGCGACGTGTACAATACTGTAAAGATGCCAATCTTAAATATGAACAGAGTGAATGCTTTCTTCCACCTGGAATAAATAACGTGATGTAAATGATAAAAAAACACAACACATTACGTGTACTAGAATATTTTGATAGAATGAGCGAAATATTTCAAAGATAAAAATTCAAAGCCATTTAAATCAATCTAGATATGACTACTCAGTGAATGGGTGAAATGAAATGGTCCTACAGACGCACCATGCCGGTTCAGTTATTGGATAAATCAGATGACATGTAATGAAACATATATTTGATGCTATGCTACGAATAACTTTCAAGGCATTTCAGTTAACTTCACTTATCTTAGTGTTGTTACTACATAGTTACTCGCTTACCCTGTTTAAAGGGGATGGCTAGTAACCGATCAGTGGGAATCAGTGGGAATGCTGAGGGATGATTTTTCAATCCTTGTGGGATTTATTTAAGAGTACATTATATATCTACTGTTGTGTGAAAATTATTTGCTTCAGAACGGTCTCATATTCAAGTAAAGTGCAGATTAATGCCCCGTCACTGACCAGGGACGCTTACCTGGAAACATTAAACTGCACATTACTTGAATATGAGACCATTCTGAGGCAAATAATTTTCACGCAAGAATAGATATATAATGTACTCTTAAATGAACCCCACAAGGATTGGAACAATCATCCTCCAGCATTCCCACTGATTCCCACTGATCAGTTACTAGCCATCCCCTTTAATACACCATACGATCAGAGATCTGCAGTTCAAACTCCTCCTTTACAGTTATGATGTTTGAGTATTGTCAGACACATTTTCTTATGTCAGAATATTCTGAACCTCCAGTGTCAGGTCCATTATATTAACGCAGTCAAGTAATTGTTTTCATTCGAAGAAAGAAATTGTTCATCCATTTCAGTGCTGAATCTGTTTACACAAAACACGCAGTCAGCAACGCATTAGTGTTCGCTGGATGTTTAAAGGACAAGTTCACCTTCATAAACATAAGGATTGAGAAAATGCAACAATATTAGTAGAACACATGAGTGAAAGTTTGAGGAAAATTGGACAATCGATGCAAAAGTTATGAATTTTTTAAATTTTTGTGTTGGAACCGCTGGATGAGGAGACTACTACAGCTTTTGAGTCATATGCGTACAACAGTATAAAGAAAATATAAAAGAAAATTCAACATATTTTCACTTTTTTTCGCATAATAAAAGAGCAATTGACTTGCCTCTTTCTAAAGGCAGGGGGAATAATATTACCCATAACATTTATCGGTAACGAGTCAGGGGAATGTGTACTTTTTTCAAAAGATGGAATTTTGTGAAATTCTCTTTATATTTTCCTTATATTGTTGTACGCATGTAACATCTAAGTTATTCATACACTGCAGTAGTTTTCTCATCCAGCGGGTACTGCACAAAAACTTCAAAAATTCATAACTTTTGAACGGATTGTCTGATTTTCCTCAAACTTTCAATGATGTGTTCTACTAATATTGCTACATTCTCTCAATCCTTATGTTTATGAAGGTGAACTTGTCCTTTAACTTGGAATGAGACTGGATGAACTGGAGGGCAAAAAAAAAAATCATTTGTTTTTAACTGAGCTAGATCGCGTCACAGACAAAGGGAAGCTGAAGATTATATTATGCTCGCATTACTCGCCCTATAAAAGAGGGCGCTCTCGGGTTCCAAGTTCATTCTGGTGAATGGTTTCTCCAAGTCACGTCTTGTCACCTCTGTAGTTACGATATTTCATAATTTGCATTTATAACTCATCACGGCATAGCAGCATTCACAACACATTAGAGAAAAAAGGACCACAGCAAGAATATTGTAATGTTAAAAGCAATGACAGGAGGTGACATCGGAGCCCCTGATTCATCGATTGTGACTTTTGGAATGGTCAAACGATTTATAGAATAAGTTTTATATATGGAAAACTACAGACATACATTATCAATATGCTTGGATACCCATTTATATGAAGGCCTACTACGGAAATAACGCATGCACGCCACTCCATTCAGTGATACCCCCCCCCAAAAAAAAAAAAACAAAAACTATTGCTACTCTGGTACTTAAGAATGGACGGAGTCTTTAGTGAGTCCCGGAAGTATACAATGTCGTTCAGCGGTATGTTGTGTGAACAGCAATACTATCGTAAAGCTACCAGTGTTACAGAATCATTGCTGCTGGAAGTGTTAACCATCCATAATTATTTAGAATATTTGTAGTTTTCGACGCTCATACGGTCCTTTTATAAATGTGTGGAAATTCATGTCAGTAGGCGTATCATAATGTGCTGCCCATTATTACATGCAGACTTCACATACGGTGTTAACTATTCCAGGGCATACTAGTATTCCACCAAAGAATCCATTGTTATTTTGGTAAAGTGCTATACTGCATTACAAAATCAAATATGTATCAAATATGTATAGTCTATCTGGAGTGCAGAAAGCTATCTCACCACTCTCAAACTCTTGTAGATAGTACCAATTCATTCCTTCTGCTTCTTGTATTTTGAAATCAGTGACGACAGTATGCATGTGCTCCAAATCGCTCGTGTATCGATCGATATTCACGAATCCCTCTTCGTACTTCACCCGGGCTACAATGACCGAATCATCTCGACAAACAGCTGGGAAGGAAGCCATGTTCTCCTTTTCCTGCAACCGGGCAGACTCTTTACTCTTCTCATCAAGGCAGATAACATTTGATAAATCTGTCACTATCAGTTTCCCCACGGATTGAAAGGAGAATAATTGGAAGGGTGAACATTCATCACACACTATTTCCCTGACTGCCTTACCACCCTGTGGGGTAAATACCTGGATCTTGTTGGGTTTCTTATGACCCACGTAGATATTGTCATCTCTATCCACAGTGAGACCGCCACGCCCTCCTTCATCAAAACTCATCGTCTCGAATGTGACGTCAAGCTTCTCCCACTGTGAAGTGTATAGTGACACATCGCTTTCAGTATCACGTACAACGCTTCGGCCATCAGACAGGAATCCAATTTTACTGACACTGACATCCTGCAACACGGTCTGATGTAACTTGCCATCAGGGGAGTAGAGATGGATTCCGCCTATAAACGAACCCACCGCCATCTTACCATCTGGTGCACGAGTGATACCGCTCATGCTGTCTTCGCCAGGGAGCTCTACAACATCCCATTTATAATCTTGCAAGTGTCCCAGATAAAGTTCATTGACGTTCACGTATCTACAGAACGAAACTTTCCGAGCTTCTCCTGTAACACAACTCGGTGACTGGTAGTCAGGATCACTTCGTCCCAGAAAGCTTTTCAAGTTCTCACACAGTGTGTCGTGTGCAATCAAGGCGTCTTTCTCTAGTGGTACCTTCATACCATTAGTTACCAGCTCTTCCAAATCTTTCATTTGACGAATTGTATGCCAACTCTCCTCTTCCATGATCTGTAATTCCGTGTCGAATGATTCAAACCATCGTTTCACTTGGCATTTCAAAGCCTCTCTTCTGTCAAATAGTAACTTCATGTATTCTTCGTACGTTTTGTCGATGTCCTCATTGAGCCCTTTTAGCATATTTCTTATTTCAATGCGTTGTGTTTCTATGAAGTCGATACGTTTTCCGACGTTTATTTTCTTTGATTTTGTTCTTTCTCTCAACTCCTTGATATTTATCACCAATTTCTCCTCATGGATGGCTGCCTCTTCCAGATGATGACCAGCTTGCAGGTGCTTTAGCATCCCACACGGTATGCAACTGTACTCCCGACAATGGGTGCAGAAACACTGTGCATCAGCGCTGGGGTGTTTCTTGCACTTCCGTCGCCTTTTAAGCGGAACTTTTCCGGTGAGCACCTCGCTCATGGGTACTACTTCATGGTTGGAGAGTGGTTTCCAGTTACAGTGTCCTTTCTGACATGATTTACACATATATTTTTCACAGTCCTGACAGTAAGACACAGCTGGCGGCTTTTCGTCCATCTCACAAACTGTACAGGTTGGACTTTTGGTTTTCACTTCGTCCGCTAGAGAACTCAATGGTACGTTTGTTTGCAACTTACTCACATCACCACTGGGTACGGGTGTTCCTTCCCTGCACACAGGACATGTTATAGTTTCTTGGTCGGGCTGGGTTTGAAAGATACGTCCAAGACAGTCTTTGCAGAAGGTGTGAGAGCATGCCAGTGATTTAGGTTGGTTGAAAAGTGTCAGGCAGATAGGACACTCCAGATTCTGGCTGCTGATTTGATGAAACGTTGCCATAGTGTCTGTCTGTCTACAGGCAAAAGAATCACATAACGGTAACACATCAACAAGGACTTGTCGAAAAAAAAAATACATGTATCAGTATTGATAGACAAATAAAGAAAATGGGAGGCATGTCGAGAAACTAGTAGTTGACACACTCCCGCCAAAGAGCAAAAAGAGAAAGAATATTGACAGAGCGGTGAAAGAGTGGTGCTCTCAACCAACGTACTTGTTACTCCTCTTTCTGAAGCAAATGTTCTCTTTTAGGTCATGAAATCTCCTCAGTAGATTCTTTGAGGAATAAAGCAATTACATCCTTTATACCAAAGTCCTCAAAGAAAGAGAACAAGGAAGAAGAGACAGAAATTGCTATTAAGCACTGAAACGTCCAAAGATGTAACTCTATTGACAATTTTCCCCACACAATTTAAAAATATGTGCTATCTGACATTGGCTACGTGTAGTGTACAAATTATTAACAGCCTTGCGTTTATAATCTTCCTAATTTTTCCACTGTCATGTTAAAAACCTTGCAGGACCTATTTAGCGTGAAATTGCATTTGAGGAAAGAAAATGTGTGTAACAGCATCGTTTAAACTAAGTTTGTTCTTTACCTGCAGACGCTATGATCGAGTTCCAAATATTCTACAAGCATGAATAGACACCTCTCGCGTGCTTCAGTCTAAGTTATGAAAATAAAGTGATTTAGCAGGTCGCACTGTTAACACAATAAAAGAAAACAAAAAGGAAGTCCTAAAGAGTTTTGAATATTATTGTGCCAAGTTCTACTCGTGTCTCATAATTCGCTAACCTCTTATCCTTTTTTTTGCATAGATTTGCATTTTTTTTTTTTTGCATATTGCATGAGGTTCCTACGCCCACCTTCAGAGAGCGAACAGAGCTTAATAGTATTCTATCTTTTAAGATATGTATACATAATTTTCTCAAGCGCTCGCTCGCTTCGCTCGCTCGCGAAAATAGGCCTAGTAATTTCGACATAAGACACGGTCCACGCGTTGACAATGTCAAATGATATAGGCTTACATGTATTCATGCTATGACGCGCGCAACTCTGGACCGGCATGGTTCCCCAATGAAAGTATTTGGGGGCAAACATAACATTCTGCTCCTCCCCCTCATTCCCGAGATGTGGAAATTTTCTTGCCTTTTTGATACAAAAATGTCTAAATATTTCACCCAAAGATGGCTGAATTCTAATTTTCAAAATAAAAAATCTCCCTAACAGAAAGGGGGATAGGCCTACCCCCTTTCATACCCCCCCCCCCCCCCGTTCGGTAAACGTCCTTTCTACTTAATACACTTTTAGATGTTTCAAGTAAAGTGTGCACCAGGTCTGTCACTTCGGTAAAAAAAAATGCAAAAGTGGGCGGATGGGAGGAGATAACCGGTTATGGCTTGTCATCGTGATTGTACGTGATGGTGACTATTGCCAATCATCCCCCACTCCTCGGTACGGATTTCCGCCGTCACGGCTCCGAAGTACATTAATTAGGCATTCTCATGAGATCACAACCTGATGTGTAATGTGTTCAGCCTGTAGGAAGGTGAGATGATCAAAACTAGGGCCAATGGCATGGATGTTGTTCACAGGACAAAAGAATGGAAGCGATTCCTCTCCTACGAATGGCTGTTTTTGTTTAATGAAGTATACTATCCACGAAGGGTTCACAGAAGTGCATTTATAAATGAGGTAAACAACAAGCAAATGTAGAATTTATAGAAAAAGAAAGAAGCAGTAGATATAACCAAGGAAACAACCATGTCACTGCAATGGACGAAGATGCATAACAAGAAATGACAAAATATAATGAGCATGCATATAACAGTGTGACAGGTTAACTGGAATTGTTTCTGTACCACGTTACGAAATTAGTGGGATAATATTGTGGGGCTAAAACTAAAGGCAGCTGAAATCTGGCAAATGCGCTTATTTGACATTTTGATTTCATAAAACGTTGTCATGGATCTTTTTGTTCCATTGATACGCACAAACATGTAGCATTAAAATGTCAAATATTAGAGCCGACCGGCGTGTTAACAGAGAAACCAGGTAACATACACTAGTGAATAACGTTTATTGTGCTCACCAAGTATGCTCAGGGAGGTGACATCTCCTATGCTTTACTTCCACTTGCAATATTGCTGATGCAGTTCATTAAAAAAAAACAGGTGATCAAAACTTATTGCATGTTAAGCCTCTAATAGGCGGGTGCATGTCAAAATTCGAATGAATAAATAAATTATGGTCTTACCGATGTGAGCCCAAAGGAGTGATGTGAATTGAGAAGACACCGACATAATACAGGCATAAACATTTAATATGGCCTGCATGGTTATTGTTTGTCTTAGGCGTCTCAGATCAAAGGTTCTATGAGCCAAAGGTTGTTGTATATATGGGTTACTGCACGTAGACACATGGCTGTACATATCTTTAATTTCTCTCTTTTTATACTTCTCAGTGGGGAATGAAAACACTGTTCTACCAGACGTGAAACTCATCATAGATTCATTATGGTAGACCCGGTTCCACAATTATTATTATTCATTTTAGGAAAGAAAAATGAAAACAAAGATGATTGCTATGGGATGATCAATACTGAAGATAATAATGATCAACGACAAGCTAATACTTCAACTGAGAGGAAGAATCACAATTTTTATTGAAATGCCACAATCTACGACAAATGTAAAGAAACATAATGAGTTTTTAAATAAAAGACAGGTAAAGAAATCTGTATCAATAAGTCGAAGTCTGAACATTTTGACCTGTGCGAACAACGTAGAACATACACTATGGATACACGTAATCATTTACTCACTTTGATAGATAACCGCCATCAGAGGTTTACGCTGGCGTTTTCGAATAAACTTCGCAAACGATGAATGGTCACTAGTTTCAGTATGTTGTTCAGGGCGTCACCGACCCCTTCCACTGCTCCCGAGTACCTTCAGTGGCCATTTCTCGTATCGTTGTTTATGGGATGATTTCTTTCGTTAGGGTTCCTGTTTTAGCATTGCCGTTTTTTGTTCATTGTTGCTTAACGTGCAGATTGACCTGTTTGCACTGGGTTGTATTGCATGCTTACAGGTCTCATCGCTAAAATTCTCCCATTGGGCACCCAATGTCCTCTTGACTTTTTAAAAGCTGCTTATGAAAACGATAATTGCAACATTTTCTGCATACACATCAAAATATTTTTCCTGAGATCCTCTAGTCATTCTTTGGTTAATATCACTATTATACAAAGAGTAAACGTTGACAAGTAACCATTGAATTTAGTTTATACAATACACGTGTACTAGATTTTCAGAAACTCGGAAGTCACTGTAAATACATTACGCAGCAGAATTATTCATTTCAACGTGTAAACACAGAGAATGTTTCTCTTCACTGAGTTTTCATAATAACCATGCTAGAATGATGTAACCCACTCACCTTGTTTCGAAAGTATAATTCAGCCATTTGATGTATTTCATGACGCAATAATTCTGACAGTTATATCCACTTTTCTTTTCTGAGCATGTATACTTGTTGACGAATATATTCTGTATCTATTATTATGTCATTTCCATTGAATCTATGTAATGTCGAATTTCGCTTTAAAGTCTCTTACATGCATGACCTTCACAATGTGTTCATTTCACTTAGCATTCGCCTTGTACATGACAGGGAGGGATGAGTTAAATCTTTGAAGATTACTGTGATCGTGCTAAAGCTACGTATGAGTTATTTGACGAAAATACAATAACGAAGTTCTTGATACAGAGAGGTTAAAATACAACATGGAAAGAAATACTTCTTAACATCAAAAGAGGTGAGATGAAATATTTTTAGTCGCCTCTCTATGGCATCTAAAAAAGCACTTGCACATTAATTATGAAATCTATGTTTCTCTTTCTCTTTGTCAGTCTCTCCTTTTCCCTCTCTCTCATTAGTTATATTTATATATGTATATATATATATATATATATATATATATATATATATATATGTATACCATTTTCTTTGCTCAAAGTTTTCGCTATATATATATATCTATATCTATATCATATATATATATATATATATCATATATATTTATATATCTATGATTATATATAGTAAAATACATTATAGTTCATATTTATATAATTTATATGTATAATCATACATAGTAAAATATATAATGTAACCGTAATTGACACTACATTGTGGCAATGCCTTTCTGAGTCATGACCTTCCGGAATTTATATCTAATGTTTGCATAAATAATTCAAACTCCTTTTTCATTCACAAATAAGAATCTTATGAAGGCAAGCATTGCAACACACAAACACACACACTCACACACACTCACATCCACACCCTTACACACACACACACACACACAAATAAAAGTGCAAGGAAGCAGAATATTAATATCCATTGAATGGCCAGCGATTTAGTTTGCATTCAAGATGTTGTTAAAACATATACAGAGCAGTAACAGCGTGCATTTATCGCATAGGCCTGCTCATAAGCATGACATACCATATTTTCTTTGTACCTTTTCAAACAACAGGTGACATTCCTGTTTGGACATCGCTGGATTCCACTGAAGAATAGCAAGCATACATATCATATCACATGCAAGAGAACAGATGGAGCAGATAAAGGAAACAAGATATTGACATAACGGTTCGATGAGTTTAAGCTCACATTCTAAAAATCCAAACCAACGAGGGGGAAAAAGAGTGAAGTAGACCAAGGAGGTTTGAGAAATGGAGTAACAACAGTCTCATTCCCTTTGATCCCATGTTTCATGCCGCCACTCAGAAATATTTGAAATATGTGCTAAACTGGAGCTGCCTCACAGATAAGAAGACAATTGATTCATGTGGCATTGCATCATGACTCGTCACTCACAAAGGGAGATAATGTCTTTATGATCGTAATTGCTTTTCGCCGTCCCTTCCTAGAAAACAAGCGAAACTTTAATCGTACAGGGACGGGGATGTGTGAATAAAGATTGTACAAAAATTGATGAAACGAAAATCAAAATTACTCGTTTTTACATGACTTTACACTAATCTAACATATAAATGAATAAAGAACTGTACCCGAAAATTATACCATATCAGTTTCATTTGTCGGAGGCAATCGGAAAGATGATACAATCGGCTTTGTAGTGAGAGTACAGTTTCAAATATTTTCATGACATACAGCTCATGTTCACATTTTTGCACACAATCTTGGACGGGCGTTATCATTAAGAGAACATTCATTCTATTTGACAAATAAACAAGCAGAATATAGACGATATAATGTTAGAGTTTAAAATGAATCTTCAGATTGCTCAAAAAGACGGCGGCATGGAACCCTGATCATCAAAGGCACAAGTGCACCTGCGGAATTCTTTTGTGCATCGATAGAAAAATGACAGCAGGAACTCAATCTCTTAAACTTACTTGAGTATAGGAAGGAACAGTGCCTGTAGTAAATAAAGAAACCTCACATGGTTCATAACAATTACATTATTTTCTTAACGTTAATGTAAAGAAATTATACAACGAGGTTTTATTTTGATGTGAACACCTATGATAATTTTAATAGAAAAATACAATATCATTATGATAAAAATTCTCCATTGGTTAGGTTTAAAAAGAATAATAAACATGGGAAGAGGCCTTGGATAACAAAATCGATATTACGTTCAATACATACAAGAAACAGGCTTTATAAGATTTATATAAATGATCTTACTGATTTTAATCTGATAAAATTTAAGATATACCGAAATAAATTAACAACTGTTATAAAAGATTCACGAAAAGTATTTTATTCTGATAAGTTGAACCAAGTAAAATCAAATATGAAAGCCACATGAAAAATTATAAATGATTTAGTTGGGAAGAAAGAACAACAATTACCAAAAACAGACTTTAAATTAAACGATTGTATTATTGATCAGGGAGATGTAGCAGATGTATTTAATACCTCTTTTTTGGTTAATGTTGGTCCTAATCTGGCAAATACATTTGATGATGTAAATGTGGATTTTTTTTGAAATTTTTGCCAAAACCTATTTCCTCATCGTTATTTTTAAACCCTACAAATCCCACAGAAATCATTGATATCACGAAAAAGTTTAATTTCTAGCCAAGCAAGTGGATGTGATAGAATAAGCACATTAGTACTTAAACAAATCATATATCAAATTGCTGATCCACTTACTCACATATTTAACCTTTCCATATTGTCTGGAAAATGTCCCAATTTTTAAAAAATTGCTAAGGTTAACCCAGTGTTTAAGAAAGATGATCCTTGTCAAAATAGTAATTATAGACCAATTTCTATTCTTCCTAGTATTTCCAAAATTCTTGAAAAAATTATATATGATAGGTTTTATAAATTTTTGAATAATCATGCAGTTTTGAATTTACATCAATATGGTTTCCGAAAGAATTACTCTACAGATTTGGCTTTGGTCCAGTTTTATGATCAAATTACAAATGCAATGGCAAATAGAAAACATGTTATAGGAGTTTTTATGGATTTATCTAAGGCGTTTGATACGTTACAACATGATATTTTACTTAACAAGTTACAGCTTTATGGTGTTCTGGTGGCACTATGGCACTCTGGTGGTTTAGGGATTATTTATCTTGTAGACAGCAATATGTTGTACATAATGACATGTCGTCAAATTTTTTACGGATAAAATGTGGTGTGCCCCATGGCTCAATATCAGGTCCCCTTCTCTTTTTGTTATATATCAAATATATTGTTTAATTCGTCGTTTATATTATCATTTATATTATATGCCGACGACACGAATATTTTTTATTCCCAGGATAATATAGAAACGTTAGCATCCACACTTAATGCAGTTACCAAATGTATCAAACTGGTTTAAGAATAATAAATTATCACTTAATATTGATAAAACAAATTATATTCATTTTAAATATATGAAAACTCACACAGATGATTTCGTAAATAATATCAGGATTGATAATGTACTTCTTGGACGTAAAAGTTCTATTAAGGTTTAGGCATATTTATTGATGAAAACCTAACCTGGAATGATCATATAAGTTATGTTACAACCTGTATTTCTAGAAATGTAGGTGTTCTTTCAAAGATGAAAAGTTATCTTCCAGAACATACTCTTTTTATGCTTTACAATTCTTGAATCCTACCATATATCATGTATTGCAATCTAGTGTGGGCTACAAGTTCAAAAACTAAACTAAACTCTATTTATTTATTTATTACAAAGAAAGCCATTCGCATCTGCACTGGATCACAATACTTAGCCCACACCAGTCCACTTTTTTATCAGTTAAAAACACTGAATATATTTGATATAAACACCTTTCATTCTTGCTTTTTATGTTTAAGTATTTGAACAACTTACTTCCAAACATTTTCATGATTTCTTTAAACTGAATTATACTGTTCATTCATATGCCACTCGTGATTCGCAAAATTTTCATGTAGTAAATCCCGAATTATTAATTGCACAAAAATCTATAAGACATAATGGACCAAATCTTTGGAACACACTTCCAGATTATGTTAAATCATGTAAAACTTTATATTCTTTCAAGGCTAGATTGAAAAATACATTACTGTCAGATTACAATCTATGAACAAAGCATCTGGATGTATATTTGGTTTTGTTTGATCACATTTCTTTTCCTGTAAATTGGATTTAAAATTACAACAAATATACGCAATGTTTCTGTGTCTATCATTTCATTTCATTCCCATTATCTTCAGCATCACCACCATCATTTTCATCTTCGTTATCACATTTTTCATCATCATTACCCTGTCATCATCATCATACATCATCATTGTCACCATCATCATATTTCACTTTACTCTTATTCGTATCTATGCACTAGAATATAAAAACATAATGTATTTACAGAGTATTATATTTTGTAGTATTTCTCCATTCCGCACACAATATAATTTTTTTTGTGTATTATGTAGATAGGTACCTGGGCTGCCACATGTTCAAGCTTTTGCTTATAGTGGCAGTCCTTCTTCCGCATAATTTTTCAGATAATTATTTGGAAACTTGGTAATACGAGTTATATTTCGTTAACGAAATTAATTTACACATCGATTTTCCTTCTTTGAATCATGTACATTGTAATCTGCTTACTGATATTCTATGTGATATTACTGAAAAGAATCTTGATTTATGTATGAAATTGTGTTGGAAGAAAAATGAATCAAACAAACAAACATACAATACTTCATTTTTATCAAGGAGCTTACAAATATGGAAAGACTTCTGAGGGAGATTCGATAAGAGCGAGGATCATTATCAAAAATGCTTTCATGTGTTAACTGCATGGGAGGAAGGAAAATTGATATAAAAAAAATAGAAGATTTGATGATCTATTTGTAACATTTCCATAGTGAAAACAATGCAAAAATACATGTACATGTCAACTATATCTCTAAATCTCTAAATCTCTCTTTCTTTTACCGAACCAGCTGTTTACATTTAACCAATGATATTACTTTTTAAGTTCCAGTTGAAGAACGTGATCATAACTTCTTTCCTGTCTATTACTCAGCGAAATTCATACCTTGTTATGTTTTTTTGTTATTGTTCCATATTCCACATTTCAACAAATACATAAAAGATAAACATCACAATACAAAAGCCTGGATGAATTGTCAAGTACAGCTTATAAGACAATAAAACATGTGAAATATGAGGAATCTACATAGAAGCATTGCTTGTAGGGTGTAGATTCCCAGATGAGGATGTGACATTATTTCTTACTTGATATATGTAATTAAAGGAATGAAAATTTGTGAATTGGAGAAATATAAAAGTAAAAAGAAAAAGAAAAAACAAAGAAAACAATGTCCGCGGCACAAGACTTCTTGAGAGTTGCGTGATCACCCGAGCGAGGTACAAGTCAGATGCAGTGTACAATAGCAGAGATACCAAATGTGTACAGAGAAAGTTCGGGAGATAATACAGAAATCACGAGCGAGGCACATGTTACATAATCGATAATGTCAGTAATGTGAAGTATGAGCAGAGAATGTCGAGGAGGATTGAAGAATAGCTATAGATATGAATTCAGAAAAACTAGTTAAGTTTATGCTTAAATGAATAAAGAGACTGAGATTGGATTATTTCTCTATCCAACTCATTCCAAAATTTAGGTCCTGTAGTGGTTATTGTTTTTAAAGCAGATACGGTCCGTACAGGAGAAAGATGAAAAGAATCTTTTTGTCTAGTAAGGTAAGAATGAACTGCAGTATTTTTGACAAACATCGAAGAAAACACATCAGGGAGACCACCTGAGTTTAATTGATCATAAATGACCCGATATTGAAATGATATAAATCCTGGATCTTAGATGTTCTACTGGAAAAGAATAAGACATTAGTGTGTTCCAAAAATGTGGCGAAGTTAATTATCCGTATAGCTCTTTTCTGTATCAATAGTAAAGAATTACGTCTAGTTGTACAGCAGTTTACCCATGCCAGGATTCCATAACCTGTCCCTAAGGCAAAAATAGAGTAGAATACAATGAATGCAGAACATGTTTAGGAAAATACTGCTTTAACTTATACATAACACCTACATTTTTTGATAGTAATTTACGCAAAGAATCAACATGAACTTTCCATGTCAACTTACAATCAATATAAAGACCAAGGAATTTTATATATTCCACCTGGTTCAATTCCACGTCGTTTACGACCAACTTACCAGGTAAAATATCGATTATATTGCTAAAGACCATAAATTTTGTCTTGGTCAAATTCAGTGACAATTTATTAGCCTGAATCCACTTAGATACTGATTTTAATTCATTATTAATGGTATTTAGTAAAACATGAGGGTTTCGATTTAAATAAAAAATGCTGGTGTCATCGGCAAAAAGTAGAAAATAGAGCAGAGAGGACGAACTGCGAAAGTCATTCATATAAAGAATAAACGATAAAGGACCTAAAAGGGATCCTTGCGGTACCCCACAAGTTATAGGCTGTGAGCTGGACACATGGCCATTCAAACTAACAAATTGAGTTCTTCCAGTAAGGTAACTTCTAAACCACTCCAAGGCCCTTCCACGAATCCCACAGTGTTGTAATTTGTATAATAATATTTCATGGTTGATTGTGTCAAAGGCCTTGGAGTAGTCAAGAAAGATACCTACTGTGTGACACTTGGCATCGATCGCTTTAATAATTTTCTCTATCATTAGTAAAATAGCATGAATTGTCGAATGCTTTTTACGAAATCCAAATCGATTATCATCTATTACATTACAGTCGTTTCATAGAATACGCAATCTTTTCAAGTAATTTAGAAAGAGAAGTTAATAACGATATTGGTCGATAATTTCCCAGTTCGTCCTCTCGACCCTTTTTATATATCGGGATAACTTTAGTGATTTTCATCCTAGTAGGCACTACACCGTTCAGTAATGACAAATTAAATATATGGGCGAGAGGTACAAACCCTAACTCAAACTCCTAATCCTTAACCTAACCGTCACCCTAATCTTTACTGTCACCTTACCACTAACCCTTAACTAACCCTCACTCAAACTCCTAACCCTTAACCTAACCGTCATCCTAATCTTTACTGTCACCTTACCACTAACCAGTATTGCCCTCTGCGAGTATTTGCCTGGATACAGTCATGATTAACGCTATAAAAGTGAAAAGTGCAATAAAAGAAAGATAGCTACAGAATAGATAAAGTTTACAAAAATGATATGAATGGAATTTTCATAAGACTTGCAGCGTCTACAGAGCTGGGAAATGTATTTCTTGATAGGTATTCAGGAAATTGCGGGGATAAGAAATTCAATGAAATTTTACTCAAACTGATTTGTACAAGTCGCATACAAGGGAATATAACCCTTTCCCTGACACTTCTCCTTTATCTTTATCTAAAGCAAACATGACTTAGCTGATTTCTGGGTGATAGAGCATACGGGGACCAGTAGGCCCGACTGTTGGTGCGCGGTGAGCACGTTCGATATGCCTATACACCTTTGAGACCTTTGAGATTTGGGTCAATTTTGTGTTTTCAAGAAAGTCTGCCATAAATGACATGAGGCTTTTCCCTTTTTCCCCATCATGATAATAAAACCCACAAGATAGTTGCGTCTTGAGGATCATCAATTTTTTTAGGAGCTAAGTCAGCGATGCTGGAAATTATAATGTAAAAATTCATAAGTTTTGAACGGATTTTCCAATTGTCCTCAAACTTCCACCGATTATAGTGTTCTAGTAATATTGCTGCATTCTCTCAACTCACTTGTATATAATGTGAACGTGTCCTTTAGAATGTCTCCCTTTATGACAAGATTGCCACCTATTCTCTCCAGAAAGCTTTAGCTTCAGTATGTAACTAATATCGTTTTACTACATTTTTAGCATTTCCCATAGTCAGATACAGGTACATCAAAACAATAATTACACGTAATTTATCATTATGATTTGACATTTTACTCGACAATTATTGTCCTCTGCGAGAAATTTTCCCATTTACAACAGCCTAGACCTTATCATCATCGTGAATACGCGAGGAAACATGTCTGAGAATGTGTGCTTGTTTGTAAAGTTTAGAGGGAAATTTAAAGCCGAGTCCATCCGGGCTAGATAAGAATGCATTTGGGCAATTCCACGGTAACTCGCGTTACAAATAATGGGTACATTTATGGGATAATGTGCCAATAACTTTGTAATTGGTAGGATCTACAAGTTACTTTTTTCATCATGCGTTAAGTAGACATACACCAACTAAATGAATTCAAAAAAAGAAAAATAAAGGACAAATATGTTGAGATTCTTGAATCATTTAATTATGGTAACTCGCGTTACACAAAAAGGACATGGTCAATTCTATAAAGACCTCTTTTTGGAAAGTCTCCTCATACTAGACAATCTAGATAAAAGTTTTCCTACCTTGAATTGACAGTGGGTTATGACTCATAACTTAACACTATCAAAGTTGAGTAACAATGACCTGGTAAAATGTAGGGAGCCTTTATGTCGGTAACTCGCGTTACGGTAACTCGCGTTGCATTATGTCCACTAACACAGGGTGACACAAATTGATGACATACAACTGTTCTGGTGGCGCTGAATCTTGTGTTGAATATTTTGAGGGAAGCTTATTGTTGTAGATAGTAAAATGAATAAATGTTAAACAAATATTTCACTAATAAAACCAATAGAAGAATGCGTTTAAGACTAATAAAAGCTTCACTCCTCATAGAGACCTTGAATATGTTTGAATATACCCAGATGATTTAGGTGTATAAGTGCATTGTAATTTTCAGATTGTAAAGATGAAAAATGTTGAAAGTCTTTTTAAAACAAAACATAAAAGTATCAAACCCTATCTACAAGTTTACAAAAAAGCTTACAATCTTTCAAAAATTCAAATCCTATCTTTGTGAGGAGTGAAAACTAGTACATTTCTTTGCAACTGATTGACAAAAAAACCAATAGACCAGTTCGTAATTCCACTTTGCGCATGAGCAGAAAAAGGTCATTTGTACCAACAGGCATTTTGATTTGTAAATTCACTGAGATAAGCATCTGTGATGCGATGACTATTCATGCAATCCTTATCTAAATGATGCTTGCCAGCACATCCACCTGACAGCAAGAATGGTTTCAGTTTCAGTTTAGTTTATTTCCACAAGTTCAGGTAAAAACATATAAATATACAATCAATCAGTTCTAACACATACTTATACAAACCAAAAATTATTTTGGATAAGTACATAATCACAGTTAAAAGTTAAAAAGCGTGTGTTCAAGATTGACATAACAATTAAAATAAATGGTGGAGGAAATCAGCAGTAGGCCATTGGCCTTTCGAGGCTGATCCCATGAGCAAATATACAATATACACTGTTTCATAAATCATAAGTGGATTTGCAATAAATAGGGACAAAAAAAAACATCCAAAAGGAAGGAACCATGACATAGCAAAAACAACCATAAAAGGGTGGGACAAAAAGATGGGCAAGAATTATCATTGAATTTGAATGCAATTTAATATATATATATATATATATATATATATATATATATATATATTGTTGCGGGAAAATGGGTGTTGTTGCACTGACTACTGGGGGTGGCAGGATGTTTACCGAGCGGGAATGATACCCCCAATAGAAAGGCACATTTTCCGCAATGGAAGAGAGTTAATTGGTAAGATATAAGGTGCATCAGGTACATTCACACAATTCATTCACCATCACGATGAGAGGGCTGCAACATAGTTCAATCGGAAGAGCGTATGTTCCGGGCATAAACTGTTATTTTATTGGCAGATATACTTCACGTTGACAAACGTACATGATCAAAATGAGTTATGACAGGACTTGCCTAATTACTCTAACAGCATGACACGACGACTTTCGCTAAAGTCCTTAGATTCAAGAAGTCGCTCCTCGTAAGAAGTAAAGTTCTCTCTATTCACGAAGTCCCACAAAGTTAAGTCCCTTGCTTTGACAGATCAATCGATATTTATACCTCTATGCTCAATGTATTTCTTTAAACTTACAAAGGTATTCGGGCAATTCAAATTATGCGGAAACTATGAGGAACATAGAATATTTGGGGCGTATACCTTCATATTAGGTAAAACATAGAATTCTTTAGTGGACTATACACAACATAAAATTCCAAACGATGTAATGCGAGGAATGGACAGAATTTACGGAATGTGCAAGGAATGTGTATTTTATCAGAGATTCAGTCTAGAACGGAAACCCACTTGTTTTGGAATGTGCCCTACTTGGTACTTAATGAGGTAGAGTTATGCCAAATATCCTAGGAGGAGAAACCCTGGAAAGTGTCAACATGGAGGGGTGTGCTTGGCACGTGCGGAATGTAAACATTGACCCCACGAGAATTCGCTGCGGAGGGTGAGTGGTTTTCATCTACAACAAGGCACTTATTGTTCTACATGGTCAGTGCAGGGAGGTGGGTCCCTGGTCAGTGGTTTTCTGCTTATCATATTCGTAACACTATCTCCCCTCCTCGGAAGTCGATGCCCCCATCGACAGAGCGTTAGTGTTTAGGGGACTTGTGGACACGTTTAAATAATACTCACTATTGTATCAATACTAAATGAGCAAACCGGAATGCAATTTTATCATGGCGTGCGTGACTAAAAGCTCACAAATAGGCTACATAGTACAAACCTAACTCTTTGACCTAATTACTGCATGCTAGTGCGACAAATACGAATACGAAATCACAATCATATTAACACAAAAGAATGACATCCAAAACAATGTACATGATATACTCGAATGATTAAAAGATGAGAAAAAGAAAGCAAGATAAATAAGGTAAAGAATTCGACATTCGATGGAGACGGACGTGCAACTGTAGACTCTCTCTCGGGTTCTCGGTCTCCGCCCTGCCTCTCGCCTCCTTTTCCGCATTTTGACAGCAACTGCGCTTGTTTTCTGCTCTCATCAAATTGCCAATATTGTTCCAGTGAAATCTTCCTACCACTAAGTGAATCCATATTGTCTGGTACTGCAACTTTCTTCGTTGTCAACTAGAATCTACGACACTATGGCTTCCCGCAAAACCCGACAAACCACTAAGGAACTGAGCGCCACCGCCCAGCCAGCCCACTCTGCACGGCCCGAATCTTCAAGCGACAGTGAGCCTGCCGACCTCACGCTGGTCGACATCCAGCGCAGTATTCAACTCTCTTCGGCGAATGTCTGTGCGAAGCTCGACTCCCTGTCTAGTGAAGTTGCCTCCATTAACAAGAAGATTTCTGACCTCGAGGATTCGGTGACAATGAATTCAGATAAAATCATAGAGATTGAACAGAGAAAACTACCACAAGTGGAAAAAAAGATGGCGGATGAAATCACCAAGCTGCAGGAAAAGCTCACACTCATGGAGATCTATGGTCGACGCACAAATCTCCTCTTCTACGGCGTCGCAGAAGCCCAAAACGAGCACATTGAGGACGTTCTTCGTGATACCTTCACTTACCTGGGGGTCAACGACATCGACAACATCGCCATGGTCAACGCTCATCGTCTTCCTCGTCGGGATATCGTGACTCCACACCAAGACTCTACTGGCCCATCCCGTAACACAGTCCCACGTGCTATCATTGCCAAGTTTGTGTACATGCGTGATCGTAACAGAATCCTGGCCGCCTTCGAAGACCGTCAACGCCAACGCCAACCGCCGGCATCCAACGGTGCCCTCCCGGACCAGGACCCCCGAAGGATCACCGTCCGCACAGACCTTCCCCCAGCCTTGAAAGCTAGAAGGAGTGTCCTCGCAAAAGCTGCGTACAACCTCCGGAAAGAGAAGCATGTGTCCACAAAAATATCGGTGGTAGGTCCAAATGTGTTACTTCACTGGAAAGAGAAAAGCGCCACGAGCTGGAATCTGTTTCAGGATTGAGCTTCTAACACGTACTGCTTGTGCTAAACCACTCGAATTTGTTCTCTTTCCCCTTATCCTTTATTCAAATATGTCAATCAGTCTTCTAAGTATATCCTTGTAAAACTCAATCCTGGTTTTGTAAAAACATAAGACATCCATGTTAACTGAACATAATTGCTGTCATGTTATTTCATAGTTTTGGCTCATGCTGTACATGACGTACTCGGCTGCCATTATAGGATTCATGAAATCGTTATACACCAAACCTGCCTTACCTTTTGTCTATTTTGCTACCAAGTATTTTAAGTATATTTTGGTGAAAATGAATCTTGATGATTGAGATCTGTATCCTTCCTGTGTTCACCTTAAGTAAAATATAATCTTCCGTAAATACACATAATATGTATCTGTACCAGATATATTGCTTTGACGACAACTGGTAAATATCTTCGCTTAATGTCTTAATGTTATATTGCACGTGTCGTTCTCGGCTGCCATCCTGGCAGCATGAAACCTATCACGACTGCTTATACGCCTTCAAAATTACGCATATTTTTCACGCATACAGACTCTGATACCCTGCTATCAGCTTCTATCAAGGTTTTGTAACACGAATTGGTTGTATTTCACTTTAACTCAGTCAAGTTACAAACTGAACAAAACTTTGTACATGCTATCTGACTGGGTCGAGGATAGGGAAGGGGGTGGGGGTGGGGGGGGGGGGGGGGGGGGGCTAGGGTGTGTGACCGTAGATACTCCGGGAGTCCGTTCATGATATGCCTGTTGGGAGTCTGTTTTGGATTGCCTTTTTATGTGCTTTAACATGCTCGAAGTCAGAGCAAATCCTATTTTTCTACGTTATTTTGGATATATTTTCCTTCATGAATATGTTTCGATCAATTTTCACTTCTCAATGCATTTCCCGTATACCAACCAACAACTACCGTTTTACTCTGTGTCTCATTTGTTTCTGCTCGCTATTACAAAAAAGCCGCATGTCTGTACATGTATGCAACAAAATGCAAGTAGTCTTGATTTATAAGCTATTTGATAACGCCTTCTGGTATAGTCTGGCATTTGAAATTCTCCAATTTAATACTGTTTTTAGGACAAGCTTCATATCCTTACTCATTCATGCAACGTGTAGAAAATTCCATGAACCTGCTGTTCCAGTTACTTGTTACGTAACGTTGATACTCGATCAACTCACGCCTAGATACGACTGTCAAGGACCTCACTTTGTCATAATGAAACAAACTGTCTATAGAGGTTCCTCATTATTTGGTTCTTTCTTGAAATTTTCCACTACCTGTATACCAACCAACTCAGCCCTTGAAATTATATACCTGTCCTTAGTGCGTACTTATACAATTCGCAATGCACACCTGTCACTATCACCTCTTCGGATGTTATCCCACGTAAACGCCTGCACTTCTGTCATTGCTTATCATTGGAATGTTGTTTTTGAAAATTGTCTCAAAGTGACAGATGGAAATCGAATCTACGAACATGCATTCCTGGTAAACAACCCATCATGTAACTTGTGTTTGTTTGCCACCAAATATGGCTGAAGAAATTAATGCAAATGTACTTCCTGTTATGAACAACGAAGTATGTGATTATCAGTCACCTGTACCAAACTCTCCCTTAACGTGTTCTGATTGTGAAGAAGGCAACAGCACCGATTTTATCACATCTTTAAATGCAGAAACCCAGGAATTAAATCTGGATTTTGATTTAAATGATATTTCACTGAAAAATGTATCTTCTAATTATCTTTTGGAAAATGATATAGTTACATTGTCTCATTCTAACCCGAAAGATCTCTTTGTTTCGCATATCAACATCAGAAGTTTGAATAAAAATTTTGATCAATTTCTTTCATTTGTTAACGAGTTACAATTTAGTCACATGATCATTGGCCTCAGTGAAACTTGGCTAAAGGAAACGTCGCCTTCTTCTCAATACTCCATCAATCGTTTTAAATTGCTTACCAATAACAGAACCGGGAAAAGAGGTGGCGGAGTAGGTTTTTATGTTTCACAAACTCTGAATTATCAATTGTTACATGAATACAGCATTACCTCAGAATGTATAGAGTGTATTTTTGTGGAGGTTATAACTCCGAACAAAGGTAACATCATACTGTGGGAAATTTATAGACCCCCGCATTCTAACCCTACTGAGTTTATTGGGTTGCTTCATGATCTCCTCTCTGATAAATATTTTGATAACAAGACATGCATTATCATGGGAGACTTTAATATAAATCTCCTTAGTTATAATGAAACTACAGTCTGTCAAGATTTCCTCAACCTTATGTTGTCCAAATCCTTCATTCCTTTTATAAGAAAACCTACTCGAATTTCCGATGTCACTTCAACTCTTATCGATAATATATTTGTTAATAATTTATCTCTTGATGTCACATCTGGCATTGTAGTCTCTGACATTTCTGATCACTTCCCGATTTATACCCTTGTACCTCAGTTTACAGCAAGAAAAACTCCAACATCTAACCATGGTATTCGTGACATGTCTGAACGCAATCTAGATAGGCTCAGGGAGGGATTTGGGTCCGTTGACTGGTCTCCTGTCTACAACGCAGGAAATGTAAACTCATCCTTTGAGGTTTTTATGAAAATTTTGATAGAAACTTGTGATAATCATATACCTTTGTTAAAACGATCTAAATCTAATTATAAAAGAATACCAAGACAGCCTTGGATCACGAAATCTCTTCTTAGGTCTATTAATAAGAAAAACAGATTATTTTGTAGATACCGTAAATCCCCAAATGTTTCAACTAAATCTCGTTATGTTTGTTATCGAAATACCCTGACCTCTACGTTACGCTTAGCTAAGCAACAGTATTTTTACCGACAGTTCGATAGATGCAAATCTGATATACAGAGTACGTGGAAGGTGATTAACACAGCTTTAAAATCCAGCACTAAGGCGAATTCTCCAAATCGTATTCTGAAAGAGGGTCGCCTGATAGACAATCCAGAGGAGATGGCAGATGCATTCAATGACTTCTTCGTTAACCTTGGGCCAGATCTTGCCAAGAAAATACCTCGCTCCGGGACACCTTTTTATTCGTTTCTAAGGGATAGGAATGCACACACTTTGTTTTCTGTTCCCATTGTTGAGGAAGAAATTAAAGAAATTGTTCGCAAACTAAATAACAAGAAAAGTACAGGTGATGACGGAATTTCAGTTTTTCTGTTAAAAAACATAATAACTGAAATAATTACTCCCCTTACTTATATTTTTAATCAATCTTTGTCGACTGGAAAGGTCCCTGAAAAGATGAAAATTGCTAGAGTCGTTCCCATATTCAAAAAGGGTGCTGAAGAATCGGTTAGCAATTATCGTCCAATATCTCTTTTAACTTCAATTTCAAAAATCTTAGAAAAGCTTGTTCACAAACGAACTCTTAGATTCCTTATCAACTGCAATATTCTTTCGAATTTTCAGTTTAGTTTCAGAAAACAGCATAGCACAACCCACGCTTTGTTAGCTTTCATTGATAAAGTAGCACATGCTTTAGACGACGCTTCCCATACTATAGGTGTTTTTCTCGACTTCTCGAAAGCGTTTGATACGATAGACCATGATATTTTGCTTTATAAGTTAAGCCATTACGGCATTCGTGGGACAGCTCAAGATTGGTTTAAAGACTACCTTACTAATAGAAAGCAATATGTTTATGTAAATGGATATGAGTCTCTATTGAAAACAACTTCTTGTGGTGTCCCTCAGGGTTCCCTACTTGGCCCGTTATTATTTATCCTGTACATAAACGACCTCCAAAATTCGTCCCAGATTCTTTCTTTCATATGCTTTGCTGACGACACAAATTTATTTCTTTCACATCGTAACTCAAACACGCTTATACATATGTTAAACAATGAACTGAAACTTGTTCAGTCCTGGATCCACGCAAATAAGTTGTCACTAAATATTGATAAGACGCATTATATGCTTTTCAGCAATTCTCTGAACTCTGTTTCTGATTATGTTAAGATCAATGGTATCTATTTAAACCAGGTAGATAGTATCAAGTTTCTGGGACTTTACATTGATAGTGATCTATCCTGGAAAACCCATATTAACTATTTAAGTAAAATTTTGTCCAGAAACATTGGAATTTTAAACAAGCTGAAATATAATTTCCCCATACGTATATTACAAATTATATATTCAACAATGATTTCCCCTTACCTCAACTATGGAATTCTAGCATGGGGTAATTCGTCCAAATTTTTACTTGATTCGCTATTCCTTCTTCAAAAACGCGCCATCAGAATTATCAATAACGCCGGATATTTATCTCATACAAATGAATTTTTTCACAAGAATAAAATTCTGAAATTGATTGATTTGTTTGATTACAATCTAGGTATTTTCATGTATAAGTACTCAACGAATGATCTTCCTGATGTTTTTCTTCACATGTTCAAAAGAAACTACTCAGTTCACAATTATCCCACCCGCCAACGGGACGCTTATCACCTTCCACGTACTCGCACAATTTTCGCGATGAAAACAATTATGTATGCGGGACCGAAATACTGGAATGACCTCCCCCCTGAACTCAAAGGTTGTTTATCACTATCATCCTTCAAATGCAAATTAAGACAGTATTTATTGAATAATTACGCTACATCAGCTCATTGAAATTCTGTTTTGTGCTGTCCAGGACTATCCCGTTATACTGTACTCCAGGGTTGTTGTCATGTAAAACCAGACTTTAAGAGCCCAGCTGTTTGCGCCCTTAAATTCTATCACTGTGTTTATGTATATTTTTCCTTCTTTAAAGATAGCTGGGACGAGAAAACAGCTGGTATTTCACATTCTCACTGCACTGCAACTGGTTGTTCGATGTTTTTTTTAATGGATTTGCAGGTGCATGTGTTCCCTTCTTAATACACGCAATGTACACATTTCTAATACTGTCTGAACGGTATCATTGTTATTATAACTATATTAAGTCATATTGTATTGCCAGAACGACAATGGTTCATCCGCCTATATACAGCATGTGGCTTTTCCGATCCCTAACCTGCACTAGAGAAGAATTTTGTTATATAACTGTATATTTGTACTTTTTTATTCATTTTTTTGTTTTTCTCTTATGTTCCGGTCATTGTTGTACCCGTGCTCCCCTTCTCAATCTTAAACTCGTTTTTAACCGGGACCTACGCTCAACAAGCTCGCTTTTTAAGTAGGTTCCTTCATATTTCTTTAGCATTCATTCACAGATTCCAAACTGAACAGATCGACCACTATTATGTTTTACATATTTGCAATATTCTATGTATGTCATGTATTTCATTTAATTTTGTTATATTTGATGTAATTTTTCATCGAGAAATATGAAAATAAATTGAAATTGAAAATTGAAATTGAAAGAATCAGAGGATTCGAAGAAAGAAGAAAGGATAGAATTAAGATAGGGAAAAGGCAAAACATCGACGGTTTGAATAATTATTGTCACGTATGAACATTTTTCTAATTCTAACAAATAAAGAAACATTAACTTAAATACGACCATCAGGTATGCACTACATAGATGTTGAACTTTACAGTACGAAATGATCGCAGCCTCAGTATAATCTAACTGAACGTCAAAGACACATAAAAACATAAAGCGCATAAGCAAGTAAATTTGAAAAAGAAAACAAACAAATGCATCATAGGGTATACCGAGTGCCAGGTGTACCGAAATGTTATCCATGAATTTTGTCAGGCGAATGACAGCTAGGCCACTTTCAAGAAGATTGTGTCCAATGGACAGAGTTGTTGGAGAGAGGTAGGAAGACAGAGAGGAGAAGGCAATAAATGGGGAACGGAGAACATGGAGTAAACCGTGGACTATAAAAATCGAAACATAATCGTTAACGGGGCACTCGTTTCCCCAAACGCCTAAGAAAACTAGAAAAATAATCGCTATGAAGTCGTAAAAGGCTTGTCGCGATAAGACGACTAATAGAGGGAGCTAAAAAACATAAATCCGACGAACTGGGTACTGCACTAAACTCATTGTAAGAACAATTAAGTCACGAATATAAACTGTCAGTCGAACTTCCACTATCGGCACAAGATTATACATTTAAATACATATTACATACAACTGTAAACTGCGATATAAATGCTGGAGACTATTCAAAATAAAGAACACATTTAAAAACAACAACAATAACGGCAGAAATGCATGAGCACAAGATCATTATACTGTTCAATTTGTCAGGACCAAGTTAGTGCAGATCAGTGCTTTCAACATGAGGCATAAAATAAATGATACTATATCTTCTTCTGTGTGTGTGTGTGTGTGTGTGTGTGTGTGTGTGTGCGTTTGTGTAGGTATAGGTAAAGCTGGTTAATCGTAATACGACTAATAACCGATATAAGCTTGCAAAATCATGACGTGTTCCAACCTCAAGAGAGAGAGAGAGGGAGAGAGAGAGAAGAAGAAGAAGAAAGACATAGTTAGGTCCTCTAACTGATTGTCACTTATAAAAAAAAGGAAGACGTCGAATGTAATGCTAATTACAATTGTACCCTGTTTTGCTGTTGTTGTTGAACATTTATGGGTACTTGACCAATTTAACACAATCACAGTAAGTTACCAACGGTACTTGAAAATAAACATGTAATGATTCATCCATCCGTGTCATTTAATTGACTAAAACTCTCTACTAATTCAATACATGAGAAGACATGATTTTACATTTTCAAATAAAACATGGCGAGTGCTAGACGACCCGGCTGAATGAGCTGGCAAAAGTGGAATAGAATAGCACATAGGGTTCCTCCTAGCTACAATAGAATATCAGCCAGCAAGTTGATATACTTAAGTTTTCATTAAAATATATTCTAATTAACTTGAATGTCCACATTTCATAATTATGGAAACTCTTAGCTTTTAACGAAATGCTCATTCAACTTTGTGGATGGGGAAGAACATGTATTGTCCCTAATAATCCCAGCGGGGTTTTTTTTTTTCTTAACATATCGAATATATTTACAGAGACATATTTTATGCGAGTGTACAGTCCAATCACCTCCATAGAATACACGGCATCACACACACAAAAAAAAAGATTAAAAAAAAAACGGACCAATTACAGATCTGTGTCGCAGTCCAGTCCACGTTTTCGCTATACACTTGGAACGATCCAGCAACGTTCATGGCAACAATGGCGCATCACATTCATCGTTCTTGAATCGGCTCGAATATGATCCGGTCGAAAGAATAATGAACAGAACAAAAAAAAAAACAAAAAACCAACAAAAATATGTGTATCCGCTGAAAGGATTAATCCACAAGATCTTTAAGAATGTCGGACGCTCGTTTTACTTCATTTTTATGCTTCGAGATTGCAGCTGCCAAAAAGTTTACACCACTTGCAAAATCCTGCTGGACAGCCGTCGTGCACTGGAGTCGACCCTCGCGTTCATCGTCCAGGCGGGCATGCAGAGACCTGACATCGGCGCGGATTGCTGCCATATCGTTCTGCAGCTTCATTTCCAGAGACTTCACCGCAGACAGGATAATGTCAAGTTTGTCATCCTCGAGGACAGAAGTGGTAACGTTGTCTGCTTTCCTCTTCCTGTTGTTTTCCGGCATCGGTAGGGCGGAAGGAAGAAATATCTGCTCTCCGGGCGATGACGACGACCCAGGCTGCGGCGTCGACCTAGTCATGTGTCCCCCATGGTACCGCACATTTCGGGATGCCGAAGTTGACGCCAATGCTGAATTATAGTCGGGAGGAGACCTTGACGTGTCAGCGGGGCTGACTGGAGAAATCAATGTCATGTCCAGGTAAGACATGGCTGGCATAAAAAAAACAGTTTATTTTGGATTAAAGGGGAACCGGATGAAAGAAGGCCAGTGGCTTAAAGTGCTTAATGGTCATACACAGGTGGTCGTGGGAGCGTGTCAATTCCTTCAGGCACGAGACTGAAAGTGACCCTATCACCATCCGAATCGCTGTGGGGGTTGAGACTGTCGCGTGCTGCGACGGGGGCTAATTGTATCCTTGGGATTAGTCTGCGTTCCGGCCTGACGTTTCCCTGGATCGCCTCCATCTTTCAACTTCCGAGCTAAATTCGCGATCCATGGTGGAACATCGGTGCTGGTATATGGTTTCAGGCGGTCATGATGCAACAATTTAGTCCTTCCCGCCTGTTTGATTCGAATTTCAAAGTTCAGGTCACTTAATTTTCTAATCACTACGTAGGGACCGACCCATTTACATGGATTTAGCTTTGGTGAAAGTCCCTTTTGTTTCGTGGAGTCTAGAAAATACACTAAGTCACCTGCTGCATAGTTATTTACCGTCAGTCTCGCATCATAGTTCTTTTTCTGTCTTTCCTTCGCTTCGCTTATGTGTTCCCTCGCTATGCGCGAAGCTTCCGTCATGGTTGCAACGATGTCGGCTGCGTGATCGTGCGGGGCATTGCGTTCGTGGTCGTTTTCTGGACGATCAATTCCGAGTGAAACTTCGATCGGCGTGCGTGCCTCCCTTCCCAACATGAGAAAATTGGGGGAGAAGCCGGTTGTCTCGTGTATGGTGCCCCGGTACGCAGATGTTAATAATGATAGATTTTCGTCCCAGTTCTGTTGTTTCTTGTCTACATATGAGGCAATCATGTCAACCAAAGTCCTATTGAAACGCTCGATCATCCCATTTGATGACGGATGGTACGGGGAGGTCCTGGTTTTAGATATTTCCAGTAATTTGCATATGTCCTGAAAGAGTGCAGATTCGAATGTCCTTCCCTGGTCAGTATGTATTTCCAGGGGTGTCCCGAAACGAGCTATGAACTCCCTTACGACCACGTCCGCGACTGTGGTGGCCGTTTGGTCGGGTATGGCGTATGCCTCTATCCATTTCGTAAAGGTGTCCCCGACTACAAGGACAAAGCGATTCCCATTGTTGCTTATAGGGAATGGTCCCATGATGTCCATGGCGATGCGGTCCATTGGGGCACCCGAAGTATATTCACCAAGAGGCGCCCGCGGTTTCGACGACGGCCTTTTTCTCGCTCCGCAAGTCACACAGTTTGCGAGAAAAATACGAAGTGTCTCTTTCATGTTCAGCCAGTAAAAACTACGTTGTAGTTTGCTAAGAGTTTTCTTCAGTCCTAAGTGCCCAGATAAGGTCGATGCATGGCTTGATTTCATTACACGATCACGAAGTTTCTCTGGCACAACGAGCTGCAGTCCCGCTGTGAGCTTACTGTTCGTGTAATTTCGCTTATATAACAGTCCATCGACCATTTGCAATTGATTCCATAACAGCCACAAATTGCGAATTGCTGGGCTCTTGTCGTGGACACGGCTACGAGTTGGTCGCTCTGTAGACTCTGTCAACCACCCGTAGATGATTCCGATGTCGGGGTCCTGTTTCTGCATTGCGATCAGTTCTGCACGGTCGAGGTTGCCAAGAAGAAGTCTCTGCGGCCCGGAAAAATTTCCAGCGACGGCGTCTGTGTCGGAGACGCAGGGCAGGTCATTGTTCTGTGCAACGTCAACAGCGTTGTCGCGATCATGTTGTGCCTTACTACCACGTGACTTTGACGCACTCTTCGCACTAAACATTCTCAAAACTACATTCGGGGCTGGCCATAATCCCCGTCTCAAAAACTGCGTTGCGTCCCATACATTAACTAGATACACGTGTACTCCAAATAGGCACATTAATCCACATAATACCAAAGATCGCGCGTCCGTGATCGACAATGAAATGAGAAATAGGACAAAACAAAGGGCGATGACTGCATGAAAAATTAGACCAGCACATCTTCTCAACATGTCAGGGCGTGTAGAAGTAGAAGTCTCATGAGTTTGGCTTTCGCGCTCTTCCTTCGGAGGAGTGTGACACACTTCCACTCTTTTTGCTGAGAGAGGAACAGTGTCGTCCTCGTCAAAGAAGTCGACCCACTCACGATGTCGTCGTCGGCATGTAGAACATCCACCACAAGGTAGCTGCTCGAGTATCAAAGTCCCATCAAAACAGTCACATGAATCGGGGTCACACGACACGCGCGATAGCGAGTCTGCATTGCCATGCTTCTTCCCCTCTCGATGCTCGATGGCGAAATCGAATTGCGATAAGATCTCTAGCCATCGGGCCATTTGGTCAGTTGGTTCACGGAAGGACATAATCCAGCGAAGAGAGGAGTGGTCAGTTCGAATAAGGAATTTCCGCCCAAATAGAAAGTGACGAAAATGGCGGACGAAGGCGACCACGGCCAGGAGCTCCCTCCGTGTTGTGCAATATCTTCGCTGAGTTCGTGTCAGAGAACGACTAGCAAACGCAATAGAACGCTCAATCTCCTTCTGGGCGGACTCGTCCCACTGCATTTGAGATAGCACTGCTCCTATGCCGTCTGCGGAAGCGTCTGTGTCCAAGATGAATGTACCGACGTCGTTCGGGTAGGCCATTACGCTGTCACCCATGAGCGCTTGCTTCAACTGTTCGAACCCAGACTGGCACTCGTCGTCCCATTTGAAGCGGACTGATTTCCCCAGTAGCTTGTTGAGTGGGGATGCTATAGTGGAAAATCCCCGAATGAAGCGGCGATAATATGAGCAAAGGCCCAGAAAAGATCTCACATCACTCACCGATGACGGGGTCGGCCAGTCTGCAATTCGACGTACCTTCTCTGGATCGGGCTTTATTCCCGCTTCGCTGACGACATGTCCGAGATATGCCACTTCGCTACGAAAAAGCTCGCACTTGCTCGGTTTAAGTTTCAGTCCAGCCGAGCTCAGCCTAACAAGGACCTCGTCGAGACGTCGTATGTGTTCGTCGAACGTCGAGCCCATGACGATGACGTCGTCCAGATACAAAATTAATGTTTTCCATTGTAGTCCTTTCATGATAAGCTCCATTGCACGCTCGAATATGCCAGGCGCGTTGCACAAACCAAACGGCATAGTAACATACTCATAGTGACCAGTCCGTGTGCTGAACGCCGTTTTCTGTCGATCCTCCTCCTTTATCTCTATTTGCCAGTAACCGGACTGGAGGTCGAGAGTGGAGAAAAGTTTCGCCCCACCCAAACAGTCCAGGCAGTCTTCGATTAATGGCAAGGGATAAGCGTCTTTCTTGGTAACATCGTTTAGCTTGCGGTAGTCTACACATTGTCGCGTAGATCCATCGCGTTTTCGCACATATACGAGAGGACTCGACCACGGACTCGTCGATTCGCGAATGATACCAGCCTTAAGTTGCTCGTCGATAATCTTCTCCTCCTCCCCCTCGAAGGCACGAGGCGGACGGCGTGGTCGTTGCTTAATTGGCTGAGCATCACCCGTGTCGATAGTATGCTGGAAGACTGATGTGCGGCCGTGGTCAGATGGCGAAGAAGCAAACACTTTAAGATGTTTTTCGATTAAATTCGAGAGCTGCTCGCATTCTTCATCGCTGAGACCAATGATGCTGCGATCATAAAGCTCTTTTACTCCATCAGGCCAACTGCTGGCGTCGATATTGTCAGAAACAGTCAGTTTGTCAATGCGGGCTGACGGGGAACGTTCGTGGTCGACGATGTCGGGCACCACACTTACGGACTCGATGCTAGCGATGCGTGTGCCCGCGAACAACTGAATGTCATCAAAGTTGGTATTCGCCACACGAATTGGTATGTCGATGTCTCGCCGGCAGACATCGACAAGGCAGTGGGCGACGTGCACAGGTATCTCAACTCCTCTAATTGGCTCTACAATGGCATAGGACGCTTGGCGTGTGAACTCAGTGTCAATCGTCTTTCCGGCAACAATGCACTCTGAATTTGCCGGTACCACTATATCGCTCTTCACATAAACATTAACAACGTTGACAATAGCATTATCTCCATCATATTCAATCGGAAATAATTGATCACCGATGCGAAGACCGCGTCTAGCCTCCAGGCTGCAATTGAAATGATGCAAAAAGTCGAATCCCAGGAGACCATCATCGGCAACATCAGCTACATATGCATTCCACTCAAAAGGCTTATCCCCCAGTCTCACACAAATTTTAACGCATCCATAAACAGAGAGAAATCCATTGTCCGCTGCTTGAAGCTGAATATTTTCAACTAGCTGCTGCATAACTGGGCGCGAATGGTGGGGCATACGTTCATACAATTTTAATGAAATAACAGTGACCGCTGCACCAGAGTCGACCAACAGCTTAGCGTTCACGCCACTAACATCAGCTTTAACAAAGGCTGACATACCTGAATGTCTGTTGATTCTTATTATCCTATTCGGCGCAGTCGAGTGTCGGGCCGATCCCTGGTCGATGAGGTCGGCCCGCTCTAGTTTCCCTGTTGTGTGGATGGCTGGTGACTGGGAGGTGGGGGCTGCTCATGCTCAGGCGACCACGGCTGCTGAGGCACAAACGGTGGTGGGGGTGGTGCCCACGCTGGCTCCGGTTGAGGTTGTTGACGGGGTTGTTGCCGGTGTTGTTGCCACTGTTGCTGCCACGGTTGTTGTCCTCGATATGCTGTTTGTCCCCAGGCATCCCGTGCAAACCGTTCATTCTGACGACAATTTCTGGCTATGTGTCCCAGTTTCTGGCAATTATAGCATCGCACCGGTGCTCGACCACCGTTTCCTCCTCGCTGCCCACATGGTGCTTTTTGCCGATTGCTGCCCACATCACTAGCCTTGTCTTCCGGTAATAATCCGGCAAACTTGTGTTCTATTGCGTCCATCACGCGTTTTTCGAAAGAAGTGAGGCGCTCCTCAATAACATCGGTCGCCGTCGTCGTTCCCGTGATTGACCTCACAGGCCTCCTCACGGACTCCTCTCTCAGGTTCATGTACCTCTCCGCTATTTCCATAGCAACCTGCAATGTTTTGGGCTCATGCATCCCAATGGCTAGAGTCATTCCTCCATCGCATAGCCCTCTGAGGAAATGTCGCACGGCAATGGTTTCGGTGGTTGCCGGGTCCGCGGTTGGATAACCGAATTTTGACAGCCGGCGGATGTCGCCGGCGTACTCTGAGATGGGTTCTCTCGTTCCTAGGCGGCGCGCCTCAAGTTGGGTGATGTACGGTGTCGCGCTCTTTCTCGATGAGAATCTCTCTGATAGCGCCTTTATGAGTTTGACATCGCTTTCGGTGGCATCAGCTGGTAATTGTTGGAAGGCGAAGTCGGCCGCGTCCCCTCGCAACGAAGCTAGCAGCCGAAATCGCCTCTCCCGTGAGTCCCATTTACACGCGTCGCTGAGATTGTTAAAAGCAGACAAAAAGCTCTCCCATGAACGTGTCCCGTCGAACAATTCCTGGTTTGGAATTTGAACACGCCGCCGCCTTTGGTCGTCAGGTAGTATCGAAGCACCGGCATCTGTTTCGTCGTCGGTCGATTCTGCCCCCTCTTCCACGCTGACCGTGGATTTTTGAAGGTCGCGCCTCGCCTGATCCAACTCCTCACGGAGTTGCTTCAGTTCACGCTGGAGATCCGCCTTTCTCTTTGGAGGCATGTCGATTTTTGTTGATGTCGTTGAGGGAACAGATATAAAACTTGCTATGTCAGGCGCGTGTTGAAGTCACTATATCCCACTCCTGACACCAGTGTTGCGGGTGGGGGTGGTGCCCACGCTGGCCATTGTCCGCTGCTTGAAGCTGAATATTTTCAACTAGCTGCTGCATAACTGGGCGCGAATGGTGGGGCATACAGTGTTGCGGGAAAATGGGTGTTGTTGCACTGACTACTGGGGGTGGCAGGATGTTTACCGAGCGGGAATGATACCCCCAATAGAAAGGCACATTTTCCGCAATGGAAGAGAGTTAATTGGTAAGATATAAGGTGCATCAGGTACATTCACACAATTCATTCACCATCACGATGAGAGGGCTGCAACATAGTTCAATCGGAAGAGCGTATGTTCCGGGCATAAACTGTTATTTTATTGGCAGATATACTTCACGTTGACAAACGTACATGATCAAAATGAGTTATGACAGGACTTGCCTAATTACTCTAACAGCATGACACGACGACTTTCGCTAAAGTCCTTAGATTCAAGAAGTCGCTCCTCGTAAGAAGTAAAGTTCTCTCTATTCACGAAGTCCCACAAAGTTAAGTCCCTTGCTTTGACAGATCAATCGATATTTATACCTCTATGCTCAATGTATTTCTTTAAACTTACAAAGGTATTCGGGCAATTCAAATTATGCGGAAACTATGAGGAACATAGAATATTTGGGGCGTATACCTTCATATTAGGTAAAACATAGAATTCTTTAGTGGACTATACACAACATAAAATTCCAAACGATGTAATGCGAGGAATGGACAGAATTTACGGAATGTGCAAGGAATGTGTATTTTATCAGAGATTCAGTCTAGAACGGAAACCCACTTGTTTAGGAATGTGCCCTACTTGGTACTTAATGAGGTAGAGTTATGCCAAATATCCTAGGAGGAGAAACCCTGGAAAGTGTCAACATGGAGGGGTGTGCTTGGCACGTGCGGAATGTAAACATTGACCCCACGAGAATTCGCTGCGGAGGGTGAGTGGTTTTCATCTACAACAAGGCACTTATTGTTCTACATGGTCAGTGCAGGGAGGTGGGTCCCTGGTCAGTGGTTTTCTGCTTATCCATATTCGTAACACTATATATATATATATATATATATATATATATATATATATATATAATTTGAGCATATAATATTCTATAAAAAATCAACAAAGACAAGAAAATTACATATCATCACAATACTGAGTATCATTGAATGGTATTTGGCAATATAAAAGGAAATAAGTTGTTACAGCATTCAATACAAAACGATGAAATGGATGCCTGCTAAATTATAAACTGATGGGAGTATTGGATCCCATGATCTAATTATGCAAGTTCATTCTTTTTTTTTTTTTGAACATGAATTCCTAAATTGTTACAATGAGCACTATGTATTATGTCGCTTTGAATTGAGTGAAGTGCCGAATCAACTGAGAGAAAAGAGAGGTCATTTGTACCAATGTGTACATGAGCTACAGTGTAATTAGGAACTGGCTTATTACCCTACATGGACGTCTAAATAGGCACTGAATTGATCAGTGTTTTAGTAGTAGCCATGATAAAAAATTCATGGGCGTATATACTCAAGCAGTATTCGAAACCTAAGACCTCCTGATCACCGGACAGGCGTCATCTCCATTAGACCACCGAGCTTTCGCCCAACAGCAAGTGTTGGTTCTAATCCTTATAGCATGCAGCGGATACTGCGTAATTATTCAAATTCATGAAATTCTTCCGTTGAGATGTTTTCTGTGCAACTGATTGACAGATTGCCCTACATCAACGTAAACAAGCACTGAATTGATCAATGTTTTAGTAGTAGCCATGATAAACAAATCATGGGCATACATACTCGAGGAGGATTCGAACCTAAGACCTCCTGATCTCCGGACAGGCGTCATCTTCAGTAGACCACCGAATAAGGATTGGAACCAACACATGCTGCTTTATAGCATTTTGTAATAACAATTCTGTATTACTGATGCAGGAAATTCAGAAGATAAGTTTGCTGGATGTAAATGTACACATGCAGTGAAAACCTGGCTGGACTCTTCAATGTGGCATGTGTTCAGTGGTGTTGATGCTAGTATATGTATTACACAATCACAGTTTATTAGGCTGCCCTCCTTTGTTTTAGTCCAGCAGCATAGTGTTTATAACACTGCATTTGGTTGTTTTCACCACAATCTAGCTCAATAAGTGTTAAAATTTGCTTCTGTTGGGGGAAACTTGTGTTTATAGTCGGTAACTCGCGTTACACTTTTCATTGACGTTTTTTAATGTGATAACAGTGTTTATTCAAGTCAGCATCCTGTGTCAGTATCAGGGTGTGATGAATTTAGAAAATTATGATTCCCAACAAATTACCTCCACTGCTTCCTTCAGAATGAAAAATATTTCTTGTTTCAGTAACTCGCGTTACATGGCTCAAGGGTTGAACTTTCATGTTGTGATTAAACTTTTTTGAAGGTGGCATGAAAATTTCCTCATGGGAGACTGAATTAGAACCAATTTGCTTCTTTAAAATAAATTAATTGAAGTGCTAGCAGAATTTTTCTATTAAAGAAATGTATATTAAGTTAAGCATGCATTGTAGCAATTTGGATGACTGAAAAATTGTCTTCAACATTTGTAGCTGTTTCTCGGGAAATCTTTGACCGATTGATATGATTCTTTGAGTTTCTTTAACTTCAATATATGGGTAATACATAATGAGTAATTCTTTTGCAATATGATAAACTTGAAATTTTAATGCTATGTCCACATTCCCGTGGAATTGCCCATTTGATGCTCCGTGAGGTGGAATTTTCGTCTTTTTTGATTTGTGAAATTGCAGTTTGTCAAGGCCATTGTGCTAAGTGTTTGTAAGGTTGTAGACTGACAGCAAGTATCGAAGAGAAACATGTACCTGTTAAATACCGCCGATTCACAGGTATTCATCAAGATATAATCATTAGAAATTGATGAACCTTCATACACTTTTACATGTAGCTATAAGCATGACACAGTCATGTACAACCCATAACAATATGTGACTTTTCTTGATATTCAAAAAATACAGTTACAATATCCTACTGAATATATTTCCCTCAATTAGTAAAGTATAGCTTATAAATTATCGATCACGATGCTCAAATTTCACATTTCGTCGCAACAAATATGTACACTCTATCTGCAGTGGAGAAAGCTATCTCACCGCTCTCAAATTCCTGTAGATGGCATTCACTTCCAAGTACAAGATTTTGAATTTTGAAATCAGAGACGATATCGTACATGTGCTCCAAATCTTTCGTGTATCGATCGATACTGATGGTATCCTCAATGTAATCTACCCAGGCTACAATGACCGAATCATCTCGACAAACAGCTGGCCAGGCTGCAATACCCTCCTTCCTTAAGACATTCTCCTTCTTCCCATTACTATTAATGCACATGACTTCTAATACCATTGGCACTTCATTTACTATGAAATTCCTCGAAGTGTGGAAGGAGAAAAGAGTGAAAGGAAAAAAAGCTTCATTGTCAAATGTTATTTCCCTGACTGGCTCACCACCCTGTGGGGTGAATACCTGGATCTGAGGGCATGTAGGGGATATTGAATAACACACGTAGATATTATCATCTTTATCCACAGCTAGAGCAGCAATATCTTCTTTATCGCAACTCATCGTCTCGAACTCAGTGTCGAGTTTTTCCCACTGTGGAGTGTACATGGAAATCTCATTTTCTGAATTGCGTATGACACTTCGACCATCCGACAGGAATCGAAAATCAGAGATACCGACATCCTTCAGCACGGTTTGCTGTGTCTCACCATCAGGGGAGAAAATGTGGATTCCTCCTTCATCCGAACCCACCGCCATCTTACCGTCTGGTGCACAAATCATACACTCTATGTTGTCTTTGCTCGGGAGCTCCATTACGTCTACTTTGACATCCCACGAGCAAGTTTTCAGCTCTCCAATGTAATGTTCATTAACCTTCACTTGTCTACTAAATGAAATCTTCTCCGCTCGCTCTGTCACACCTCGCGGTGATTGGTCGTCAGGATCATCTCGTCCAAGAAGGCTCTCCAGGTTCTCGCACAGCGTGTCGTGCACAAACAAAGCATCTTTCTCCAGCGGTATCTTCGTGCCGTTGGTAACCAATTCTTCCACAGCGTTCATGTGACTGACTGTTTGGCGACTCTCTTCCGTCATAGTTTGTAATTCCTTCTCGAATTTTTCAGACAATCGCTTCACTTGAGATTTCAGGGCTTCTCTTCTGTCTAACAAAAGCTGCATGCTCTCCTCGTAAGTCTTCTCGATGTCATCATTAAGCTTTCTTAGCATTCTTGTTACTTCATTGCGTTGTGTCTCTATGAACTCGATATGGTTTTCAATGGTTGTTTTCTTTGATTTTGTTTTTTCTTTCAACTTCTTGATATTTTCAATTAATTTCTTTTCATGGATGACTGCCTCTTCCAGCTTGTGTCCCTCTTGCAAATGCTTCAGCATCCCGCATTTATTGCACGTGTACTCTCGGCAATTGGGGCAGAAACAGTCTTCATCCTCATTAGGGTGTTTCTTACATTTCCGTCGCCTCTTGATTGGAACTTTTCCTGAGAGCACCTCGCTCATGGCTACTATTGAGTGGATGGAGAATGGTGTCCAGGTAGAGTGGCTTTTCTCACAGGCTTTACACATATATTTCCCACAGTCCTGACAGTAGGACACGGCTGGCGGTTTTTCCTCCGTCTTACAAACCGTGCACGTTGGACTCCGGGGGTGGTATTCTGTAAGGGCGATCCTTATTTCGATCCTAGGAGCGCGCGTAGGACAGAAAATAGGATACCCTTAGGACAGGCAAAATCGGTATTCTGTAAGCCTGTCCTAAGCCTATCCTAGGACAGTCATTTATAAATAATGAATATTAATGAGGAAAGACAGGACACGCCCGGCGCAGTATCTATAAGCCAATCATCTGGCTAATTTTACGCAATGCGCGCCCAAGATCTACATTGCTCAAACATGCGCTTCACGCAGCTCTTACTGTGCGAGGAGTTAAAATGTATTGTCAGTCTAATTTTACAGTTAAGAATACAATTTTGATTATCAAAGCTTTAGCACGCACTTAGCCCACCATAATAGATGTGACCTTACGAGTTCCATTAATTAGCATTTAAAGTTTTTGCAGAAATTAGCTCAAATTTTGAACTTTTGGAGGATGTTGGGGTAAACTGGGATATCATCACTGCATGCCAAACTTCGCCCTTAATTCAAAGTTATTATAAAATATATAAGATTTTCTTAAATAAATATAAATAATAATAATGATAATAATAGATGCACTCACAGACACACACACACATGCGCTCACATTATTTTATAAATATGATCGATATGCTTGTAATGATAATGTCTTGCTTATAGTTAGGACCTACTGTTTGTCCCACTTAAACCAAACCAATGTTCCACTTCTCCCAGGAAAAAAAACCAATTATAACACAAATATGAGACTTATACGAATATAGCGTAGCAACCCGTTATATGGCTAGCATCAAAAGTCTTTTGGTCCGATACATGTGTGCCCGGCCATTCTAGATATTAGAAAGTTATTCGAGAAACTTCATCAAATCACAATTTTTGTCCCTCTTAATTCACCCCGCTAGCTCTCCCCTATCTTTATGGTAGTATAGACTTACATGCAGGGCAATGATAACAGAATAAATAAACAGAATAAATAAAGGAGATTACTGATAGATTAAACAAAGATATAAACATGGAGCTACTATAGCTCCATGATATCCTTGTATACGGGTGCTGTTCGCTATTCCGAAGGTTCGTTAATCCGAAACACACAAATTCTCCATACCTAGAGGTTCGTTAATCCGAAAATGAAAAAGGGTTCGTTAATCCGAATATTTGTGGCGTTATTTCGAAGGTTCGTTATTCTGAAGATTTGTTAATTCGAAAATGAAATTTGGAATAACGAACCTTCGGAATAACGAATCTTCAGACTGGAGCATTCGGAATAACGAACCTTCGGAATAACGAGCTGTAACCGTATAAACACGTAAGTTCACTACATTTTGGAAAAAAAAAATGTTAACCCATGCACATGGACTGTTAGGTCACCGGGTTGCGTCACACACTATACGTACGTCTTAACAATAATGTGAGCGTATGGATCGTTGCGTTACTAATACTTTACATGGCCGGCGGAACACAAAGAAATGCATAAGGTGTCATCACTTTGGGCCCCCACAATTTTTTTTAACCCGGAAGTACGTAAGTGGCACTAAATAGAAATAGATAGAGATCTTGAAGTGTGCGGAACGCGGTAAGGTTATGTTTTTCCAATGTAGACTTTTTTTTATTCGCTTGTCAGCTGAAGAAACCCAGAAATGGAAAGGGTGAGAGGAGCTGAGAACCTTTTTTTATTTTTTTTTTCTTGTTAGCTCATGAAACCCGGAAGTAGGCCCCCACGCTTTTAAAAACGTTCAGTCGGCCCTGCTTTATTCTTCACGCGACCTAGAAGCACACTGCGTACGTTTCTTTTTCTTTGGTTACTAGATCTTCATAGCAACGACTTCGAGGGTCACGTAATGTGGGCGGCGAAGGTAGGCTACTTGCACCGCGTCCGCATGACGTTCGGGCAGACGTTGAGCATAATAATAATGATAACAATAATGACAATAATGATAATAATAATAATAATGATAATAATAATAATAATAATAATAATAATGATAATGATAATAATAATAACAATAACAATGATAATATTAATAATGATGATAATTATTATCATTATTACAATATTAATTATAATTATAATAATAGCTTTTGTTGTTATTGTGTACATAATGTACTTTTTATTTATTTTGTGCCGAATAAAATGAAATGTGAATTGAATTGAAAATGGCGAACAACAAACAAATAAACACATACCAGCTAGATAAAGAATACAACTGTTTCGAACATAATAGACTGCAGTTTTAGAATCCTCAGTATGAAAGGGACAGATAACTCTGTTATACGATTCATGTATCTATTTTCTTGTTCATGAACATACAAAATAAGAGACAGTGGGTCGTCAGTAGGCCTATATACGCAATAGCCCGGCATAATCGCCAGAGAAAGATTGCCTAGAGGCTATCCTTATTTTTGCTCCTAAACTTGATCCTACTTGTGCTTACAGAATACCACTTATCTTAAGATCTCATTAACATCTAATTACATCTAATTAACATATCAAGTTACGCCCCTATCCTAAACTGGGAAAGAAATAAGGATCCCTGACGTCACTATCCTATTTCTCCTCCTACGCGCGGTGTTACAGAATACCAATCGCGTATTTAGGAGCGAGAGCTGTCCTAGGATCCTTACAGAATACCACCCCTGGGGGGCATTTCATGAAGCATTTTGTCTGACAACTTGTCGGACAAATTTGCTTTCAGCCAATCAGATGCAAGGATTTCGGTAGCTTTTAACAGTTTGTCAGACAAAATATCTGACAAAAGGCTTCATGAAATGCCCCCCTGTGGGGCATTTCATGAAGCATTTTGGTCGGATATTTTTTTGACAGACTGTTACAAGCTATTGAAAACCTTGCATATGATTGGCTGAGAGCCCAATTTGTCCGACAACTTTCGAACAAAATGCTTCATGAAATGCCCCCCAGGTTTTCACTTCGTCTACGAGAGAACGCAGGGGTATGTTTGTTTGTAACTTACTCACACCTCCACTGGGTACGGGCGTTCCTTTCCTGCACACAGGGCATGTTATAGTTTGTTCGTCGGGCTGAGTTTGAAAGATACGTCCCAGACAGTCCTTGCAGAAGGTGTGAGAACATGTCAGTGATTTAGGTTGGTTGAAAAGTGTCAGACAAATAGGGCACTCCAGATTCTGGCTGCTGATTTGATGAAACGTTGCCATAGTGTCTGTCTGTCTGTCTGTCTATAAGCAAAAGAATCACATAACAGTAAACACATCAACAAGGACTTACCGATATATAATACGTGTATCAATATTAATAGAAAAGGAAAGTAAATGGGAGGCTTGTCGAAAGAATTTTACATTCGCAAGACCGAACAAAGTAATGAAAAACAAATTAAGATACTTGTGCAAATACCGTTTATTAATTACCAAGCATGCTTTATTCCCGGGTTCAATATCGCTAATTTATGTCTGCTCATTTAAGTGGACCCCACAACGTCTCATGCATCCCGAGAGTCTTTCATACGATGGTACCACTTTAGAATAAATGCGATATTTAGTATCACTCTGTGAGACCTGAAAGGAGCATTAGATAAACAAGGAATAGAAGGATGACCATGCACTCACAAAAATGTGATGAGGTGATCTTAGCAGGTATTTGCGGAATGGCTTATCTAATCATGACCCTGTGTATAACCAAGGAGGTACTAGGCAAGCCTAGTACCTCCTTGGTATAACGCATGTAGGCCTATTATGTCCTCCCACGAGTTGCCATACACGTTAAAAAATAACATCAACAAGAACCGTAGCGATGTGAAAGAAATGATTCGCTAGAAAGGCATTATCGTTTGACTGTCTGTATTTCATGTAATAAGGTGTCCTTCAATTAAGACATAAGAAATATCCATGTATTGAATGATAGTCCCATTAGGTGTTTTGATTTTCTTTATTTGCATGAAGATGTTTTCTTTTGTCTTTGTGTTGGGGGAGTTTCGTATAGCGGGTACAACTCTTGCCTTAAAAAGAGAGGTGCCGAGATCGAAGAACTGCTGAGTGTTTTCGTCAGTTGACAAAATGACTCAGGTGTAAAAATGGGTTACTGCATGATGATGGTAATGCTTGATTAACAATAAAAGCAGTTTGTTTGTTTGTTTGATTTTTTGGCCGAAGAGTGCTAATACTTTAGAGTCTGTTCTGGTAAGTAAGACGATGCTATTCTTTTTGCCATTATTATGTGACGTTTGAAGACTCTTTCTTTTACTTCGTACGTCAAGAGCAGATAGGCACAAAGAAAACATTTCTTCCTGGGATCGATCAAATACGAGTAGAGAAACAAAACCTGTAGCAGTATTTTTATAGGAAAGTGTAACAGCCTTCGATGTTAAAGAAATCGATCGACAAATGGTGCAGAAAAATGAATGAATTAACTGAGTAGAGAAGAAGGATCCTAAAACCCTCAATTGGGTGGCTGAAGGCAGTCAGTTGTGGACTTGATCTCATAACTAGGTTCACGCATATGCCATTTTATTTGGCGTCGAGAGAAATGAGACTACATGAACAATTTAATGGCATGATTGGCTTTCTTTTTTCTCTTTGCAGCCACCATTATCGTTAAATAACCTTATTTCTGCTCGAACACTTGGTGCTGTCTTGTGTGAACTTTATAAAGGGATCCTTACGTCATTTTGGTCTAGGAGAACATCCTTTCATTTGGATTAGAATATACTTATCTAAGTAGTTGACTCCCACCCCCCCCCCCGACAAAAGAGCAAAAATGAGAAGAATATTGACAGAGCAGTGACAGAGTGGCGCTCTCACCCGACATCCTCGTCGCTCCTCTTACTGAAGCAAATGTTTTAGGTCATGAAATCTCCACAATTGATACTTTGAGAAATAAAGCAATTTCAGCCTTGATACCAAAGTCCCCAAAGAAAGAGAACAATTAAAAAGAGACGGGTATCGCCATTAAAGGGAACGTAAACCCAAAGAGCAACGTGGATTGAGTGAAAGCAGTAACATTAGTAGAACACATCAGTGAAAGTTTGAGGAAAATCGGGCAATCGATGCAAAAGTTATGAATTTTTAAAGTTTTGGTGTTGGAACTGCTGGGTAAGGAGACTACTAGAGGTTATGACGTATGAGAGGACTACAACATTTATTTATTCAGTCTTCTTTAAAAACAGGGTAGTCTTTTCAGAGCCAAAAGGCCTGCTTTTAAAAAGAGCCCTGTTAACATAAATATAACAATTACACATCGAAACATATTTGCATAAAATAATGTAAACAAAAAAAGTAATTACATCAAAACCAAAATATACCAAGTCAAAACACAATAACAACTAAACAGGAAAACAAACAAACAAACAAAACGAAACAGAAACCATTAAACTAAGCTCATAACAGAACAATATGCTACATAACAAGACAGGGTAACCAACCTGCCACATAACAGTTGTGGCTACAGTTAGTGCGCAAAACTGTAAGAATGAATAAACCAGAATTTGCGTCAAATCTGCACTTACGACATGAAGAAAATATAAAGGGAATTCAATAGAAATTCATTTTTCATGAAAATTACACATTCCATCAACTTGATACTGACATATGTTAGGGGTAGCACTTATTCCCCCTGCTTTCTGAAAGCGGTTAGTGAAGTACTCTTTCATTTTGCTATAAAAGTGATTTTTTTTGTGTGTGGAATTCCTTTTATATTTTCTTTGTATTGTTGTCCACTCATACGTCATAACCTCTAGTAGTCTCCTCATTCAGCGGTTCCAACACCAAAACTTTAAAAATTCTTAACTTTTGCATCGATTGTCCGATTTTCCTCAAACTTTCACTGATGTGTTCTAATAATGTTAATGCTTTTACTCAATCCACATTGCTCTTTGAGTTTGCATTCCTTTTAAGCACTACGGATATAAACGTCCCAAGATGTATCAACACACAAGCTACAAAATTATATGCTATCTGATATTGGGTATGTGTGTATTGTACAAAATTAGAGTTATCAATAGCCTTGTGTTTATAATCTTCCTAATTTCTCCATTGTCATGTTAAAAACCTTTGAGAGGCTATTTAGCGTCAAAGTGCATTTAAGGAAAGGAAATTTGTGTAACAGCATCGTTTAGACTAAGTTTGTTCTGTATCTGCAGACACTATGATCGAGTTCCAAATATTCTACAAGCATGAATAGACACCTCTCGTGTGCTTCAGTCTAAGTTATGAAAAGGAAGTGATTTAGCAGGTCGCACTGTTAACATAATAAAAAGAAAAGAAAAAGGAAGTCCTAAAGAGTTCTGAATTGGACCTAGTTCTACTCGCGTCTCATAATTCGCTAGCCTCTTATCTTTTTGCATAGATTTGTGATAAGATAGTTAAACATTGTTTTATTTCCAAAGGAGAAAGTAAGTAATATCTCTATTCAAATAGCATTTTCATGAAAGCCTGTATTTCAGTTTTTCTGCCTGCCAAATGTATTACAAATTATATCATAGGTTGGAGGATTAAACATTCTAAGTCAAACAGCAAAGTCATAACAGAAATGTTAAACAACCAAACGAGGGAGAATCAATTCTAAGCGTATTCAGTGACCATGCATTATTGTAAAACCATGCGCGTCACGCACAAGTAACATGCGTGTGTATGGATATTGTTTCTCATGCTTACCAAGTATGCCGTACTTCCGGGTTCAACATTGTCGATTTATGTCTGGCTCCGAAGTACAGTTAGGCATGGGATAACAACCTGTAATCGGCAGGGAGGCAAACGCAGCTTCGATTGAATGTGGTCTTACTTTCTAAATATCCTGATAGAGTATATTACGAGTTTGGAGAAATGAAAGACAGATCATTACAAAGCACTCCCAAAACGGTCTAGAGCTATCAAATACAAATGAGCACGTCTGCTTATCATGACCTCTTCGCTGTGACCTTTGTTTATACTAATTCTAGCAGCGGGTTTTCCCCACTGTGTGTCTATCTGAAAGTCACAGCCCATTATGTAGTGTATATCGCCTCGTAAAGTGAGGTATGCTTGCGACATTGACTTTGGCAAATTCATTGGAAAGAGGATGATATTAATTAAGGAGAGACTCCAACCCAAAGCACCTTCTGATCTGGAGATTCTCCCGCCTGAAACCCCTAGCAAACGGGAGACTCCAAGTTGATGTGTGCGAAGCGCGAAGTTTCTAGGGTTCCAGATGATGCATGGTGCTATTTAAGGCTTTTTTTTTCAACATACGATACAAATAAGTAAGAAATCCTCTCCAACAGGAGACAAAGAGCCAGGGCGGGAGAAATGAAATCTCAAGCGGGAGAACGGGAGATTTTGCAAAAATGGGTTTTCGGCGGGAGATCTCCCGTCGAAAACGGGAGAGTTGGAGTCTCTGATTACGGTTGTTAGTAACCGTCGTTGTGTAAAAGGAGTACAGCAACGATCAAGACAGGCATAACAGTAGGAAACTGAGATCAAATCATTTCAAGGGGTGGTACAGTATTGGTGGAGCTCAGGATTTGGCTTTGACATTGTTTGAACTCTTTGCGAGATACCAAGAAACCGCTTATGAAATGGTACAGAGCATGCCATTCTAAGAGGAATTAAAAGCTTATTTGATGACAATCGGTTTTGGAATGGCTGACACATCCAAAAATAAAGTAAAACAAAGCGATCGTAATAAAATGTGGGTCCCACACTTTATTAGTATTGCTCTGTTTTGGCTATCTCAGTCATTTCATAACCAATTTTCATCAAATAAACGTTGAATTCCTCTTGGAATTACACCCTCTTTCATATTTCATAAGAGGTTTCTCATTATCTCCCCAAAAATGTTAAAAACCTGAAGGTAGGTTTCAACCAAAACTATATGAGCCCTTTAAAAAACTATTTTGGTTTGATTGTTTTCAGAGTATTAATGTAATATGGCGTCCTATGACTATACACTGTTCATAAGATCAATGTTGGATTTTGCCTTCATTTGAGTAGCGCTAGCAACCTGATTTCCACCAGATTTTTTTTTTTAATTCCTATTTGCTTTCTTTCAGCTTGCGTGAAATTTCTGTCTTGGAAGGCCTGTGCAAATTTTACGTCCCTGATATGAAATGAGATTGAATCAAAGATTTTTAATACGTTTTATAATGCTGTCGAAAATCATAAAAATAATTATGATGGTTACTTTGATAACATAAACTCAAATTTACCTTTCTGAATTTATATCTATAACGATTACTTCTATCTCTATGGACTCTCTATGCTTGTGCATACTTTGCATTTCCTTCATAATATGTCATTCCTTTCAACTATAAATTTCCTCTCTTTAAAAGATTCTGGTAGTCTACGCCCTACAAGCAATGCTTCTATGTAGATTCCTCAAATTTCACATGTCTTAATTATCTTACTTGTTGTATTCGACGATTCACTCATATAATTTCTTGTTATGTTTATGGTTTGTTAAAACGTGGAATACAGAACAATGAAAATAAACAAACAAGCATCAATTATAATGGACGTTACATGAACACCTTTAATAGTATACGAAGTGCGTGTGCTTTTTTAATGTAGTGTCACTCCCCGCGTTCACATTGTCCCCCGCGCCGCGGGGACAGCCTCAAGAGATCTTATCTTTTTTACGACTGACCGTTCACATTGGTATCTCATCTGTCCCCGAGCTGTGGGGGCAATTGGGGCTTGGGGCGAGCTCTGCCAGGCATAGCGCATGCGCACATTTGATGACCACAGCTGGACGCTATCAATTTCGCCCCAAGGTCACTCTCCCCTCCAAATCTTGTCCCCGTACCCGACTTGATTCGCGGGGACGAGGGGACAAGTCATGTGGCATCATGATATCCCTCTCACGAAGGGATAAGTACCACTACTTCCGCGGGTCAGCCCAGCCCTATGGCCGGAGAGCATGGGCGTGACCCCTTGGCGGTCTTCCCAACTAAGCTCCGAGCGACACCACCTGTTGGCCATAATTTATGTGTGTCGCCGGCATGCGGGCAAGACCGCTCTTCGCACAACTCGGGTCTGTAACTCTGACATCATAAAACTGCCCAAAGCCGAAGCAAACCGCTTTCCTGTGTATCACACCATAAGCGAACAGAAGAACAATAAAATACATCGTACTAGTTAACCTTAATTAACAAAGTTCTGTGTGTATCGGCGATTAGGCGTAAAAATTGGTAAATTCCGCCAAAAGAGATGTGGAACATCTCTCCGCCAAATCGCCTTACCTCTACACGAAGAATCAGTCACGAAAGGAGAAAGAGAACACTTGATACAAGTAATAAAAGTCTGCACGTGTGAAAACTACGCCATCATGCTGAACTGAATGGGCTATTTAACTATTCGTTGTAGTCCGGATGCTACTCAATAAACAGCAATAGCCAGTTACAAACTTCGCACGACTCAAAAGGCATAGTTCACCATTGGGAGCAGTGATTTGATAACAGGCACAAAATCGCTAAAATTATATTCTCTTTGATGTATAACCTATATTATCATCACTTGAAGGTCAGTTGCGCAGTACTACCCGCAATATGCAAATTTAGCAATAGCCTTAATAAGAAATTATCACTGCATGTCTTCCTTACTATTAACCAAGCCCTGATTGTAGAATGTTCAACCTATTGATTATACCTGTCCGCTTGTGTTTAACGCGATCATTCCAACTCTTAAAACATTTTGATGCACCAACGCGGAATTTTCAATTATTAGAGTAAGCATGCCAGAACAGCACGAAATGAAAATAGCGTTGATTAATACTACTCGAATGTGATACAAACGAGGAGCTCGAGAAATACCAGCTGATGACAGTTCAGAATGGAACATCTGTAGGCGAAGAATGAACGAAGGTGACGATACCAAAAAGAGCGTAGGGCGCATGTTGTTCCGTATTAGAGGCTGAGGTCCCAGCGTCGGATAGTAATAACCAGGGAGGTGGAGACTCCACCTCCCTGGTAATAACCGTCTCAAAGGAAGAGAAATTCACCGCTCGTGTGAGTTACAGAGGTTGATGCGACTGACCGCGCGGCGATGTTCTTGAACTGCCCGCCGCATTCCGGTTGCAATGTTTTGGTGTTGGGTGACGCCAGGTGCGCTGAGTGGTGGTGGAGTGGGGAGGCCTATGTGTGATGTGGAAGAGAAAAAACACAAACCCGGCAGCGTACCGGTATTTTTTATTTACACGCAAGCCTGTGGCTTTTGGCAATCAAATTCAATAAAACCGCTCGTAAAACGTCTATGCTTACTCCGCTCGGGTTGTGTGCACAGATATTCTGTGGTTGTGTGTTGCGAAGAGTCCTGTGAGTATTTCTGTGGTCTCGCGACGATTCGATTCGTACACGTTCATCAGTGAGTGTGTGCACGCGCTGTGAAAGTTTTGCTCGCCGTGGTAGACCCTCATCCAATAATTACTAGTAGTACGTATAAATACGTATAAAAACGGGTGAGAGTGCGAAAAACAAGACAATACAAAACAAAACAAAAAATCTGACAAGAAGGAGGAGGGGGGGGGAGAGAATCATAAGGAAAGAGATAAAAAAGCAATGAATATTCTGTGATATCTCATCAAGCATGCACAACAGGAATCAATATTATTGCGGGTTCCATGGAAGACCACAACTTTATTGGTGTATGATGGGGATGTGTAGGCCCCTAATGGGCTACCTGCAGTGACCAAAGATTATATAGTTAACGCTTATATATATATATATATAATATATATATATAGTAGAGCAGATAAGCCGAAAAATTGTGCAAAATTTGACTAAAGCATGAAACTTTCACCAGTGTTAGTACATGTTATAAGATTCATTTTAAGATCGGGAGGTAAGTCTGAATTGACCTCTGATGACCTCCAAAGGTCAATGACCTCAAAATTTGATAAAAATTGATATTTTGCGTCATTAATTAATGTTAAATATGGTAATGATGTACTAAAGACTCATTTTTCTTACAGTGGAATTGTCTTCATGTTCCATAGAACCCTGACAGGTTTACATTTGACCTCTGATGACCTGCAGAGGTCAATGACCTCAAAATATCAGAATATTGATATTTTGTCATTTATTAATGATAAACACGGCAATGGTGTACTAAAACCTTTTTTTTTTTAAACAGTGGAATTGCCTCAATGTTCCGCAGATCCTTGACAGGTTTTTAGCTTTGACCTCTAATGACCTCCAGAGGTCAATGACCTCAAATTATCAGAATTTTGATATTTGGTGCAATTGGTTGATGATAAACATGATAACGATGTCCTAAACATTCATTTGTGTTACAACTGAATCGTTTCTTATTCCTCAGATCAAGGGAAATTATTTACACGTCTCTGCCTTTGACCGCTGAGGATTGTGACAGGTCAATGACCTCAAAATATCAAAATACAAACGGTATTGATATTTGATGTATATTCAATGGTTAACTGTATACCTGGTGTGCAATTATGCATTATGCTATCAGCATTTATGCTACAAGAAGTGTCTTCTCATCCCACAGAACATTGGCCAGTACGGTACCCTATGTATATCCAACTTTGACCTCCAAGGACAATGTGAGGTCAGACTTTTAGAATATCAAAATTTGTGTAGGATTGCAAATATTGATGTTTGGCTTCATTGGTTTAATCCTGAATGTTTAATCATGTACAAATCACGCCTTGACGTTATAATCAAAGTATATGTATGCATATTCCACAAAGCATTGGTTCATAGTAACAGGTCTCAGGAATGTGAGCGGTCAATTACTTCAGAAATGAAGCTTACGTGCCTTCATCAGTGATGGCAGTGACCTCAAATATAATATTTATGTTTGGCTTAGTTATGCAGACTAGCTTGCATGAAATTATGTGCACCATATTTACATTATCCAATTTGCACTGGACAAAATTTGTACGCTTAAACATGGAAGGTGGGGAGAGGAGTACCATATTTTGGGTTGATGCTTAATAGTTTGTGAACAGGCATTATGGCAAACTAAGTCCCTTGAACTGGATGAAAGGGTGACAGATGCTAACTAGAAAACAACAGGCCCACCTCATCAGGTGTACGTCACAAGCCCAACAACCCGAGTCGTACAGCACATGAGTTACGCATACAGCCCACGAGTCATACATCCCGTGACCTAAACACTAGATGAACAAGGTCAATGAGCTCGACATCAAATATAGTAGGCCCACAAGCTGTGCGGTCCGCGAACTCGACTCTCGACGAAAACAAGGCCCACGAGATTAATATATGTATTACATCAGAAAGCTTAATCTATTCAGTGTAGGTCTTGTGGACCTCCCCCTCCCCCCATGTGTCGGACCCTTATGGGCCTGGTTTGCCTATACTATAAGCAGGGCTCGACACTAACGGTGGCCCGGTGACCCGGGGCCACTAAAAGCGCACATCGGGCCACCAAAATTTCAGAAATGAAGACTTTGGTGGCCTGATCGCGCCACCAAAAAATGTCGGATGTTTGCCTTTGGGCCACCAAAAATAAAAGTTAGTGTGGAGCCCTGCTATAAGTGTCAAGCTCATGGGCAATGCTACCTAGTTTCGAGCTGGCGGGTCTGTGTAGGTCAGTGTCAAGCTCGTGGGCTGTATGGTTCCGATGAATAACTCATGGTCCTGGAGCATATAAGTGACGTCATGGACCATTTGGAAAGTGACATACTGTGAGGCATAACATGCATTCCACATGAAGCAACCCTGTGTCTTGCAACTTGCTATTGTCATCCAATTAAGTTTGGGTCATTTCGTCAGGCAATTTTGGGCATTTTTTAATGACCTCTTTAGGTACCCTCAATTCAAAATAGGAGTGGAACTACTATTTACTCTAATTGTCTTCTTTATGCTCGATACTCCTTAACACTTGGGCCTGGCCAAGAGTTGTGTCCCCATGCCCAAATATTGCTTGTTTCCAATATGCCGCCATCCGGTTTGCATCCAATGTGTGAATCAGGGTACGCTGACAGCGGGTAATATCACCTGCATGATCCGGTTAAGACTCTCTGCCAGCAAGTGATGATTCAGTGTAACCTGCTGAAATTGGTCTAGATCTATACCCTTGATCTCTTTCAAGACAGGGCAGCATCTGCGTCTTCAGTGAAGCACGCGATCAGCATAAAGGATCTCCTCCACGACTTAACTGGATAGACATCCTGAGGTCAGCCCAGCGTTCTTATAGGTGCACAGCCACTGTATGCGATCAGTCATCAGAGTCTTCCAGTGGCAAAATCTAAACAGTTTGGGTGAAGGCAACCTTGTCTCTATGATGAGTGCATTGCACATAGAGTACAGGATGCACGAGATGATATAGTAGAGCGGATTTATGAGAATTGTGCAAAATTTGACTAAAGCATGAAACTTTCACCAGTGTTAGTACATACCATGAGATTCATTTTAAGATCGGGAGATAAGTCTGCTTTGACCTCTGATGACCTCCAGAGGTCAATGAACTTCAAATATCAGAATATTGATGTTTGAAGGCATTTGTGAAAGATAGGCCTAGACGTTGGTTACGCTGCACTAAATATGCATTTGTACTACAATTCTTCTGATTCCACAGGGCATTGATAGGTTTCTACCTTTGACCTCTGATGACCTTTAGAGGTCAATGACCTCAAAATACCATAATAGTGATCTGTGGTGGCATTAGTTAATGATAAACATGATTAAGATGTGCAAAACAAGCTATCTGTTTTACAATGAAACTGTCTTCATATTCCAAAGAGCAAAGACAGGTTTCTACCTCTGACCTCTGGAGACCTTTAGAGGTCAATGACCTCAAAATATAATATTGATCTGTGGTGGCATTAGTTAATGATAAACATGGCTAAGATGTACAAAACAAGCATATCTGTTTTACAAGAAATTGTCTTCATATTCCAAAGAGCACAGACAGGGCTCTACCTTTGACCTCTGGTGATCTTTAGAGGATGTACAAAACAAACACAATTGTAGCCCAGATGGCTACTAGCACACGTTTATAATAAAGGATAAAATAGAATAGAATAGAATAGGATAGAGAGTAAAAGAAAACAGATCACTGCAGTCGTTTTCCTAGACACCCTGTGACACCAATATGCTAAGTATTTTCCTCTTCTTGGAGTTTTTAAAACCGATTACTAGTATCTTCCTTCCAGCTGTTCCCTTTTTTTCAAACCCTCCTCTTCCAAGAAAATTCTATGGTGAAAGGAATTATTCATGAGTTTGACATTGGCTACTTTCCCCGCTAGTGGTCAGCACTCTCCATCCCCAAAGCCCCGCGCCAAATTACGGGGAATAACGTGATGACGTGTTTTTGCCCTCTGATCCCCAAACATAAATGACCCTCTGAGCTGGAAGGTGGCCCTCCTGCCAGAATGTATCCCTCTATTCTAGCATTTATTGTTTAGTGGAGTGGGTCAAACAGGAACTCCAAAGACAAATTCAGGGACAACGACCCAGAACAACGATGACGTTGGTTGTCATAAGGACACTAATATCCATTTGGTTTGTCATTTTAATATACAAGAAACAATAAAGTCTTTACCAGTGGTTACAGAGAAGAAGTGAATGAAGAAACTAAAAGACAGTGGGCGAATTAATCAGAAATTGAGATGAATCATTAGAAAATTGAATTCTCACAGAAACGAATAGGAGGAGCAAATTGAACATTTTGACCAATAAGGAATTAATTTCTAGTGAACACCACACCCCAATATAAGATTGAGCCAATGAAATTCTTTAGAGAAAGGAAGTTTGTTAGTAAATTAGTTATAAAAAAACATGTCTGAGCCGAGAAATCAGTTAGAGTGGCAAGCACAATGGGAGCGGCTTCACACTATATAGTGAAGCAAAGGCTGCAGAGCATTTTGGAACTTTGAGAATAGTTGGAGACCACAGAGATAAAGACAGGAGTTCCCCTTCCTTGGTACATCATGCCCCCTCCAAGTCAATCAACTAATCTTTATCGACGCTGTGAATGTGATGAGGATCTGACTGTCGTAACTGAATCGGCGAGCAGCAGCACATGAGGAGAAACTGTGCGTCACGATAAGACAAAACTTTGGTTTACGCCAAATTGGAGTGCAATTACAAACTCCAAAGAGTCAACTGGTGTCATCGGAGATGTTGAAGCGCCCTGTTAGACTGATACAAAGTGGACAGTGATGGTGACGAAGAGCCTAATGAGAGCGCGACAGCATACCACTCAACGGACGGCCCAGCCGCACTGACGAGATCGACAATGACATACAGACGAGGACCTCATTCGTCGACCGTACCGATGTCCAGATAAGTGACCACACCCACTAGCATCATTTCTCCCTACTAACTAAATCCCTCCATTTCCATAGAATAAGACGGTATATGAAATGGTCTCAAAAGCCGTAAAGACGTTCCTAAGTGATGAGTGGAATGCTAAACTAAGTTGTGAGGAAAGAAACTTGTTTGTGAAGAAGTTTTTTGTTTCAGACCTACAGGAAGGCAGGTCGTTGGAATAAATATGCCGTTAGTAGCATTGGTGTTATCCATGTAAATTTTATCATTCTAACGCATTTTGCATTTGATGTTGTGGAACAATATTTAGTTTCTTCTACTTTTGGAATTTTGGTGATGATTGGTGTCTATGTGAGTATTTAACCCCCGACCAGTACAGAGAGAAGGTGACAGACCAATCCAATATCTATCCGCCTCTGTACAATGGTCGCCGGCTTGGAGAAAGTAGTAAGGAGTTTTAGGGAACTTACACAATAATGACATTGTCTTCATATATTCCAAAGAGCACAGGCAGGTTTCTACCTTTGACCTCTGATGACCTCGACAGTTTAATGACCTCAAATTATCAGAATATTGATGTTTGACATCATGATTAATGGTAAACATGATGATGTTCTATAGAGAGCATTGGATGGTCCTATTTATTAATCTGGTCTGGTGCATACTGAAAACAGAAAAAGCATAATTAAAAAATCGACCATTGACCCTTGCCAAAAACGCTGCCCCGGAGCCCTACCCCACCCCCACACTTAAAACACACACACACACACACACACACACACACACACACACACACACACACACAATTCCGCCGCCCCACTTAAGGTGTACTCTTTAGGAAAATTGAACATGAAATTGTAAAGTGCACATCACCATGTCCCCGGGGAAGAAATATTAATTGCACTGTATAATGCTCTCGCAGATCTGTCAAACCTGTACCGCCCCACCCTGGCAAAAGGCAGCAAGTGACAAATGCGATTTATTTCTTATAAATAACCAAATTATTTTGCGCTGGCGATTCCAATGACATATCTCACAGGATTGATTTCCAAGCCATTTTTTTTCCAGGAAAATATCACTAAATCGGATTTGAGCAATTTGTCGAACCCTCCCCCCCCCCCCCACTAAAGTAGGACAGTACGTGTATATATATATATATATATATATATATATATATATATATATGTAGATAAGAGAGTAATCATTTAAGAGGAATTACTTTAATTTACGTTTGAAGACATTTCAAGAGATGTAGTCTGATTTGTTAAGGGGCAAATCATTTTAATGTTTTCAGTCTTGTAAACATACTTGTATCTTTAGCGAAAACTGTTCGAGTACGTGGACGGTGATAAGTAGGCCCCTATGAATCACTCTGTAGAGTAAATCATATATGAACCAAATGGTTTCTTTTGAACATGTGTTGTGTTGAAAAGTTCTTGGTAATTCTTTTCCAGGCAAAATGTATAAATTACATGAAAATTCCGATTTAAAAGCATGTGATGGGAAATGTAAACAGTATGTGCGAATGCTTCTATGTTTCCTGCTAAACTTATTTGTTCGTGGGGAAAAGAAAAGAAAAGAAGAGAGAAGTCTCGCTCTACCACGTCTACATACCACAACGTCTACGGATATCTTTGTTTCACATTGTTAGTGGGGAAAAGAAAAGAAAAGAGAAGTCTCGCTTCATGAGAGATGTGCAGATCCCCCTCTACACCACAACGCCTACGAATGTCTAGGCTGAAGGTGGGTTTGATTGTCTTATAGGGCCTATAGAGCACCAACAGTAAGTGCAGATTAATTGGCACGCTATCTTTTGAATAGAAACAATACTTTGTTTCACACAAGATGATAGCAGAAAAGACAACTGATAATCATCCGCTCATGTGAAATCAAGCAGAACTTTTTTCAAAACATTTCAAGAGGCATCTTGGTGAGTTACAGTCTGTTACACATGCCAATATAATGTGAAAAACAAATTGAAGGCCACCTGCAATAGGCCACCTGCAATACATCCTCGCATTTTCCGACATCACAAAAACTTTGATCAACACGTTCCATATGTACCCGTGATGGAGAGGGAAAATAATAAACAACATTGCAAGATTGGTGCATTTCTGCCAAGACAACAGACGGGAACTGATTCCACGTAAAATACATAAACATGTATTTTGATTTTCCCATGCATTTTTCCCACATCATTACACACAATCATTATACACGTATACTTGATATGGTGTTCAGCTCACTGTGTGCAGACTGAGCACGACCCGATAATTCAGAACCTCTGCCTGAGAAAGGATTGTAGCCTATCCCGCGAATCAAAAAGAAGCTTTCTTATATATATATATATATATATATTATATATATATATATAAAGATATATATAGTCTAGGTCTAAACATGTGCGAATTCACGTATTGGCTGTGTGAGGAGGGGGGGGGGGGTGGACTGAAGATCGATGAAGCCAATCCTGCCTACCGCCACCCCCCCCCCCATATTGAAACGCATATCGACCAATAGGCCTACACATGACGAGTAATGTATAATGTAACAATTTTCGATCTCCGTTGATTGGTGATTGAAATATTAACAGGAAAGATTGAAGGGAAAAGGAGTGGAGAAGAAGCGCATGGATGGAAAGCTTGAAGGGAGAGTAGTTGAAAGTTATGGAATAGGCTATAAAAAATGGTACATGTACATGCATAAGAGTTGTGAAATAACATGATCGCTTGAATCTATACATATGTACATGTATTTATTTCTCAGCCCCCAACCCCCTCTGTTATATCTGTTGCTATTAAAGGCCCTTAAGTTTATCTTCAGACTGATGGTATATTATTTTGTTTCTCAAACCTGCCCCTCTTTTCTTCATATATACTACTTTCAAAGACTCACTCTGCATATTAATTTTCCGACCTCTCTCGACTTCCTCCTTTTTCAAATGCATATGACTCGTGTATTTTTCCCTTCCTCGATCACTGCTTGAATTATCACACAATTTATTTGTTTCTCATACTCTCTCTGTCTCTCCCCCTTCTCTCTTTCTCATTTTAAAACTTTACAATGTTTGTTTACAAGACCAATTTCTATAACTCTCTACATTGATCAGTTTGTCTAGAAACATGTACAGTCACGTGCAAATAATAATCATGTACGAAGGAAAATTACACAACTATTGCAGGAATTCATTATGCATTTTATTCACTTCTTTATGTTCAAGCACTTTTTTTTTTCATGAAGATATACTGAGTATACAAATGTAATCTGATCCTCCAATATCCAAGAAGTATTGTAATACAAACTAGAACTATCACTCAATGTTGTACTTTAACACTAACATCTCAAGTAAAATGCTCAAAACCTGAGTAAGTAAATAAATCAACAATTTCTATGATTTTCATTAAAGATACTGTTACCATGGCAACACAATGTTTGACATTAAGAAAAAATGAAGTTTGCACAGCTCTATATCATAGCTGTCACATGTGCCAAAATTGCAAGTCAAATGCTCAAATACTGAGGGGGTTAAGTTAACTCACAATATCATTGTATGATTTTCATTTAAGATAAAACTATGCTGTCACCATATTGTGTCGAGCCCATCAATGTCAACAATATTCGACCACTAATGTGGCTGTCGTATCTTTAAGCTATATATGCTTATTTGACGGCAGTCTTCTGCATTTACACTCCCGATCTTGTGCCATAATTCAGTGAGATCATTTATTCCAAATGGTTCCCAATCGACGTGTTCTCTTACTCTTTTCTTTAATCTGTACACGTACAATGTATATCTCAGTTTTATATTCGAATGTACACACTGTATGTTCCATTCTCTTGTAAACAACAAGAAATGACTATTTCATTTTTGTAAAGTATGATCGATGCAGAAAATTCCTAATTAATTCAAATTTATATCGTGTAATGTCATAACAACCACTTATGTCATAAGACGTAGGCGACAAATTTCATAACGACCGCTAATGTCATAACACTTCGACGACAAAGTTCATAACGACCGCTAATGTCATTACACGTCGACGACAAATGTCATAATGACCACTAATGTCATACCATGTCGAAGACAAATGTCAAAAATTTCCATTTTTATTGCAAATGTCATAACACGATGTGTTACACGACCACAAATGTTAATGGCAAAACCAATGCTGCATTACAGGGGCGGATCACGGAATTCCATAAAGGCGAGGCGCCTTTGCAAAAGTAAAGACTGCCGCACCCACTCCTTTCTTCTCTTTCTTTTTTCGTGTAAACAAAAGAAATAAGAGGAAAATAATAAGGGGAGGGGGTTGCGCCAGCCTTTCATTTTGAAAAGGTGTCTCCCCTTTACGGAATTCCTGAATCCGCCCATGAAATGCAAGCAATGAGTTTGACATAATTATTTTGTGGATGACGCAATCGCCGGTTGAGACTTTGATATTTGTCCGATGTTATGACATTTGTGGTCATTATGACGTTTGTCGTCGACGTGTTAAGACATTAGTGGTCGTTATGACATTTGTCGTCGACATGTTATAACATTTGCAGTAAAAATTGATATTTTGACATTTTTGTCGTCGACGTGTTATGACATTATGTTGTGGTCAATCCGATTTTGACATTCATCGTCGACATGTTAAGACATTATAGTGGTCATTATGACATTTGTCGTCGACTTGTCGTGACATTAGTGGTCGTTATGACATTGTCGTCGACGTCTTATGACATATAGTGGTTGTTATGACATTACACGATCCAAATTTACATTGATTTATTAGGAATTTTCTGCATCGATCATATATTACAAAAATGAAATAGTCATTTCTTGTTGTTTACAAGAGAATGGAACGTACAGTGTGTACATTCGAATATAAAACTGAGATATACATGTACGTGTACAGATTAACGAAAAGAGTAAGAGAACACGTCGATTGGGAACCATTCGGAATATGATCTCACAGAATTATGGCACAAGATCGGGAGTGTAAATGCAGAAGACTGTGGTCAAATAAGCATATAGCTTAAAGATACGACAGCCATTAGTGGTCGAATATTATTGACATTAGTGCATGGGCTCGACACAATATGGTGACAGCATAATTTTATTTTGAATAAAAATCATACAATAATATGTGAATTAACTTAACTCCGTCAGTTTTTGAGCATTTGACTTGAAATACGGCACATGTGACAGCTATGATAGAGTTGGGCAAACTTCATTTTTTTCTTAATGTCAAACATTGTGTTGCCATGGTAACAGTATTTCTAATGAAAATCATAGAAATTGTTGATTTATTTACTTACTCACTCAGGTTTTGAGCACTTTACTTGAGATGTGGCAAATGTCAGTAACTGTGTTAGTACAACATTGAGTGATAGTTCTAGTTTGTATATATTACAATACTTCTTGGATATTGGAGGATCAGATTCCATCTGTATACTCAGTATACCTTCATGAAAAAAAAAGTGCTTGAACATAAAGAAGTGAATAAAATGCATAATGAATTCCTGCAATAGTGGTGTAATTTTCCTTCATGCGTATTTGCACTGACTTAACATGTTTCTAGACAAACCGATCAATGTAGAGAGTAGAAAGTGGTCTTGTAAACAAACATTGTAAAGTTTTAAAATGAGAAAGAGAGAAGGGGAGAGACAGAGAGAGTATGAGAAACAAATAAATTGTATGATAATTCAAGCAGTGATCGAGGAAGGGAAAATATACACGAGTCATTTATGCATTTGAAAAAGGAGGAAGTCGAGAGAGGTCGGAAAATTAATATGCAGGGTGAGTCTTTGAAAGTAGTATAAAGAAAAGGGGAGCAGGTTTGAGAAGCAGAATAATATACCATCAATATGAAGATGAATTTAGGGGCCTTTAAAAGCAACAGATATAACAGAGGGGTTGGAGGCTGAGAAATAAATACATGTACATACAATGTATATAGATTTAAGCGATCATGTTATTTCACAACTTTCTGATACATGTACATATACCATTGTATAGCCTATTCCATAACTTTCAGCTACTCTCCCTTCAAGCTTTCCATCCATGCGCTTCTTCTCCACTCCTTTTCCCTTCAATCTTTCCTGTCAATATTTCAATCACCAATCAACGGAGATCGAAAATTGTTACATTATTACATTATACATTACTCGTCATGTGTTCTATAGGCCTATTGGTCGATATGTGTTTCAATATCGGTGGGGGGGGGGGGGGGAGGGGTCGGGCAGGATTGGCTTCACCTTCAGTCCCCCCCCCACATATATTGTAGCCAATACGTGAATTCGCAACATGTTTGGACTTATAGACTATACACTGTATAATCTTTGGTCACTGTAGCCCATTAAGAGCCAGCCTATACTCATCCCCATCATACACCAATAAAGTTGTGGTCTTCCATGGAACCCGCAATAATATTGATCACTGTTGTGCATGAATGATGATTGATGAGATATCACAGAATATTCATTGCTTTTTTTATCTCTTTCCTTATGATTCTCTCCCCCCCCTCCTTCTTGTCAGATTTTTTTTCGTATTGTGTTGTTTTTCGCACTCTCACCCGTTTTTATACGTATTTATACGTACTACTAGTAATTGGATGAGGGTCTACCACGGCGAGCAAAACTTTCACAGCGCGTGCACACGCTCACTGATGAACGTGTACGAATCGAAACGTCGCGAGCGGAGGGTACTAGTACCACAGAAATACTCACATAACTCTTCGCAACACACAACCCGAGCGGAGTAAGCATAGACGCATCAGGAGCGGTTTCATTGAATTTAATTGCCAAACGCCACAGGCTTGCGTGTAAATAAAAAATACGCAACCCGGCAGTATCCTCCTCGACTAAAATGAGCGAGGACATTATTTGTGTCCTCTGTCTTATGTTGCAGCTCGACTATCATTATTCAATCAATGTTGTCAACGTTGTGTATTATTGTAAACATTGTACATTAAAATGCTGTTTAAATATGTGTAGAATAAGGGCACAACATGATTCACAGACCTACAGTGTGGCACAGCACACTGGGGCTTACACTGGGGCTTATATTACGTAAAGGTAAGTCGGTGCTCCGACGCTTGTCCCCGTCTATGTCAACACGTCTAAACGAATATAACGACGGTACGAGTGAGATGCCCATCGCCCCATTACTTGAATTTGTTCGTCTGAGTAGCCCGCCATAGCTGCAGATGTAGCTGCCCCTATCCTAAAGGAGTGGGCCGTGTAACATTGCAGCGGGAGACCGACAAATGACACGCAGCGCCGCAAAATGCGATTAAATTCAAATCTTGACAAGGGAGTGGTATTGAATTGCTGAAAAAATGCCCCTCTCTGCTCAGAACGAATGCGCAAATAATTCAAAGCCGCCCGCACCGGGCAGAGTGACGCACATGCACTCTCTGGAATGATTACGACACGTCCCGCGCCACGCTGATCTGTTTTGGACAACCGAATCGTTAAGACCAAGCGTCGGTGAGGGGGATTTCCCTTAATGGTGATGTCATCGGTCAACAAGGGGACGCGCTGTGGCGTGGTTGTGAATTCGCCTATTCGTAGGAAACCGAAAAACGCAACAAGAAAAGCGGAGGTCAACATAATACAATCATACGAATTCGCACAAACAGAAGGTAACGCGCGGACCAGGCGCCGCAAAATAGTCAGCGTAATGGGGCAACGAATATCTTCCCTGGAATGAAGCCGTCTACATCCTTCAATTAAGTGTTTAATTGGAAAACTGTTAGTAATATCCTCTTCCTTATGTCCGCGTAAGCAAAACGACAAGCTAGAAACGTACGTGGCAATCGTGTTCGGGGAATAACCGTGCCAAGACAGATAAGAAATAAATAGAGCTATCTGCTCAGTAGTAGGGGCCGCTGTGATATCAAAGTGATAGGAGCGTCGGAAGGCTTGGAAAGCTGACCACGCTTGGCGGTACGTACTCATGGTGTTTCGGGCCCTGAAAGATGCTAGCAAGAGGGCTTGTTCCCCGTGAAGTTGGTCCAAGTTGGACTGGGAGTGGTGTCCCCACGCGGTCGGCATCGGGAGCCAGGCGACGAAATCTGCCCATCTGGAAGCGTGATAGAGAGTCAGCAATGTCATTATTAACACCGGGCACATACTTGGCTCGAAACCAAATATTCCATTTCAGACAAAGCACAACTAAACGGCGTATAAGAGTCATGATGTGCCTGCATGTGGACGATTGCCTGTTAATTACCGCCACAACTGCTTGGTTGTCTGACCAAAATACTACCTTCTTGTCAGTCAATTGGTCACCCCATAGCGAAACACCCACAACAATTGGAAACAGCTCCAGAAATGCGATCGAATACTGGCAGGCGAGGACGTCCTCCGGCCATTTAGCTTGAGCCCATTTCCCATCGAAATAGACACCGAAACCAATGCTTGCTGCCGCATCTGAATAGAAATGAAAGAAGACGTTCCCGTGCCACACTTGATCTGGAATTGTCACCGTCCCATTGAAATGGCGTAGAAATTCGATCCAAGCAGAAATGTCGGCCTTAGCCCCGGAAGAAATTCGAATTCGGTGGTGAGGCAGACTTCCCCCGCGCGTGAGATCGATTAGTCGACGGAGAAAGGCCCTACCGGGCCCAATCGCCTTACATATGAAGTTAAGGCTGCCTATGAGCGATTGCATTTCCCGCAATGTGACCTTGGACTTGACCAGAAACTCGCGCAGCATGCTGAGAAGGGCCAAAACTTTGACTTCCGGAACCTGTACCTGCAGGGTGGATGCATCAATCTGAAGACCTAGGTATGTGATTTGCTGCACCGGACCTTCCGTCTTGCCTTCCGCTATGGGCACCCCAAAACGCTCACACATCGCCCTGAAACAATGCATTATGTGTTCGCATTCTGCAGCCGATGCACCTGCGAAAAAGAAGTCATCGACATAGTGTAATATGGTTTGCACCCCTGCGATACGCCTGCAACAATCCTGAAGAAATGTACTAAACTTCTCAAAGACTGCGCACGACACAGAACAGCCCATGGGCATGCATCGATCGAAGAAAAATTGCCCATCCACACACATTCCAAGAAGATCGAAATCATTCGGGTCCACCGGCAACAACCTAAATGCTGACTTGATATCTGCCTTCCCCATGTAAGCCCCATGTCCCAGTGAAACAACTAGGGCTACTGCATCACCGAAACTGCTGTAAACCACTGTGCAATCTTTCCGATCGATACTATCGTTTACTGAAGACCCCCTCGGAGAAGATAAATGATGAATCAGACGGAATTCCCCTGGAGTGCTCTTAGGGACTACGCCTATGGGAGAACATCGAAAATTCTGAAAGGGGGGAGAAGGAAAGGGGCCGGCTATCCTACCTAATTGTATTTCCTTATCAATCTTCGCTTTTACTATTTGGGGATGGTCAAAGGCCGACTTTAAGTTCGTTGCAGTCATGGAGACACGCTCGCCATTGAAACCTAGGGGAAAACCATGCGTAAAACCTCGGATTAAGGAACGGGCATCGCCTTGGTGATGATATGAGTGCAGAAAGGGTAATAAGCGGTCCAATAAAACGGGAGTAGGCGCGAGCGTCCGATGTGAATGCGGAGAAATTAGATTTAGAACCGGCAGAGGAGATGACAAATTGCTTGGACTAGTGATATCAATGGAGGTGGGAGCAGGTCCGTTACTGGCTAGCGGACGACTTTGATTTTGCACACGCCGCTGCGCCGTGCGAGGGGTCGCTGCAACGCAGGCATCTGTGCGCGTAACGGCACCGTTTCCCCCGCAGGCAGCCCCCTCCATTGAATGCAAAGCAGACATTGGAACCCCGCGGTCGTGCTCTGTTAGGTTGGAAGAGGGGTGGGCGCTGGTTGCTGCGCTGGGGGTACCCCGCTGCAGACTGCCCGTAGGAACGAAAAATCCGCGCTTGCGTTGTGGCAACGAGTAGCCAGAGCTCACTGTCCACTCTTGCCCAAGACATCTGCGGCTGCCTCGCGTGCCTTAGCCGAAATTGAACATCATAATCGTGCCAGTTGTACCCACACTCGGCAGCCGTGCGCACAATACTCATGTATTTTAGCAGCTCGCGCACGCGAGAAGCATGGCGCTCCGCGAAAATGGCCACGAACACCAGCATGGCATTCGTCCATTGCTCAATAGAGCGAATGGACGGCGAGCGCGACTGGGGCTTCAGCTGCAGACCTCCACCTACGGAGTCGACCGCGAGCATGAGCGATTGACTCGTGGGGAGCGGATCGAATTTTAGCAAATGCCCAAGTTCCACATACTCCCCTTTCCAGATGCGCTCTTTCACGTCAGCAGGCTGAACATGCAACCCTAGGTCGTCGCCTAGCTCCGAGATCGTTTGCGGCTGCGCGAAAATGCTGCCCCCCGACGCTGCATCCCCTAAAACATGAGGGGCCTGCGTGGCTAAGCCAGGCTGAGCAATAAACTGCGAGCTGGGAGGGGGCGCAAAAGCGTCGGCATTATCGGCCGGCGCCCCATCCCCTACATGCGAAACCTCTCTCGAAACGAGCGGAAATGGCAGAAACTCACCGTTAGCAGCTGTTGCGGGTCGGTTTCTCGTCCCACCAGAAGAGGTCCCAGGCTGCGACTCCGAAGGGTGTGCCTGCGGGGGCGGCGGGGACGACACCGAAGTCGTGACGGATGTTGTCGTTGGCGAGTCGGGTCCCCGTCGAGTTCGCCCCCTGCCCCGGCTAGACGGTGGTGCAGCTACCGATGTCCTGCGACCCCGCCCTGATACTACCGTCCGCTGCACACCTCTTCCCCGTGCCCGGCCCGTTGCACTCCCGCGTTTCGGCATAATTTTCTCACTGTGGTCTTATCGGCAACAAAAATATTTTGGACAACCTGCCTTCTCAGTGACCACGAAGATAATGCCATCAATTCCTCATACAGCTGCCAAGCATAACGCGATGGCTGCAGCTAGTCTCTTGCCGACGCATGACGTTTATTGGTCCTGAGAGACCTCGCCGGCCTCGTCTCGGCGGTCGGCCCAGACATGCTAATCCATGTAGTAGTCTTGTCCCGGGAATAAATTGTTTTAACTTTCCCCATTTTCAATGTACGTTAAAACCTGATATATATATATATATACACACACACACACACACACACACACATATATATATATATATATATATATATATATGCATATAGATACGTGTATGTTATATTCATATTTACTATGTATATATCTATATTTACTATCTATTTTTGTCATTCATTCGAAGTGTAATGTATACACATATATATATAGTGCGAGAGACAGTTCCCTTCCCAAACGCTATGATAGTTGTTCCTCATTATGTGTCAAGTTTACATATCACACATAGTCTGAGGGATCATTCGCTTTTGAGATTCGGTCCCTCAATTGTAAAACTATTTTTCATAATGCTTTCCCATTGACATGTAAAAACATGTCCGTGACACACGCTGAGTGCTGAGATTAGGACCACCACAGCATTCTTTCAATAACTTTGAAATATAAACGTTACAAAATATAGTAGCTTATAGAATGATTCATTTTGCTGTCCCTCAAAGTACTTGTATTTACGCACACACGCACACGCACACACGCACACACACACTCACACAAAAAAAACACGCGGAAACAAAGTTATGAAAACATATTAGTGATTTAATAAATATTTGCCAGTTAATAGATAAAAGAACAGGAAAGCAGGAAATGGTATAATCGAGGGATTAAAAGCATCTAACAACAACAAAAATCCACCTTAGAAGATCTAAAGCAGTGTGAGTACATCAATATTACAAGTTATTTGGTCAAATATGTTCATTCTAAGCAGAAATACACTTGATAAAACGCTGAACGCTACCTAAACTTTTTAATTTCTTGCAGAGAGAAAAGACAGAAAAATAGGGAAATTGAAAGACGGGGGCAACAAACTGTATAAAACGTAATGCAGTATAGATGTAGATGGATGATCAGATTTCTTAATGTTACGATGTTGGGAAAGTGATTATAACGACAGAATGAAATTTCGGTCATGCAAGAACGAATAATACACAATAAATTGTAAATTATGCACTGTAAATCTAAATCATGTCATCATTGATTTTCACTAGAAGTACAAACAAAATCTCTTTCTAACATGAAACAGTTGATGGATACTGTAATGATCTCATTAAGTCTGTACCAGAAAACCCATACTCATGAGTATGGACGAACAAAGTGAACGTTTTCTTAAACCAGCACTATATAACGTCTTGTAAACCACCAAGTATAAATGACATAATCAAATGAATTTTAAATTCAAACATTTGAAGCCAATTTACATTTTTTTTGGCTACTATTATTCAGAAAATGAGTGAAAATAAAGTCCTACCATGGTAATCTCCTTATGATAAGTCGCATGACATTTATTAATCATTTTATGCTACGAAAAACAATTAATGATCTTCAGATCTCTTTTGCTGCTGTTATACACTGCTTCTCCGTATAATTCGATCACCCTATTTGAAAACCTAAAGATCAACCTTGACATGACCTCAAACACCTACTTTATCATAAATGAATACATCAATGAAATTTGAGGAAATTCGAACAATCCATTCAAATGTTATATTTTCTTCAATACTTTTGAATACATACGTTGCTATTACTCGATATGAAGCATACAACTTTTCATGATGTCACTTCAAGAAAATGGTATAACAAAATGGAAATATTTACAGATTTTCTTTTTTTATTGTTAATAGCATAATAACAAAGCACACTCACTTACCTCCTTTAGAAGGCAGGGGAATTAAAACCATTGCGGTATGTTAGTATCGAGACTAGGGAATTTGTTCTTTTTTTTAAAACAATGAAATTTTGATTTTCAATAATGATCTTGTTCAAACAGAGTAAGCATTACTCTTCCATAGGGCCCTGCAATAAAGATGTGTGTGTGTATGTGCGTGTGTGTGTGTTTGTGTGTGTGTGTTTCTCTCGTTCAGACGCCTTTTTGGAACTGATTTGATTTGCTCAAGCATGTCACTCATTTAATACTAGCAGAGTGTAAAACCTAAAATGCGGAGGACAATACATTCAGGGAGATGGAAATATACTGTAGTCCTTTCAGGAAATTACACAGATCAGGAAATTGGAGGCTAGTGTGCATGCCTCACTCGTTCGAGGGAGGGCGCTCTTCAGTATATGACAAGCTGAATCATGAACTGCACTCCAAGTCGTATCGTGTCGCTGCCAAGCCTTTTAACATGTTGCACTGTTCATATCACTAAACAAGAGATACATTCCATTGAAAACAAAAACAGAATCATAGCCACACATCTTTTTTTTTTTTAATCTGACAACTAAGAACAGTATCAAAAATCAAAAGTGATGGATTGTTAATATTGCACATACACGTAACCATTTCATGAAATGATTCCATGATAATGGAACCTACATGTATTGCACGAGTGATAATTCATGATGATATAACAATAAAGTAGTAGCCCATCACACGTATGCTGTGCATGTCATCTTCTTGGTTTCACGAGCTTGAAGGAACACATTAAACATCTAAACCGTCAAGAGTGAATCCAATTCCACTGATGTTGACATGATACTAAAATGTTGATATGCTTTAGCTCCCTCTGTTGAAACTCGCCATCAGGGGAGCAGAGATGTATTTCTCCTATAAACGATCCGACCGCTATCATAACCGTCTGGTGCACGAGTCATACAGGTCATGTTGTCTTTGCGAGGGAGCTCTGTCATGTGCTTTGAAATTTCACTTGTAATTTTTACTCATCTTAGAGAGAGGGAAAAAAGTTCATTGAACTTGGAGTATAAAAATCTGGGTTCGTTCTCTCAGTGATTGATTGTTAGGTCAGATTGATTGTCAATAAGCTCTTCAAGTTCTCGCACAGCTGCTGGGTCGTGTGCAAACATATTCGTCCATATACATAGCGTTCATGACTCTCGATTTAGCTTACTTTCTTCCACTATGATTCATGATTCCGCCTCGAAATTTCCACACCATTCTTGGACTTGATGTTTCAGAGCCTGTCTTCTAGCTAACAATAGTCGCACATGTTCCTCGTACGCCTTGTCTATATCATCATTGAGCCTTCTCATCATGTTTGCTATTTCATTGCGTTGTGTCTCTATGACCTGAAGGTGGTTTTCTACGGTTTCCTTCTTTGATTTTACTCTTTCTCTTAACTCATTGATATTTTTCGTTAGTTTCTCCTCATGAATGGATGCCCTTTCCAGTTGATGACCAGCTTGCGAGTGCTCTACCATGCCGCAAGTACCGCAAATGTACTCCCGGCAATGGTTACAGAAATACTCTTCATCAGCGCTTGGGTGTATCTTACACTTTCGTCGCCTCCTTATGGGAACTTTTCCCGAGAGCACCTCGCTCATGGCTACCACTGAGTGGGCAGAGAACGGTGTCCAGATAGAGTGTGTTTTCTCACAAGATGTGCACATATTTTGCCCACAGTCCTGACAATAGGACACAGCTGGTGGCTTTTCATGTATGTTACAGAGTGTGCAGGTTGGACTCTTGGTTCTCATTTCTTCAAGGAGAGAACACAGCGATACGTTTGTTGGTAACATACACACGTCTCCATTTGGGAGGGGCGTTCCATTTCTGCATACAGGGCATATTAAAGTATCTTGGCTGGGCTGAGTTTGAAAGACACGTTCCAGACAGTCTTTGCAGAAGGTGTGTGAACATGCCAATAATTTAGGTTGCTTGAAAAGTGTCAGACAGATAGAACACTCCAAATTCTGGCTGCTGATTTGATGAAACGTGGCCATGGTGATTGCCTATGAAAGGAGAAACAAAGCGGTAAATATATCAGCAAAATTGATACCATGAATATTCATCAGACAGAAACGGGAGGGCAATACAAGGCTTGCTCTAACATTCTTTACATCTTGTAAAATTCAGTGAAGCAATGAGGCACATCTTTAGTGTTCGTGTGTGTGAATACCGTTTCCCCATTTTTAACGAATAATGCTTATTTTTAGAGTGCAGTTCATTTAAATGTAACAGATCACACCCTGTTATCTTGTGAGCCTGTCATAAGATGCTGCAAGTTAGAATAGACGCCACATTATTTACTATTAAAGACTTATAGTAGACCTAAAAAGTCAAACAAGAAAGAGATTCGTCACTATATCCAGCACTCTAATGATCACTGCGAATCACCTCTTTGCACCTTCCCTCTTGGTTTGTGTGTGAATCCTAGGCTATAGCTCAGCTCAGTGTTTTTTTGGTCGTTTTGTTGTTGTTTTATTTCCGTACTAAAAAAATCAACACATTTCATACATAGTCACGAGGAAAGGGCTTTCATCTCACCATTTTGTGATCAAATCCTTAGACACTGAGTTATTTTCAAGCCGGACAGTGATTGATATCTTTATTCAGATATAACATTACAAAACAGGCAACACCAGTCTTTCTGTTCAGGACGCTAATGGGGATAAACCTGTTCAACAGAATTAGCAAAATCATAGCAATACCAAAATAACAAGGGAGAATTCCCAGCATATTTATTGATCATGCATTTGTAAACTACATTCCGAGTCAGGCACAAGCAACATGCGTGTGTATGACTATCGTTATATGCTTACCAAGTATACTACACTTCCGGGTTCAATATTGCTGATTTACGTGTGGCTCCGAAGTACATTTAGGCATGAGACCATAACCTGTGTAATCTGTTCAGCCTGTAGGAAGGTGAGAGTACAAATTGGATTCCAGGCGGTCTTACTATGTAGACTGGAACAGAGTACTGAGAGTAAAATATAATGAACAACAAAGATGCATTACGCAGGTCTCACAAAATGGCGATTCGCGCAGCTAAGGTATGGCCTTTTCACTGTGACCCTTTAGAGTTATTGAAGTGGGGTTTCCCCATTTGTCGAATACTGTGTGTCTATCTGATAAATGACAGCGCCCAATGTAATATTGCCTCTATTAGTAAATCCTTTTCTTTCCGATATTGAACGTGGAGAATTTACTAGAACGATTTAAACAAAAGTACGGTAAAGAACTTCATGAAAGATAATCTGAGGAAAATAAGACATTTATCTATTTATTTATTTATTTATTTATTTATTTATTTATTTAGTTAGTTAGTTAGTTAGTAAGTTATTTATGTATTTATTTATCTATCCATTCATTTATTCATTTATTGAAAACGATCTCCGTTTAACTGTTGGCATGTCATGTAAGACGGCGTACACTCTATTTAAAAATAGCTTCAACTTTGAACCTTAACGAAGGCAATTTTGCACCTTTCAGACAAGTGTCACATTGGATGTTCCTTTAAAAGTGCAATTGTGTAGGCCCTACCTTTGTAGGTCCTACCTTTCTGGTCTGAAAGGTACGAAGTTGCCCACGGAAAGGTGCTCTCATGCAGTGCGTCAGTGGTAAAGGGGCAAAGTTGAACTTATTTCTCTTTGAGTGTACATGCACTCTATTCAAAATGTCACTACAAATTATGTTGGATTTCGCTTTTTTAATGCTACTATCCTGATTCAGTCACGATTTTTATTTTCTTCCGCCAGTTTCCATGATGAATATTCTATATAGGAATACCTGTTTAAACTTTTATTTCAATGAAATGTCCTGAACATGAGTCAGAAAAAAAAATGCTTCTTCTGGGAAATAAAAAACCATTGACACTATTCATGAACCAAACGAAGAGGAAACACCATGATGGAACTTTCAGAATACCTATCGATTTTTAGATGATCAAAACTGTAGGGCCAATGGCATAGATGTTGTTCACAGGACAATATGAATGGAAGCGATCCCTCTCCTAGGAATGGCTGTTTTTGTTTAATGAAGTATAGTATCCACGAAGGATTCACAGAAGTGCATTTATAAATGAGGTAAACTACAAGAAAACGTAAAATTTATAGACAAAGAAAGAAACAGTAGTTATAACCAAGGAAACGACCATGACACTGCAATGTACAAAGATGCATAACAAGAATTAATGACAAAATATAATGAGCACGCATATAATGACAACAGTGTGACAGGTATACTGGAATTGTTTCTGTACCACGGTACGAAATGCGTGGGACAGTATTGTGGGGCTAAAACTAAAGTCAGCAGAAATCTGACAAATGCGGGTTTTTTTTTTTTTTTTTTTTTTGGTACAGCCATGATGCTAATTTCATAAAACGTTGTCATGGGTCTTTTTGTTCCATTTATACGCACATTATTTTATTAAAATGTCAAATATTAGGGCCGACCAGCGCGTTAACAAAGAAACATGTAACATACACTTGTGAATAATTTATTGTGCTCACCAAGTATGCTCAGGGAGGTGACACCTCCTATGCTGTACTTCCACTTGCAATATTGCTGATGCAATTTATTTCAATAAAGGTGATCAAAAGTTGTTGCCTGTTGAGCCTCTAGGAGGGTGCAGATCAAAATTCGAATGAATAGATAAATTATGGTCTTACCGATGTGTGCCCATAGGAGTGTTGTGAATTGAGAAGACACAAACATAATGCAAGCATATAAACACTCATAATATGGCCTGCTTGGTTATTGTTTGTCTTCGGCGTAATCAGAGTAAAGATTCTAAGGACCAAAGGTTTGTCAGATTATTGGTAACTGCACGTAGACACGTCCCAGTGCTATTTATTCATTTCTTTCTTTTTATACTCCTCGGTGGAAAATAAAAACGCCGTTCTACCAGACGTGATAACTCATAATAGATTCATTATTGTAGACCCGGTTCCATAATTCATTTTGGGGAAGAAAGTGAAAACAATGATAATTGCTATATGATGATTATGATAATACTGGAGATAATATGATCACCGACAAATTAATACTTAAAATGAGATGTAAAATCACAATTTTTATTGGAATGCCTAAAACTTCGACAAATGTAGATAAACATGGTGAGTTGTTAGATAACGAGAAGAGAAGAAACCGTTATTAATAAGTTGAAGTTTGAATATTTTGACCTGTGCGACTAACGTAGAACATAAACTAATATACACGTAACATACAATTGTATATACTCACTTTGATATGATGAATGGCATCAGACGTTTGTCAGAGGCTTTATGCTGGCGTTTTCGACTGAACTTCGCCAACGATGATTATCGTTTCATGTTCATTGGTGCTTTACGTGCAGAGTGACCTGTTTCCACTGAGCTGTATTGCATGCTTACAGGCCTCGTTGCTAAAATTCTCCAATTGGGCACCTAAGGTTTCTGTATTTTTGACTTTCTAAAAGCTGTTTATGAAAATAATTGCAGTATTAGTGTTAATGCATATAGCATATACATAGTATTTTCCCTGAGATCATCTTCTCATTCTTTGGTTAACATCACTATTATACAAAGACTCATTTAGTCTCAATCAGTCCATGCAATACACGAGTGCGCATTTCTCACAAACTCGGAAGATACTGTAAACACATTACGCTGCAGAACTATTCATTTTAACGTGTAAACACAGAGAAAGTTTGTGTTCACCGAGTTTTCATAATAACCATGCTAGAATGATGTAACCCACTCACCTTGTTTCTAAAGGATAATTCAGCCATTTGATGTATTTTATGACGCAATGATTCACATTATGATAATATATCCACTTTTCCCTTCAAAGTATGCACTTGTTTACGAATATATTTCTTCATATATTATGTATGGGATTTCCAGTGATTCTATGTAATGTTGAATATCTCTTATATCTCTTTCATGCATGACTTTTGTAACGTGTTCATTTTACTTATCATTCGCCTTTATACATGATGGGGAGGGATGAGTTAAGTCTTAGAAGATTACATGTATTGTGATTGTGTTAAAGCTACATAATTTTTATGAGTTATTTGAGGAAAAATAAAATAACGAAGTTCTTGATACAGAGAGATTTAAAAAACAACATGAAAATATGAACTTCTTTTTAACATCAGTGGAGGTTAGATGAAATAACTTTGGTCACGGCCCTGTTTACATTCAGAAAAGTACTTGCATATATAAAGTCTATGCTTCTCTTTTTCTTTGTCTGTCTCTCCTTCTCCCTCTCTTTACTTTCTCTCTCTCTCTCTCTCTCTCCCATTAGTTAGATATAATTATTATAGAAATTGTCGTAAAATAAATATATTATAGTTCACATATATATATATATATATATATATATATATATATATATTGTAACCTTAATTAATTTTTGTCGCAATGCTGCCTGACTCAGGACCTTCCAGAATTTATATTTCATGATTGCATAAAAAGTTCAAACCACTGTTTTATAGGCACATAACATTCTCATGAAGGCAAGCATTGCACACACACACACACACACACACACCCCAACACACATACGCACAAATAAAAGTGCAAGAAAGCAAATAATTATTGAATGGCCAGCGATTTTATTTGCATCCAAGATGCTATTCAAGTATACAGAGCAGTAACAGTGTGCATGTATCATACCTATAGGCCTACTCATAAACATGACATATTTTGAAAGAAAGATATTTTATTCACATCAGGGGTGAAGGTTCAGGTGCGAGTTTCTTCACTTTGTCTCCCTCTACAAATCAAATTTGTTAAGATCGCAACTGCTGATCTGTAAATCAACAAACATGTCGGAAAAAAGGAACCAGGAAAAGGAACTTTCCGACATGTTTGTTAGTTTACAGATCAGCAGTTGCTATCTTAACAAATTTAATTTGTAGAGGGAGACAAAGTGAAGAAACTCGCACATGACATGTTTTCTTTGTACCTTATCAAACAACTGGTTATATTCCTGTTTGGACGTCACTGGCTTCCACTGAAGAGCAGCAAGCATACATATCATGTCACATGCTGAAGAACAGATGATGGAGCAGATAAAGGATACCAAGATATTGGCAAAATGGTTCGATTGGTTGATGCTCACATTATAAAATCCAAACCAACAAAGAGGAAGGACATACACAAAAAAAAAAAAAGAGAGAGTGAAGAAGACGAAGGAATCGTGCCTGCTGAATAAAGAACAAAACCTGACATGGTTCATATCGATTACATTTGTATTCAATGTTAATGTAAAAAATAATATGACGAAGTTTGATTACGTCAAGCAACAACAATACAAATACTTTTTACATCCTAATTATACATAAGCATCTTTTTTTTTAACTATAGTGTGAGAACGAAACAGAATAGTTCTCATTTTACTTACTATGGCATGGCGTTATGTATAGCAATTCACACAAGAATGTACAAGGCACATACTGATGTCAACATTTGAGAGATAGATAATTGAATTCATAATCATACATTTGGTCACGACCACATACTAGTGAGTAATGGTAACCACATAAACATGCTTATATCATGAACCATGTGAAATATTAACGAATAGCGTATTCCTGATTGTGTTAATACTTACAAAAGCATTTCAGATTATACGAATTTCTTTATTCTGTTTACGATAATCGTCAGTATAGTCAATACCCTATATCGGAGTGTCAAGACAAAACAAGGTTTTGTTCAACTGAGTGTAAACGTCTAAGAAAGACTTTAGCATTTGTTCAGTATTTCCTTTCTACGTTAGAATTTACAGCATGGGAAAATCTAATAGTGGAAACACTCCTAAAGTGCGAAAAAAGGTATTTTTCAAAGTGTATATACATTATTTTATGTGTGTTTGCACATGTGAGAAAGAATGAAATAGAAAAAAAAAAGAGAGAACACTCCTGTGTGAAAACATACCAAAATCTATGCAAACTCTCTTACTCTAATACGTAATCAGGGGACTACACTTTACTGCATGAATATAATTCAATCTCTTAGAAAAACTAAAGCGATAGCGACGATAGTGTAAACTCGTTAACTTAACTTTGAAATTATGTAGTCTACTTGTTCTTATACAGTGTATTTAAATGTTAAAAGGCAAGTCGAGCAAATGATCACGACTCATAGACCTATTTGACATGTGATCCTAAGCTGTGAATCAGCCAAATTTCAGCTGCTGTCAAATAGCCTTATAATCTCTCATGACTCGTTAAAATGATTAACAAAATAATAGTTACAGTCACAGCAGTGCAATGAAAGAAAGATAACTATATACAAAATGAAAACAGGTATATACAAAATGAAAAATTAGTAAATAGTTTTGACTACTAGGAGTTTTTGATATGACCGGCAGCGTCTACCTAACTGGAAAAGTTATATGACGATAAGTGCAGTGACCTGGGAGAACAAAAAATTTCATGAAACTCTATTCAAACTGATTTGTGCAAGTCGCATATAAGAGAGTACAATTTTCCGTTGGCTTGTGTTGATACTTGTATCAACTGTATCAACACTACTCGTCCGAGGGAGGGCGCTCTTTAACATATCACAAGAGAGTGAACTTTCTCCCGAGTCCGTGGGACTGTCTTGTCTCTTCCGTAAATGCCATATTTCACAATTCGCATTCATAACTGATCACGGCATAACAGCAGATATAACTCTGGCAGAAAATTTTACTTCATAGATCATAACAATTGGCACATTCAATTACTTCATGAAATGATTATTTTTATGGACCTTATTAATGTCGGAATAAAGCATAATATGCGGATATAGACGTGCTATATGTACGCTCCAAAAATTACGTATGCAAGTTACTTCAACGAGCCTCAAGGGCCCTACACCCTTTGAATTAGTATTCATGCAATGACTGGCAGTTTTAAGGTGACTTCGTCTGAAGAACATACTATCATCGACGTGATTTCATAAGACACAGTCAAACACGAAGTACTAATCTCTAATGGGATTTTCCTTGTAAAATACCGTGGAGTGACGTATATCAAAGAAAAACTTAACGGGTGGTTTTTGCTTGGAATGGAACCGTCTAGATGAATGGAAATGATTATACAGTGAACTCCACTGACCAATTCTCTCTTTGGAATGCAATTCGAACTTATGTATTTTATATAAGTTCCATTCGCTGTTTCACAAACAACACTCGTGTAATGGAGGGCGCTCTTCAGCGTATATTGAAGTTCAAGCCGGTGTTTCTGTACTTTATTTCCAAGTACAAACAGAAATTGGTACATAACATGCACAAAGATAAGATTGAAATGAATATACGAATTGTTAATTTCGTAATAAGTCCCAAATAATAGAGCATAATAAAATGTCGACATTGCATGACGTAAACAAGGAAGAAAGCACTACAGGAGACCGACATCATAAAGGCAGAGCTTGGCTACGATCTACGATGGGGTCAAATTATTTATTTTACTTTGACACCATGTTTACCATATCTCCCTTTTTCCTCCTCCTCTCCCCTCTCTCTCCCCCCTCTCTTTCTCTTTCTCTCTCTCTATATATATATATGTATATGTATATATGTTTACATATATATGTATACATATGTAAATCAAAGGTATTATTATTTTTGAAACAAAAACATTGTTGCGTTATAATTGAATACCTGAATATAAGAACGACCAAAGTTCGTTGTCCATAAGAGAAAATCTAGGAAAAAATAGAAATGGATAAATGACTTCCTACTGCTTTTAGTGCTCTCAGTTATTGGCATGTTATTCATTCAAATTTGAATATAAAACAGTTACATGAATGATAATGTGTATTTGCATGACTTCGTAAATGGGTTTCCAAAGGAAATAGCCAAATTTGGACTTGGGTCGTTTTTATATTCAGGTATTCAATAATATCATGAAAAATGCACAAAATCAAAAAATCAAATCACAAAAATCAACATCAAAATCAAATCCAAATGCAGATTGATACTTTGTGTACAAGTCAACGACATTTAAACACACGTAATGTTAATGAGTTGGGACTTTTGGAATTGTCAGTCATACTGTAATGAAGTACTTGCACCTTTCGGCGGTTACAGCTCGTTATTCCGAAGGTTCGTTATTCCAAAGGTTCGTTATTCCAAAGGTGCGTTATTCCGAAGGTTCGTTAACTCAAACCAAAATGTGGTGAGGTTTGTTATTCCGAAGATTCGTTTATCCGAAAATGAAACAAAGCTCGTTGTTCCGAAGGTTCGTTACGGACTCTATATCACTTCGGATCAACGAACCTTCGGGATAACGAACCCTGTTTCATTATCGGATCAACGAACCTTCGGAATAATGAACCTTCGGAATAACGCCACAAATATTCGGATTAAGGAACCTTTTTTCATTTTGGGATTAACGAACCTTTACGTATAAGAAATTTGTGTGTTTCGGATTAACGAACCTTCAGAATAACGAACAGCACCCCTTTTCGGCATACGAACAATATTGATGTATGCATATATTCATGCAAGGAGACGTGGCAGACGTAAATCTGTAACCATGAAAATTTCTTTTACATTGTATGCAAATTACAAAGAGTATATAGACCAAGTTATTCTTTTCTTTTTCCATTACTTCAACTGCAGCACAAAATAGTTTGTTTGGTAGATACTTTATTTTCTGCCAGTCAATATATACATAGATTGAATAATCGTGAACATGGGAAACATACAAAGTATATTTGAAACAGAGTCGTTTGACTTGCATAAACAACGATATAAACGGAAATTAATGATATTACAGTATGCATGTCTATGCAGCTGGGATTACAATAACAATATTATATTTAAGAAGTGATAATGCAGAGGGCCGCCATTGTAAGCATTGCTTGAAAAGATGGCCGGCCCGAGGAAAAGGTACGTAGGTAAATTGGTAACAATACAAATTCTGCTGCGAACATAGCAGGGGAAAATAAACTCTGATATGTGATGGTGGTGAATGTGCGTGCGAGTGCTTCAAAGTGCACAGGGGCAGATAGGCTGGGATTTAGAATAATAAAATTGGTTTGCTGGAAGAGGGAATGACTTACGATGTTGCTACTATCGGGAGACCAAGATGAGTCATATAAATTATTCGTGCTTAGTTCGTATTTGAAGTATACTGTGATAAAATATGCTTCTTTAAGTTTGCTTTGAATGAAAACAAGGAGGCACACTGTTTCAACTCCTCAGGAAGAGTGTTCCATGTATCCGGACCGTGATGTCTAATCGACTTTTGAGCAAGTAAAAGCTTTGGATTACTTAAATGAAAATCATGGGTAGGGTATGAGTGAATATGATCATTAGTTACTAGGGCATTATGGAAAAATGGTAATAAATTTCGAATGTGTTTATACATAAATATAGCAGTTAGGTATGAATGTATATCATGGGCCTTTAGAGTTTTTAGGCGATAAAATATGGGATCAGTGTGAGTTAAAAAATTTAAATGTGTGCATATACGCACAAAATAGTTTTTCGCGATACTTATATTTTCAAATTAAGTCAAATCAAATAATACGCAGAGTCTATCTGTAGTGCAGAAACATATTTCACGACTCTCAAACTCTTGTAGATAGTACCAATTTCCTCTTAGTGATCTTTATATTTTGAAATCAGTGACGATACTGTGCACGTGCTCCAAATCTTTCGTGTATCGATCGATACTGACGAGACCTTCCTCGCACTTCACCCAGGCTACAATGACCGAATCATCTCGACAAACAGCTGGGAAGGCATCCATACCCTCCTTCTTCAAGACATTCTCCTTCTTCCCTTGACCATAAAGGCACACGACAGCTGACAAATCTTTCCGTATCAGTTATTATTATAGTTATTATTATTATTATTTGTTCGACCAGGTTAAGATATAGGATACATATCATAAACATTACAAACATGAAACAAAAAAAAAAATAGAATTAATATTCACACTGTACTGTACACGTTACACACACACACACAAAGAAAGAAAATGAAATGAACGAAGACTACATGAGGGACAGGGCACACAAAAGTGAATACATTTACTATTGCCCGTAGGCATGTGAACCCACACAATCATGATGCCCCACCCCTTAACGCCATGGCCCACATCAAACTTCACAACATGAAAAACACAATACAATTCCAATATTATTATCCAATCATTGACTTCACTTGTAAATATATTCATACATTAACTAATAAAAAAACTAGAAAAAAATACAACTTCAACATAAATCTAGCAGATTCCTGGATTTTCACCCGCCCCAACCCTAAACCTTTGACCTCGTAAAACATAATCATCATCGTCGTCAGCGCAAAAATTAAGCACATGTGTACAAATCAAAACTTAAACTATCGCTCAATGTGATTTGTACACCATCAAACACTGAGAAAGTAAACTCAACTAACAATTAATTTTTATACTGTTACCATAACAACTCAATGTTCAACATGAACAGAAGATGAAATTTGAACAACCACATATCATAGCCGTCACATATGCCAGATTTCAAATCAATTGCTCAAAACCTGAGAAAGTTAAACGAAATCACATTGTCATATGATAATCATTCAAAATATAGTGCGAAAGTTTTCCCGTGGTGCGAAAGGAGAAGAGTTGGAAGGATTGATATCCATCACACATTATTTCCCTGACTGCCTTACCACCTTGTGGGGTAAATACCTGGATCTTTTTGGAGTCCCAATAACCCACGTAGATATCATCATCTCTATCAGGACCACCAACAGTGGTGGATCCAGAGGGGGGCGCAACCGGCGCAAGCCCCCTTTAATTTTCGTAAAAAACTAAAGTATTGATGAAAAAAATATTGATGAAAAAAAGACAAAAAGCATTTATTGATAAGAATGTTAAATTATGGAAATATTTTAGAAACAAAGTGCAAAGAGCAGTAAAAGTAGCCAAGGATAAATTTTATAATGAAAGAATACAAAGGTTGAAAATTAATAATCCTGCTGATTGGTATAAACATATTAAATTGATGACTCATGGAGTTCAATGTCAAATGCAGATTGATGTACCTGATATTAGTGAAAAAGAACGTCACAATTCTGAGTATGTAGCAAATTATATTAATGAATTGTTTTTATCTGTAACAACCGATTTTTATAAACTGGACAGATCACAGTTACCTGCATATCTGCCTTCACCTTATGAATGCCCAGTCATACAACCACATGATGTTTTCAATAAGTTACGTAAGTTGAGTTTACGAAAATCATTAGGGAGCAAATCGATATCAATCAGTTTGGTAACCGCCCTGGTCTTTCAACTTGTCATTATTTGATTGCAATGCTTCATAACCTGTATAAAAATGCTGAAAAGCAAAGCAATGTATCAACTATGGTTTTAACAGATTTTTCGAAAGCATTTGACCGAATTGATCATAACATTCTGATTCATAAGTTGGTATTTATGAATGTGCGCCCATTTGTTATTTCATTAGTTGTGGATTTTTTATATGGCAGACAACAGGTTGTTAAATACAATGGCAGTATCTCTGATATTAAAGAATGCAATGCAGGGGTTCCGCAGGGAACAAAACTTGGACCGGTTTTGTTTTTGATTATGATAAATGATGCTTGTAAAGATTGCCCTTTTTCATTTTATAAATATGTTGATGATTTGACTATTGTAGAGGCTAGGAATAGAAATCAACCATCTCAGATACAAAGACAAATTAATGCACTGGCAAGTTGGTCATTGTTGAATAACATGAAACTTAACCCTCAGAAATGTGTTTTTATGACAATTTCTTTTATGAAGCAATTAATTCAGCAAAGTTTGTGTATCAACGAAATTTTTTTGAAAGAAACAAGCACTGTTAAGATTTTAGGGGTGTATTTTCAGCAGAATCTCAAATGGGATGCACATGTTTCTGAAATGGTGAAAAGATGCAATAGGAGATTGTTTATGTTACGCAAATTGAAACACTTTAATTTATCAATAGTTGATCTTATTACAGTGTATACAGGATATATCAGACCAATTCTAGAATATTGTGCCCCACTTTTTCATTCGAGTCTTACAAAAAAACACACAGAGGTAATAGAAAAGATTCAAAAACGTGTATTGAAAATCATATTAGGTTGTAATTATGTCACATATGATATGGCCTTACAAGTGTGCAATTTATTATCTTTAAAAGAAAGGAGAAGGAAATTGCGTTTAGATTTTGCTCTGCAGTTAGAAAAGCACCCCAATCATTCATTGTGGTTACCGGATCAAAGAGATGTTAAAATCAATTTAAGAAATACTACAAAATATTCTCAACTGCATTGTAAAACTGATCGGTTTAAGAAAAGTGCAATACCGTATTTTATTGATATACTGAATGATTATTACTGCAATGACTCTTAGTAGAGTTTTTTATTCTCACTACTGTTTAATGTGTTGGTAAATTTATCTATATAGTTATATGTATAGGAGTTTGCAGCGTGGTGGGTAGGGAAGACAAATGATACATTTGATTAGGAAATTTTTATGTATTTTATGCATGTTAGGAAACCCCACTTTTTCCATACTGCACTCAAAGTTAGTTGTTAGACATTTACACAATGTACAATACATGTAGGTGGGCCTGTCTTTAAACGTGCACTTAGCACAGGTACATTGTATGGGCGTGTGTTGGGTGTGGTCTTGTGGACATGAAGGTGCTTGTGTGTGTGTGTGAGTAATGTATGTGTGTGTATGTTTATGTGTGTGTGTGTTTGTAACTGCAATATGTGTGTGTGTGTTTTCCCTGTGTGTACGTATAGTGTATATGTATGTAAATGTATGCGCGTGAATGTGAGTGCGTACATACGTTGTATTGTACATCGAGCATGTGCACTGTGTTTATGCTCATGCGCGTTTGTGATAGTTGTACAGATATGCGATCTACACATCAATGTACAGTAATGTATGTGCGCATGTGTGTGTGTGTGTGTGAGAGAGAGAGAGAGAGAGACAGAGAGAGAGTACGCCAGTGAGAAATGCTTTAGGTATGTGCGTGTAGTGAATGTGTGTACATTACGGGGGAGGGGGATGATCACCTCACCAACAAAATAATGTTATTGCAAGTATTTGTGGAATGTATAGTGTAGGTTGTTGACGCGTCTTTCCAACCACACTGCAAACTCCTGTACTCCCTTTTGTATCTGTAGAAGAGCTTACATTTTTTTTCTTCTTCTTTCGACAATGAGTTGAGTAGCCCTGAGTGTTTCTTCCTTTTCTTTTTTTTTCTTTTCTGTAAAAAAAAAAAAAAAAATTAGGAGTGTACCGCTACTGTTTATAAAATGTCCATTCATTTTTTTTCTTTTTGTATTTATATAACAATCTGTAACGTTAAAAATGTATTAGTTGTGTATACAGAATGTTTGAATGTAATGTATTTTTTTATGTATTATGATTATGTTATTATTTCATCTGTTTTGCTGTATAATCTCTGTATATCTGTGTAATTCGACTTTTAGTCGCCGACTCAGATTTTATTTGAATAAAGACCTTTTAATCAATCAATCAATCAATCAAAAACAAAAGAAATAAAAAGAAAAACAATGAAATGAAACCCGGAAGTGGCACTAGAAATATTAGTCACGCCCCCCCCCCCTTTACAGAATTCCTGGATCCGCCCCTGACCAAACCCTCCTTCGCCATAACTCATCACCTCGAATGTGGATTCGAGCTTCTTCCACTGTGGAGTGTATATAGAGTGACACCTCGTTGTTTGTATTACCCACAACGCTTCGACCATCATAGGCACGAATCCAAGTACATTGACGCTGACATCCTTCAGCACGGTCCCCCGTAACTCTCCATAAGTGGAGTAGAGATGGATTCCGCCTTTCCACGATCCCACCGCCATCTTACCGTTTAGTACATATAAGTGATGCAGTTCATGTTGTCTTTACCTGGAAGCTCTACGTCTGCGTTGACATTCCAGTTCTTCAGATCTCCAAGACAAAGTTCATTGACTTTTACCTTTCTACGGAATGACATCTTCTGAGCTCGTTCTGTCACACCTATCGGTGATTGGTTTTCGGGATCATCTCGTCCCAGAAAGTTTTTCAAGTTCTCACACAGCGTCTCGTGAGCAAACAAGGCGTCTTTCTCTAGCGGTACCTTCATACCGTTAGTTACCAGCTCTTCCATAGCGTCCACGTGACTGACTGTTTGGCGACTCCCTTCCTCCATAGTTTCTAATTCCTTGTCAATTTTTTTCCGACCGCCGTTTCACTTGAGATCTCAGGAACTCCCTTCTGTCTGACATGAGCTTTAAAGTATTCCTCGCACGTTTTGTCGATGTTATTATTGAGTTTTCTCATAATGTTCTTTATTTCATTTCGCTGTGTTTCTATTAAGCCGATATATTTAGTTTTCAGCTGTTGTTTGTTTAAACATTTGTTGTTTTTTCACAACTGTTTTATATGTTTCCTTAATTTTTCCTCACGGATTGCCGCCTTTTCCAGCTGTAAGTGCCATACCACCTCACATGTATTGTAAACGTACTCTCGACAATTAGTAGGGCCCACAGAAACAGTCCTAAACTTCTGTCGCCTCCTAAGGCGAACTTTTCCCGAGGGCATCACTTTGTGGTTGGAGACTGATTTCCAGGCAAATAGCGGCATGCATCGCATACTATTACAGAGGGCTTTTTACACTTGTAAATTTTTGCTTAGTCCCGTACCAACAGTGGGGCTAGGGGGGGGGGGGGGGGGGCCTTAGCCCCACCGTTGGTACGGATATCCTTAGCCCACTTTCTGTTTACACTCGTTTTTGCCAAAGTGGGCTAGTCCCACCGATAGTCCGGTACTATCTGGCCCTGTAAAATAGCACGGTTAGCACCGCAATTGCGGTGCCAAGCAAGTGAGTGTAAACAGAACGAAAAATTAATCCGGGGCTAAGCGACGGAGACGAAGTCCGACCCCCACTGACCAATCAGAAACGAGGTAATCAAGTGCTGCCGGTGCGTGCGTGTACGTGTACAGTGCACAGCGTAATCATGAATATTCATGTTGTTTGGAAAGTCCGGGGCTAAGAAATACGAGTGTAAAAAGGTCAGTTTTCTCCTTAGCCCCGGACAAGAGATAGTACGGGACTAATTGGCCAGTGTAAAAAGCTGAAAAAATTGGTACGGGACTAACGATAGTCCTGGGTAAGAGAAAGTCCGGGGTTAAGAAACACAACTGTAAAAAGGGCTTAGGTGTTACAAAAATACATTTTCCACTTCTGATCCAAAATAGTTCGAAAAATATATGTTATTATCAAATAAAACTGTTATGAGTAATAGCTAAAGAGTTTACAATTCAGTTGGAGATGATTTTAATATGAAAGCATGGATCAGTTTCATTCAATTCATGATTAATTTTAAAGTTAAAGGCGGTGTCACACCATTCCGGGCAAGCTATGTGGGCTTGTGGCGAGGAGGTAGTTTCCAGCACGTAGAAGATTTTCAGCGGGCGAACAAGAATGTTTGCAATTTTCATTCATGCCTTGTCATACCGTACGGGGGAACTTCTGCGGCTTGACTTGCGGGGAAACAAATTTACTCCCCGGAGCTCTCCGCAGTTGGTCCGCACCTGACAGTATCTAGCGCGTAGTTGCCCGGAGGTGCTCACGCAAGTCCGATTTAACCGCAGCCAAGTTTTGAGCATGACCAAAAATTTTCTGGGTGAGTCGCGGGAATGCCCGTAGAGGTCCACGCAGAACGCCAATAGGAGACCCTTAGCGGCAGTACTTCCCAGGCAGTTCCCACGCAGGTACTTCGCAGTCCCGTATGCAGCCAAGATAATGACATTCTGTGAGATTTCAGCCATTCCATTAGAGGAATTCCTTCACTGAGTTGTCAGCCCCCACGCGACTGGTACAAAGGTCACACAGTATACTCGCAAGTATAACGCGTCCAGCAAGTAAGACACAAGCGCTGACTCGCACAAATCCTTTTCCGCCCTCAGGAATGTCCGGCATGCCAAAAAATCCCTCCACGTAACCGTGGTAACAAGCCCGAGTAGCTTGCCCGGAAAGGTGTGACATGGCCTAAACACGGTTGCGGGTAAAAAAAATATGCGTGCGCACCTCCGGGCGACTACTTTTGAGATACATGCTAGGTACTGTCATGTGCGGATCATCTACGGGGACCTCCGGGTAGTCAAAATTGTTCTTTGCAAGTCGCACTCAAGGCTGGTGTCACACGGCCTTTAGTTCCAGATTTTGATCGAATTTGAACCCTCTGTACAAATTGAACTTTACACAGGAACCAATGATGTGTATGTGAGTTGTGCTTACAATGACTCTGAGCAATAGACATGAATACCACGAATACCACCTTTTCGTAGCTTTATACTGACTATATAGGGTTCTCTTACTCCATGGCACAGAAATGCTTAATCAATAATTCATGATAGAATGCTCTGGGCATTGCTAGTCTGAATTCATGGTAAAGGGTAAAATGCATGCACATGAAAAAAGTAAGCACATGTCTTAATGTGCTCTCATACACTACATTTCAGGATTAGAAGATGAATAAAAACTAATCGTGATAGTGGAATTTGTCATGAATATGTAATAGAGCATTCAAACCCTGGCCATTGTTCAGGACTATAGTCCGGGTGTTAACCACATACTCCCATACACACCAATTGACCCCTACGAAAAGTTACAGTTTTGTACAAAGGGTTGAAAAGAGTACAAAATCTGAACCCAAACTAAAGATGAATCTTGAATCTGATGAAACTGATTCATGCTTTCATTTTTTAATTACAACATGTACCTCCAACAATATTGTCCAATATTCAGCTATTGCTCATATTTATCAATGTCAGTGCTATCTCATAAGGATTTAAAGTGGGAAAAGTTTTTGTAACACCTATAGTATAATCATACGCAAACAAAGGAGAAAACAATACAAATAGAGCGGCATCATTAGCAGATCTTGTCTAGGATAGGGCCCCATAATACATAGACACATATATATCTGGTTCGGCTATACAACTCTCTATAAAGCTTCAGTACAAGTGTATATTAATCTTTGGGTTTTTTTTTTTTGTTTTTTTTTGGTGTTCCGACTCTGTTTATGTTAATCTATCCCAAGAAGTAGATGTGCAATATTTTTTTTCTTTCTTTTTTAATGTAGTATGGACCTCATACGCTCTGTCTGTGTGTGTGCCAACTGGCCGTTTTATTTGTTTGTTTGTTTGTTTCTTTATTTATTTTTCCTCTCCTTCTTCTTCTCCCTTCCTCCATCGTTCTATTATACAATTCACAACAAAGCTTCAGCATATTAATCCAAATGGTTTACTGGTAACACTCTGCTTATGTCAATCTATTTCAAGATGTAAATGTGCAATATTCATTCTCTAAGTGCTAAGTTTGGACCTATTTCTTTTTGTCGTTGTTGTCAAGTGGCCTTTTCCCTCTCCCTTTTTGCATTGTGTTTATGTTACGCCTCCAACATGGAATCTTCTATGATCAAGCTGTTATTTTTTTCTTCTCTCTCTCTCTCTTTCTCTCTTTTAATTCTATTCTTCGTGACAAATACTTATTGTACTTGACCTGCAACACTTTTGCATTTTTTTCTCATCTGAGGTTTATCAATGTCTTGTGAGCAATACGTCCGTTTAAATATGTTTATATGTGTGTATACGTGTTTTTTTCATATATGCACAGTCTGTTTTTAGTCTTTTTTTTTCTTTTTCCCGATGTCAATACTGATTATGAATCTCATACTGGTATCTTGTGAATGGTTACAAGGCAGATGTTTCTGGGTTCTTTTTAAAAGTCTCTCATATCTTCCTCACATCCGCTATAGTTTTTGGTTACAAAATTCCTCTTACTCTTCATTAGACCTGCTCCTCTTGTTCTCAATTTCTTTATTTCTTGCATGGTTATCCCTCCAGTCTTTTGCGAGCCCTCCCTCTCCCTCTCCCTCTCTCTCTTCTTTCTAAATACCCTTATCGTTGTATTTTTTGTTTTCAAGAGGATAGTATGGTTACCGTTTCAATGGGGCTTATGGTTTCTGATGTTTTTTTTTTCTTGACTATGATTTTGAGATAGAATTTTGTATGTAATATGAAAGAGTGTACAATTTTACAGAGGAATCCAATTTATTTTATGAAAATACGTATATAAAAAAATTACAATTCTGTTTATTGTACTTTTTTTGTAAAGTTGATACTAGTAATCTCATCAATCCCATTTTCTATCATGTATATTTTCAAACTTCATTATGGTATGATTCATTTTATGGAATTTCTATTTTTTGGATGCTTCAACATTTTGAAGCAATGAATAATATTTTAGAAATGATAGAACTTATGTTTGTTGTTTTGATGTTTATTTTTTTTTCCTTATACGGACTCCCGCTTTCCCTTTCTCTCCCAGCCTCATTTCTGCCTCTCTAACCCCCTATAAGCACCTCTGTCTTTCTTCCCTTCCTTACTTCCTCCATATCCTGGTTAAATATGATGTGTTCATAATGGAAATGCTTCTTGTAATTTTATAACTCCTTTTTCCGTATTGTGTATGTGATATATTTTATTGTAACATCGTGCAATTCAGTCTCTGACTGCAAAGCGAATGAAACAAAACCATTATTGAACTGAATTGAATTGAATTGACATAAATATATCATGTTTGCAAGTTCTATACCATAGGCCCTATATTTACATTATCATGTCACGTCACTGAGGTCTGTATTTCCACTCCATTCATTAATTAACGATTCGTATTCACACCTCAGCATGGCATAAAAACAGATATAGCGTGTTGAATTTCCAAGCCAGGATAAGTGTAATAGGGGGAAAAATACCGAATTACAGCTTTATGTATTGAGAAATGACATAGGAAAACTTGCAATGTTACTGAATCGTGACTAAGGGCCTACTGAAATTATAACCTCCCTTTGAATTACTAGTACCTTTCGAAATTCCCAGGAACTGTATAAAATGTACGAATAATAATTATTCATGGAAATGAGCGTAGCACATGTGAAACACATAACCATGATAATTATGTGAACGTCAGTAATATTTGTATATACAATTTAGATAACTTTTCTCCTTATAAACCATTTCTCTTAAACAAATGTAGAAAGAATTTTGATAAAGTGGATCGCGACATTAAATTTCACATGATATCGATTCAAGTATGTAAATTCTTTCTGTTGTGCAAAAAGCTATCTCACTACTCTCCATCACTTGGAGATGGACCCAACATGTTAGTTCTGGTATTAGTACTTTGAAATCAGTGACAATATTCTGTACGTGGTCCAAATCTCTCGTGTATCGATCGATACTAACAAGACCCTCCTTGTGATTCACCCAGGCTACAATGACCGAATCATTTCGACAAACAGCCGGCCAGGCATGCATACCCGCCTTCTTTAAGACATTCTCCTTCTTTCCATTACCATCAAGAAAGACGACAGCTGATTTGTCTGTCAGAATCAGTTTCTCCGTGGTGTGAAGACAACATAATTGCCAAGGTGTATATGAATTACAAATTATTTCCCTGACTGCCTTACCACCCTGTGGGGTAAACGTCTGGATCTTTTTGGTCTTCACATAACCCACATAGATATTATCATCTCTATCCACAGTGAGACCACCAACACCTCCTTCATAAGAGCTCATCGTCTCGAACTTGACTGCAAGCTCCTTCCATTTTGGAGTGTATAGTCGCATCTTGTTTGTTTCACGTACAACACTTCGACCATCAGACAGGAATCCAATACCAACGACACTAACATCCTTCAGCACGGTCCGTTGTAACTTACCATCAGGGGAGTAAAGATGGATACCTCCTTTCCATGATCCCACCGCCATCTTACCGTCTGGTGCACGAGTCATACAGTTCATGCTTTCTTTGCCTAGGAGCTCTACGTCTGCTTTGACATTACAAGAATATTTCAGCTTTCCAAGATAAAGTTCATTGACCTTCACGTATCTACGGAATGAAATCTTCTGAGCTCGTTCTGTCACACCTCTCGCTGATTGGTCGTCAGGATCATCTCGTCCCAGAAAGCTCTTCAAGTTCTCGCACAGCGTGTCGTGTGCAAACAAGGCGTCTTTCTCCAGTGGTACCTTCATACCGTTAGTTACCAGCTCTTCCATAGCGTCCATTTGACGGATTGTTCTGCGACTATCCTCCTGCATAGTCTGTAATTCCTTCTCGAATTTTTTAGACCACTGTTTAACTTGATTTTTCAACGCTTCTCTTCTGGATGACAATAATTGGATGTATTCCTCGTACGTCTTGTCGATGTCATCATTGAGCCCTCTCAGCATGTTACATGTTTCATTACGTTGTGTGTCTATGACCTTGAGGTGCTTTTCTACGGTTTTCTTCTTTGATTTTGTTTTTTCTTTCAACTTCTTGATATTTTTCATTAATTTCTTTTCATGGATGACTGCCTCTTCAAGCTTGTGTCCCTCTTGCATATGCTTCAGAATCCCGCATTTACTGCACGTGTACTCCCGGCAACTGGGGCAGAAACAGTCTTCATCCTCATTAGGGTGTTTCTTACATTTCCGTCGCCTCTTGATGGGAACTTTTCCTGAGAGCACGTCATCCACAGGCAACACCTCATGGTTGGAGACCGGTTTAAAGGCATAGTGGTTTATTTCACACGTTTTACACATATATTTCCCACAGTCCTGACAGTAGGACACAGTTGGAGATTCCTGGTCTGTTTCACAAACCGTGCATGGTGGATCCTTGGCTTTCACTTCATCTACGAGAGAACTCAAACGTTCGTTTGTTTGTAACTTACCCACATCTCCACTGGGTACAGGCGTTCCTTTCCTGCACACAGGGCATGTGATTGTTTGTTGGTTTGGCTGAATTTGAAAGATACTTTCCAGACAGTCTTTGCAGAAGGTGTGTGAACATGTCAGAGACTTGGGTTGATTGAAAAGTGTCAGACAGATAGGACACTCCAGATTCTGGCCCCTGATTTGATGAAACGTTGCCATGTTGTTTTTTTCCATCTAATGGTAGCAGAAAAAGAAAGAGGTATAAGCACATCGACAAGTACGTACCAGCAAAATGCCGCATTAATCAGGAAAGGGAATGTTCATGCTAAGCATTTTGTAACCATACATGTGTGAATACAGAATCATGTTAACCAAGTGTTTTACTTAGAGCAAGATATCGCTGACCTATATGTCAATTCAGTACTGCTGAGAAGATGACAGCCTTTTGTCATTGAGCCCGTCATGATGGTGCAACATAGAATAAATTTGATATTACTTTTTACGACCTTAACAGAGTATCAGTCAAACAGCATGAACGTGTGCTTCGATGAATTATTAATAAAAACATGATGAGGTGATTAAATCAGCTATAAAGTGATTTTCACTTAATCGTGACCTGGATACATACAGTAGCAGGTAATGAAATCTGCATCATTACTAGTGTAATTTGTGTTTACTACGTTCAAGCATGAAACTGTGACACAGGTGACACTGTATGTTGTTATGATAGTTATTTTACATCATTGCTGACATTTTCGGGAAAACGTGAGGACATGGTGTGAATTCTACAAGACTACTACTCATAAACACTACAAAGATAATGGTTGTATGGAAATGCTAATGACGATTATGGTTTGTTTGTTTGTTTGTTTTTATTTCATAAACAATAAAATCATATACAAGATAAACAGTGTTGAACATGACATAACTGAAACATGAATCAGGATTGAAGTATCAAAATACAATGAAAACAAGTTGACATGTGACAATGATGATAACATGTAACGGTGGATAGCCCATTTCAGATCTGTCAAAATGATAGATCTGTTCTTCCATGGGGTCCAAGATTTATAAACAATAATAACTCACATGTCTTTCATTCATACCAAACATAATATCTAAAATCATATCACAAAACAATCCCTCAAACACCCCCTCCCTCCCTCCCACGAATCATCTTAGATGTCTGGTGACATAGGGTAATGTACATGTAAATACATACAACATATATTCATCAATTCATTTCCAATAATTCTACTATTTTACGGTTCAAAATCTACATATACGATTTTTGATTTCTCTATGGAAATCAGTAAGGCTGCTCGACTGTCTAATAGACAAAGGCAGATCATTGTACAATGTACTACCACGATATAAAAATGTACATTTGCAATTCTGAGAATTAGGTTTCGGTAAAATCAGTTTCTCACTTTGTCTTAAAGAGTAACCGGTTTCTTTGTAAATAAATTTATCACGTAAATAGGTAGGTGCCATTTCATGAAGAATTTCATGAAGAATTTTGTACGTCATCAAACAAATGGTAATGACTAGTACATGTATATATAGCAATACATCTGACACACAGAAACATACACTCTCCTGATAATAGTGTGATGGATCACAATATGTTGTCATTGAACTATAGAGGGCCTCTGTCAATTTTGGTGGGGCACCGCTCCCATTATTTTATGCAGGTAGTGTGCCTGTTATGTGGAATGCCGTCATTTTTCATGAAATACCAGTTTATGGCACAATGTCATGCAGTATCCATTATGTCATATGTGACCGTGCACCTCAAAACGAACATAAAGTCGCACACACTGATTTTGCGTGAGGACTGAAAATAAGTGAAATGGGTCAACCTAGCCGAACTTGACTTTTTCATATTTTCTGAAAGAAAGGGTCTTCTTTTACATTATGCTAAAATTTGGTATCATAAAACGGGCAGAAAAGTGTGTTTTTTTTTAGCAGTTTATCTCGAACATTTTTGGTAGAATAGTGTGATTAGGTGTGTCTTTAGAATCCCTTTTTCATTTCTGAAAAACCTTGTCCACACTCTTCACTTTCAACTCTAATAACTTTTGAAAGGATAATGCTACTGCTTTGAAAGTTGGCACTAATTATGGACAGAATGTGTTAATGAGGCATGCTCAATTTCAGTTTAATCTGATAATCTTTTCATTGTTGTTACTCTGGTGGCTTACTTCCTGTTTTTTGTCCCATTCATCGCACAGCCAGCACTGTTTGGTATAAAAGATTAAGCGCTTGAATAGACATTGTACTTCAGAGCCTCTTTTCTCAGTTCGCACTTTTCCTGAGTTTGTGACTAGGGACTAGGGTATTTTGTAAGTGTGTTGTCTAGCAAGAGATTTAAGAAGCTACCTGCTGGGTATTGATCACAATAGTTTTGACACACACAATGGAGGAGTTAAAAATACAGGTGTATTGCACTGTCGTTACCATCATTTAAGGTTTGTCGTGCTGAGACATTGTGTAGATTTGCATTTGTTTTTCATAGTTGGTGTAACCTGTGATTTAGAATCTTAAGATCCGCAGTAGTTTGGTATAATATAAATTTTCAGCATTATTATACCCCCATCTTATCTTGCCTACATTCCAGATTTGATGTAGTACTACTCTCTAAAAAAAATCGAGTGAAAATTTTCACTCTAAAAAGAGTGAATACAAAAAAGAGTGAATTTCGAGTAAAATTGGAGTGAATTTTGAGTAAAATTGCTCATTTTCACTCATTTTGGATTGACGTCAGGGATCACTCGAAGATTTTGGAGTGATTCCTGATGTCACTCCAAAATGAGTGAAAATGAACATTTTCACTCAAAATTCACTCCAATTTCACTCGAAATTCACTCTTTTTTGTATTCACTCTTTTTAGAGTGAAAATTTTCACTCGATTTTTTTTTAGAGAGTTGTGGGACCTATATGGATCAGATGTGTGATTGTAATTGTTTTGAGTCATAGCTGATTTGACTGTGACGAAGTGACCTTTATGTGTTAGGAATGATTGGTGGAAGAGAGGATTTGTCCATATGATATCGCGTGACTTTTAGTAAAGAGCTAATGTGATCTAAGAAAGGTTATGTGAAAGTGTTAATAATAAATGCATTTAGGTTTGGACAAAACTGTTCGGCCATTCAAATCAGTGAAGAGAGAACTGCTGTCTCATTTGTTTTTATTATCATTCAAACAAAATAGCATAGTTAGAGTCAGATCTCTGTTGGATTCTCATACAAAACAGGTATTATTAATCTCACAGATATGATGAATAAGATATGTATTGTATATATATCTAAGGATTGGTAGTCACACATTTACATTGTATCAAATGGTTCCACAACATTTATATCCGGGCATTTAAAGTCTGTTTAGTGCATTATAAATGGTTTTTAACAGTCATGATAAGTGAAATAACAGAGAGAGAGAGAGAGAGAGAGAGAGAGATTTATGTCCCATACAGCTGATGGTGGCAGATGCTTTCATTAGTTATGATATTATTATTGTTACTCCCTTGTGGATTCACATGGCTTAGAGGATGATAACTCACTTGGTATCTGTGTGTTACTACGAATAAGTTGTTACTATAAATGACTAAGATGTTTTTGGCGTTAAACAACGGTACGGATTTCATGATATCGTATACACTACAGTGTTTCGAAAGTTAGTGTTTCAAGTGTATTTCAGGGCATGTATTTGTGTTGGACAAAGATGTTTGTAACGATATTATCATTACATGTACATTCATATTAATAAAGACCTCTCCCATTACTTTATGCAGATCCGTCTCCCACTCGGTCATCTTTCATGGTGCCTCGTGTTCGCCCCTTACCCACTGGATCGCCATAAGAACCCCGCAACAGAGAACCAGTAGGGCGTACTCACACACCTAGCACTCCCTCACACATCTCGTCATCATCCAGTTCGACACCCACACACCCACACCACCCAATAATCCCCCGAGAGGACACTCACCCCACTACAATAGAATTAAAGAAAAAGGCCCAATAGCTTGGAGGGTGTTTAATGGAGTAGAAATGTAATGTTTAGTGGCGCATCTAAGAATTCTGCAGACGAAATTAGAACCCATGAAGACAAACAACCATAACTAAAAAGATGGCTTTGTATGAGAATACATAGCCTTGAGTCACACACACACACACACACACACACACATATATATGTATATATATTTCTTCAGAAATAAAGCTATCGTCATCCAAAGTCGTCATATAACAATAAAAGAATATCAACTAGAATCTCAGCGAAATTATAGACATAACTTTTTATAAACATTTACTTGGGTTTTTTTTTGGAGACATGTTGTCCCATCTTATGTGAACCATACTCTTCTACCTTCAACAACATAAAAATAGCATTAAAAATGACAGGAAATTTCTTGAGTTTTAAACAATAAACGGTTAGATTGCTGAACTGACCCCGCGAAGGATCGTTGTCTGCCTCAACGTATCTGTTTTTGGTGTGATTCCAATCAGGTAGTTGACATATTGGTTGTCACTAACAAGTGGGAATTTTCTCTTCCCTTTCCGTGAGGCATTGCACTCATATGTGGTAAAATTCTATATAGAAAATTCTGATCAAGCAGTGCTGAATGAAGAAAATAAATGTCATGATCACGGGTTGTCCCATCTACATCTTTGCCCGTAAGAAGTTGAATATTACTGTACGTTATATGTAACAATGATCATTCAATGTACACAATGACTGGATTTGCTAATATCCCTCATCTTTTTTTTTTTTTTTTTGTCGACAAGCCAAGAACATTATGATAATGATGGTATATGGAATTCATGAGTTGCTTAATTCATATCGTGCAATTAATTATTGTTATGAAATTATGAAATTGCGTATAAGCTCTGGGCGGGAATCGAACTCGGTTCCTCCGATTGGGAGTAGGAATCAGTCTTATCCATAGCGCCCCCTTGTATTAATAGATAGATATCATGTATATAATATGCGTGTGTGTAATTGTGTGTGTGTGTGTGTGTGTGTGTGTGTGTGTGTGTGTGTGTGTTTGTGTGTGTGAAGACCCTTAAACACGCTCACCAAATTATGTGCTATACTTCTACATATATAGGTTTTCCCATCCATTATCGCACTTTTGTCATTCGATTTCAAAGATTTATTATTCAATTTCGTCCCGAGAAGCACATGGAACGCAAATCCTAACTTCAATTTCGTCAATTGTCATTGTAATTCGTTTTTCGTCAAACATTTTCGAAGACATAGCATTCAGAATCGTCAATTGTCATTAAAATTCAGCTCTCCCGCTGACGGATCGCAGAATGTGAAGATCAAATTCGTTTTTGTTCACACAATTTCATGAAATTTTCTTTCAAATTAGTCAGATGTTGTCGATTCTTTATTTTGATGGTGAATCAACTTTAAGCCGACATACTCTTACTTTCTCTCGTAAATTGTATCGTTACACATTCATCCCTAACCATTTGTTGGGATAATACACACGAAAAACATGACTGCCAACCAAAATTGATTGAAGGATAAACGACCGTCAAAAGTCATAACCCAGGACAGTATGTCAGTGTCACCTTTTGAACTTTAACTTGTAATGTCCAGGTTTTCGCATCATAACACATGAAGCAAACGTTAAATTTTGTACCCTGGAAAGCAGCAAACATAATTATGTTATCCATTCTTTGATGTTAAACAGGTTACAATTCTACACTTAAATCTTGTCTTTAATCATGTTTGCCTAGAAATCGTTTGTCAGTGATTTCGTTTGCGAGACGGTACGTCTGTTTGTATCAGTGCGTACTCGGGTTGCTTGTGTGTGTGTCTGTATGTGTGGTTCTGTGTGTGTGTGTGTGGGGGGGGGGACACTTATGTGTATGTTAACTCCTGAATATAAGATGTGAACGGTTACAAAAAAAAACAAAACATGAATGACTGGAAAATCACACCGGATTGAGGTATGAGACGAATATGAATGAAAATTTAACGAAAATGATTGACAAAAAGACGAAATCGATCCTGCTGTTATGAGTGCTGCGAGTGAGAAGGACGAATTTGAACTGTGACGAAAATGTATGCCAAATGAGTAAATTGAATGGACTTTATTTGAAAATGAACGACGAAAGACGAATTTGAAAGTAAGATTGGCCTATTCCCGACATCCTGCGACGAAATTGAAGTAAAAATTTGTGAAATTGAATGAAAAAAGTGTGAAAATGAATGGGAAAACCTATATTTGCAGATTCGAGCTCCGATGTGTATTTCGGCAGACTAAACATTTTGTATATTTAACCTCTCAATAAGTTTGAACAGGAAGTCGAATGAACATGCTCACACCCATAAAACCCCAAAGGAGAAATAAAAATTGATGAAACAAGATAAGAAGTGCACAAGATATTCGTAAAAAATCTAATATTGTTATCAGTTTATAGACTATTAACTTTCCGCATGACCAAATGTTTACAAGACCAAAGGTTAGCCAAATAGTGATACTGAAAAATGCACGTAGACACAGGTGCGTTTCTGATGTTGCTCTGGGGAACAATACTATGTAGTCCATGGCAGAGACCCGAAAAATAGGTTATTGGTACCATCTGAAATGGCAAGTCATAGTTTCAGTGCATTTTCAAATGGCATATATGTAAGTATTATTATTCATTTATTATTATTTTTTTTTGTTGTTGCTATGATAGCATTTCCGGAGTAGTAGCTTAGTCATAGATGTCAGCCATTTAACCGAACAATACTAAATATTTTTTGACGCTCTGTGACCAAAGACAGGCACAGTTTGCCCCTTGATAATTTCCAGATTTTTCAATCAATCCCTCTGAAATTTGGTATATATTATGTACAGTATATGATGCTCTACAAAATAACACCATGATAATTTCACTAAAAATACCGGACGGGGGTGCATTCAGTCAAAATACGGTGTGAACAAAGAAAATTCCTCAAAATAATATTCAATTGATTTGTTCTAAATTATGAATGAGACATGTAAAGTAAATAAAAATCAAATTGTACTGCTATTTCAAATCTACAACGACAAAAAACCCCAACAACATATTTTTAGCCTTTTTTTAAAACAAATCTAGTGCATTTAAAGTCCAAAACTTAAACGAAAACAGTGCTTACCACATTAGAAATAAAGACAAAAATCAAGAGGGCGCTAGAACCGTTTTAACAATTAATGAATATTTCCTTAAAATAACCTTTGCTATGCTTATGAATGCACATACTTGTTTTGTTCTGAAGCAGATTAGCAGGTGTTATCGCAACTTTCATGGAGAAGCTACTAAACAATAGTATTGATTTGGCAGAAAAATTCCCTTGAAAAAATGTAAAACAAATGCACAAAAGCTTACAAATCATGTTTTTTATCTCAAGTGAAAAAAAAATTAAATCATTTTATTTCATTTATTCATTGTTCATAAAATGGAAAATTTTTGTGATTCAAGTGGCATACAATGTACATAGATACACATATATAAAACACACATTTCAGAATGAAGCACCAAAAATAACAACATACATGATTAATTCATATGAAATAAGACAGAGAAACGTAACACTCAATAACAAAATATACATCCATGACATCCAGTATTGCACCTGTCTTTTTTATATCTATCCAAATATTATATACTGTATAACAGCAGTTGTAAAATACAATGAAATACAACCCCCCAAAATAAATCTGATACAACACGTACAAACAAACATTGACATATCATCCTATAAAAATCTGAAACAACACTATCAATAATAAACTTACTACCTGCATAAAACTCCCATTAAAGAAACTCAACAAATTTGAACAAACAACATCCCACAGAGAATGTGGCTGAAACAGCACACAACAAGAATGTGCCAGGTGCAGGGCATACAAGAATTTTACAGCTACAGCTACAGCTACAGCACAAACAAGAATGCGAGTGGTGAAGTACAAAAGTACACGCACCCGGTTAATCCCGAGAATGTGGCATGGCATTTGCATTGCACTATTTCCCAGACGGGGGTGATTTGCGCATGAGACAATATACTCAACCTTCCTAATAATTCTCTGTCTACAGATATCATCACATGGATATTGCACACCAGTGATTTTGCTTACTTGTTTCAGGGGCGGATCCAGGAATTCCGTAAAGAGAAGGCGCGTTTACAAAATTAAAGGGGGGGGGGGGCGCACGCACCCCTCCCCCATTTTTTCCTTTTTATTTCTTTTGTTTCACCAAAAAATAAAGGGGGGGGGGGCGTGCGCCGGTTGCGGTCCTCCCTGGATCCGCCCCTGTTTTTCAGTATCCTTATGATTTGAGCAAGTTTCGCCTTTCCTAAGACTGCTATGCCAACCCACACATCTCAACGCTAATACAGTATACTCTCCACTATTACAGGAGTAGAACAGATGTAAATGGTAATGTCAACATGTGCTGCAACTGAACTGAAATCATTGGTATACAGTGTGAACCAGGGCCGGCGGAGCGTTTTCAAAAGTGTGGGGGCCCACTTCCGGGTTTCATGAGCTAACAAGCAAAAAAAAGAAAAAGACAGAAAAAAAGGTCCTCAGCTCATCTCTCCCCTTCCATTTCCGCGGTTTTTCGGCTGAAAATCTCTTCAGTGGAAAAACATAACCTTTAATACCGCGCTCACAATTCAAGATCTCTATCTATTTCTATATAGTCCCACTTACGTACTTCCGGGTTAAAAAAGTGTGGGGGCCCAAAGTGATGACACCGTATATGTTCCTTTGTATGGTGCACAAAAAGTGTGGGGGCCCGAGCCCCTACGGCCCCCACGGTTCCGCCGGCCATGTGAACAGGACTTAAGACAAAACCTACCTCTTAAAAAGCCCTATGTAAATTATCGTGGCATCAGACATGACACCTGACTGAACTTTATTCCTTAAAAATCACTGTTCCACAGTTGCAATATAAAATTGACCCCCCCAAAACTGCAACTTTCAAATTGACTTATAAAAACCCCATTGTAGTAAATGCAGAGGAGAAGTCAGAAAAAAGTGACACAGACATACCTTTTATAATGTCCTATGCTGTCCACATGTTGTTGAATGAGAACGCCCCCACAGAAACATATACATCACTGATCCTACAGGGGCGGATCTAGCTTTTTTCCAAGGAGGGGGTTTAAGGGTTGAGCTGGGTATTGCAAAGTGAGTGAGAGCAAAGCGAGTGGGGGGGGGGGGGTGAGGGTGTGGGAGGGGGGTATCCCCCCTCCCACAGTAGGGAGATTTTCAATTTTTAGGATTGCCAGCTTGCAATTTTAAGCATATTAATTACTTTGCATGCTCTATTTTCTCTCTCTCTCTCTTTTTTTTTTGCCAAACATATATACAATGTATATATATATATTTTTTTTTTGGAGGGGGGGGGGGGGGGGAGGTTGGTGCAGCCCCACCCGCGCCCAAGCGCGGTGGAACATGTCTGGTTTGGGGGGGGGGGGGCAAAATTTCGACGGGGATGGGCACATTGACGTGATGGTTTGAGATCCTCGGCGAGGGAGCGAAGCGACCGAGCGGGGGGAGGGGGAGTACAAAAGTCGCGTTTATAGAGCATTTAAAAGCAAATTTCTAGGAAATTAAAAAGTGGATAGAATCATTTGCAAATGACTCTGATTATACGGGGGTATAACATTATTTCATGAGACGGTGTGAGATCCGCGGCGAGAGCGAAGCGACAGAGCAGGGGAGGGTGTGGGAGGGGGATATACCTCTTCCCATGTCCCACGCATAGGGACTTTTTGTAAAAACAGAGTATATAAGTCGCGTTTCTAGAGCATTTAAATCAAATTCCTAGGGAACTAAACACAGTAAAAAAAATCCCCGCGAAGGACTATGATCATAAATTATGCAAACTATTCATTCTATTATAAGTATGGACAGAGCGAGCGAGCCACTCTCACTTTGCCATTCGTCTGAAATGTATTCATTAAAAGCTAAAACGTAATCGCATTGTTTGAGCAATAAAAATTATTCTTGTATTACAAGAAAGCATAGAAGAAAAGAAAAAAAGTAGGCTTTACTAAAGGTATGTTCCACGGGGCACACTCGAGGACGCGAGGCTAGACCATCTATACACTAAATTTACTCATAAAGTAAATATTAGTGTATAAAGATATGATAATGTATATTGATAGTGTATTATAATTTTCGTCCGGTTAGGGGCGACAATTTTGCATATTCAGTTTTAAAATTGACAGCTTTTACGCAAGAAAAGTGCCTTTATTGTTGATTTTGGTCTTCAAATAATTGACTAATTAGTTGTTGTTTGTTTGTATGTTCTTATTTTTTTTTTACTTGGCAGCCCAAGAGGGGGGTTTAAACCCCCTAAACCCCCCCTGCAGATCCGCCACTGTCCTATACATACATCTCACCATTCCACAAACATTTCAAATAAATTTCTGTACTCTTCTCCATAATCCAAATTAATAAAACCAACCAACAAAAGCTGTGTCATGAACATATTTCAGAAAAGAAACAGTACTGCGACTAAACTGAAAACATTGGTCAGCAAGAGTGACAAAAAGATAATGTCAAAAATTACCTAAACATAATACATATATCCTATGCTGACCACATGTTGTAGGATACAAATAAACACACCATACACAACATATATATCACTAATCCTAAACATATCAACATTGTTATTGGAAATAAAACAAACAAAAAAAAAATCTAAAAACTATCGAGCCGTACTGGTGAGTTTTCCCAACCATGCATCATTCGGAAAACACTTTAACGTTTTTGACAACTTGCTTTTTTATGTTGGTTGCAGTGATAACCAGAAGGGGGTAAGATGAACAAAACATATTTTGTTTGAAATAACTTTCTTAGGAAACTCAACACATTTGGAGGTCATTGGACAAGAAACTTAGCAAGGGGCGCATAGAAAGGGAGCCCCTCACTTCAGTGCCATTTGCTCGATAAGCATGTGAAAAGTTCTTTTAATTTCGCTTTCGAGCAAGCGACTGTTGTAGTACAAGATATCTAATTATATATCAATAAGCAAGAGTGATTATGTCCAAGTAATTGTTAACTGTATCTTTTACTTTTCATCATAGATTTCATAATCATGGTCAGCAATAGATGTTTTGAATATCCATTTCGTTTGACAAACACGTCATGTTGACTACAGTATGAAATAACCCCCATTATGTGTTTTCATCGATTTCTTTATCTCTAATATTCTTCTGTAATTGCATTATGAAATTTGTTATGAACTTGTGTTTATTATCTGAATTTACATCTTCAGCTTGATCCGGATCATCAAATTCCCTATTTGTGATATTCATTTAAGATACTTATTTGCACCATGTCTAATCCACGTGTAGACTTTTCAATATTCACTTTAAGTTCAAGCAATGTATTTTTTTTATTTGATTGTCAGGTTTAATTTGAATACTCTCCTTATGAATTTCTTTTATTCATAAGCAAAACTGAATACTCGGAGAGAATTGGGGACAGGTTCACAAGGAGTTAAATAACCTTTGCCGGAAATGTACGAGCATTCTGTCATCAGTAATTTGGAGTGAGCAAATCGATTAATTAGTTGATTAGAGCGATGACAAACGGTTTTGAATTACGACATTTTGATGCTTGAGCAAATGTAGCAACATTTAATGCTCAGTCTAATATGAAATTAAATGACAAAACAATGATTAGCCGAAAAACCTATATTATAAAGGAAATTTACTATCACTTTACTTATCCAATCTCGAGGAAGTCTGAACTATAAGTCTAAAATAAGTTTCGATATTCACTTACAGCAAATGTGGTCCTCGAATAATACTGCATTTGGATTTTTTGCCTAGTCATAATTATGTGAAAAAGCGGTTGGGACAACGTTGACCCAACGTTGGAATAACGACATACAAAGAGCATGAATATTAATGAGAAAATTTGCAGTTCAAATCTGGCGCAAAATATTAAAAAAACTTTAAATTCAAAGGTATTAATGCTAGGATTAAACTGTAAGCTGTGTAAGAAATTGTCATCAAATTATTGCTGATATATGCACAATTTCCACTCGCGTTTGAAAAAGTATTCCGATGTTTTGATGGAATTTTGATGAAAATGTAATGAAAGTGTGATCCAGTTAGTAACCATGTCTTGAAATATTATCATCACGCGGGGGTTCATAAAGAAAATCAAATACTTTTCTTTCAGCTAGTTATAGGAATAGGTCTAGGTATGGGAATAGGTATAGGATGTAGAAGTTAGAATATGATATATTGTAGGAATTATAGGAATAGACTCTAATTCAGGTGGCTTTGGCCAGAAACGAGACTCCGATGGCCTAACGTCAGAAACATGACGTTGGCCTAAAAAACTTTTTTGGTCATTGGACCAACGCTGGCTCAACAGTAAATGGATGACGTTGGAAGAACGTTGGTACATCGTTGGCACAACGGTGAAAAGTGAATGATCTGAGTTGTGCCCGGTGCGCCCCCTCCCCTTAATTTCCAAAGCGAAAAAATATAATTACAAACGGCAGTTTTTGGACTGTAAAATGTCAACATTTTCAAACTCGCTCGCTTCGCTCGCTCGCATTTAATCGTTATGCCATTCTCCTGATGTTGCTGTCAGTAATTGTCAGTAGTTCCGCCCGGTGCGCACCCTCCCCTTAATTTCCAAAGCGAAAAAACATAGCTACAAACGGCAGTTTTTGGATTGTAAAATGTCAAAATTTTCAAACTCGCTCGCTTCGCTCGCTCGCATTTAATCATCATGCCATTCTCCTGATGTTGTTGTCAGTAATTGCCAGCAGTTGCGCCCGGTGCAACCCCCTTAATTTCCAAAGCAAATATATATATATATATATATATATATATATATACATATATATATATATATATATATATATATATATAGCTACAAACGGCAGTTTGGGGACTGTAAATCGTCAAAATTTTCAAGCTCGCTCGCATTTAATTGTACCGTTATGCAATTCTGATGTTGCTGCCATGAGGTGCCCCCAATGTCTTGACCCACGGTACGCCACTGTTTACACTGAAATCAACGTACCTCCATACATGACACCCGCGAGCACTGCGGATCAAAATCATGTTTTGGACATGTCTCGGAATACTTGCTACCTATTCCTACAGATAATACAGAATACAATAATGGTCATGTGCATTCTTGTTTTACTCATGATGACTATTTTCAATTCAATTCAATTCAATTCATATATGATTATTTTGACACTGAATTTAATGGAAATAGTTCTTCTGTCCATGAATTGTTTGCTGTACACTGAAAATTGTTAAAGTAGACATGATAATTTTGATAACGGGAGTGTGACTACTTTAAATTGTTGGTCCAGCGTTGGGACAACGTCATAATAAGGTGGGGGGGGGGGGATTTTTATGACGTTGGTTGGATGTTGAGATTGCGTTATTATATGGTGGATTGAATGGTTGGTATAAGGTTGGTCTATCGTTGGGAAAACATCATAACACTTTTAAAAAGTGGTAGGTATAACGATGGGATAGTGTTATAGCATGTTAGAAAAGCGGTTGCTACAACGGTGGTCTAACATTGGGATAACTTCATAACAGAGTGGAAAAGTGGTTGGTATAACGTTGATCTACGGTTGGGATAACGTCATTTCATGTTCAGAATGTGGTTGGTATAACGTTGGTGATAACGCCATTTGACAGTTGAAATGTGGTAGGTATAACAGTGGAATACTGTCATAGTATGGTGGAAAAGTGGTTGGTACAATATTGCTTTAATGTTGGGATAACGTCATTCCACAGTGGGAAAAATGGTGGGTATAACATCAATTGGTCTAAGGTTGGGATAACACCATAACACCTTTGAAAAGTGGTGGGTATAACGTAGAGATAATATCAACATGGTGGATCACCGTGGTTAGTAAAACGTTGGTCTAACGATGGGATAACGTCGAAATACGATGGAAAAATGGTTGGTGCAACCTTGCTCTAACAGTGGGATAACGTTATCACGTGGTGGAAAAATGGTTGGTATAACATTGGTCTAACACCATGACGCAGTTGTAAAGTGACAGGTATATATCGTGGGGATAATGTTATAGTATGGTATGAACTTGGTTGGTACAATGTCGGTGTAACGGTGAGATAACGTCATTACAAGGTGGAATAGTGGTCTATGCAGCGTTGGTCCAATGTTGGGATAGCGTCAAAACAAAGTGGAAAAGTGGTTGGTTTTATGTTGGGATAACGTCACTACAGAGTCGAAAAGGGAATGGTTTAACTGTGTGATAATGCCATATTACAGTGGAAAAGTGGTTGGTATAACGTTTAGCTTAACGTAACAGGGTGGAAAAGTGCTTGATATAACCAAGGAGCTTAAGCTCCTTGATATAACTTTGGTATTACGTCAAGATTTCACTCTTGTGCCAATGTTAGCCCGACGGCCAAAATGACGTTGCATCTACGTCATGTTTCTGGCGTTGTGCCAACATACACACATGTATGACGTTGGGCCAGTGCATCATGCAAAGTGGAAGAATGGTTGGTATAACGTTGGTCTGACATTGCAGGGGCCGCGGAACGTTTTTCTGTTGGGGGGGGGGGGGGGGGGTATCGAGGTCAAACACCCCCCCCCCCCCCACCCCCGCTTAGACGCACCGGCGTAGCCTGGATAATGATCTTCTGATCTTGGGAGGGCGGCGGTTACGGTACTATGCGAGGGTTGTAAATGGTGCAATTTTATGTATTTTTTTGCGTCTTTTATCGACTTGAAACCCCCCGCTTACACGTACCGGCGTATATAGCCTGGATAATGATCTTGTGATATTGGGAGGGGCGGTGGTTACTATGCGAGGGAGCGAAGCGACCGAGCCCGAGCGAGCGGAGGGAACGGGGGAGGGGTGGGAGGGGGTGCTCCCCCTCCCACGTGAGAACTTTTTGCATTTTGATGTTGTAAATGGTGCAATTTGATGCATGTTTTTCCGTCTTTTTTCGACTTGAAACGGCCCACTTGATTAAGGTAGCAGGATATTTGGATGTGGATTATTATTGAACAATTTGCCTATATTTAGTGGTAGCATATTATAAATAAACTTCTTGTATTAATCTATTGTCACAATTAATTTCATGAACGTTGTCTTTTAAGCAGTCAAACAGAAAAGGCACGCTCACGTGGGTGTATATACAAAAGGGATATTTCTCCTCCAACACGAAGGTGATTTTACATTTTCAGACCTGAAATTCAGTGATCTGGTGCAAACTTTTGGTGCAATACTTGGATTTTTTTCCTAGCTCCCCAGCCCCCCCCCCCCCCCCAAAAAAAAAAAAATATTTATGGAAATAATTTAGTCTTTTTTCAGGAAAGTGTTAATAGCAAAATCACGGCATTTAGCTCTTATTCCGCGTGTGCATCATGTGTGTGTATGTACAAAGTCTAATGAGGTAGAGGGGGAGGGTGTGGGAGGGGGATGCCCCCTCCCACTCGACGGAGCTTTTGCGTTTTAAAAATCAAGATAAAGCGATCTGAAGCACACTTTTTGTGAGAAATTCGTGTAGTGTGATTTTCCCCCGATTTTTCCCCTTCTTTTCTTTTTTTTTTTCACGATCCAAAAGTGTGTGTGTGTGTGGGGGGGGGGGGGGGGGGGGGAGGCTGCAGCCCCCCCCCCCCCGGCCCTCCCCCCGGTTCCGCGGCCCCTGCATTGTACCAACGTCGGTCCAACACAAGGCATTTGGATGACAAGGTATAGCTCACTTATCCAGGTTAGTGAAGATGAAACACCTCATTTCTCCCAGTTATTTTACAGTTCTTTTAATTTTGAACTTTAACACACGTCTCTATGGGGAATTATTTACCCGTGTGAGCCCTATACAGCAGAACTGGGGACAGGGCTCTTCATTGGGCCGAATGCATAAAAGCTAGCAATTGCTTATGCTAGCCTTTTACTCGAATCCGTATGCATAAAAACAAGCAATTGCTTGCAAGCAGAAGCTTTTGCTAGCAAGCACAAGCTATTGCTTGCTGCCCGCAAGCAATCGCTTAGAGACCAAGCATTTGCTTATAAACGTATGCATAAAACATACTGTTGCGACACGGATTGTCGCCCCTACACGGATTGTCGCCTCCTGCTCGGGGCGACAATCCTTGACGGGCGCTGGCGGCACGGATTGTCGCCCCCGTCACGGATTGTCGCCTGGCGACAATCCGTGACGCTTGTGCAGTTCCCAGTTTTTGACCTCGAAGGCGACAATCCGTGTTGGCAAAAAAATTGTTGCGACACGGATTGTCGCCATGTCACGGATTGGTGGTTGTATAGTGGTAGGTTTGTTTGTCTGTGTGTATACGTGTGCCTGTATGCTTACGTGTGTATGTGGAATATAGTGGCGCTACTGTGGCAATGCAAACGCCTTCAGAGTGTATGAGCACGTGTTTAAAGAATTCACACCAGCGTTGATCTAAAAATAGTATGGGTGTGTCAACCAATATCAGCGGTGAGGCGGGCTAGGCGAGAGAGAGAGACCGAGAGAAAATACATACGAGGGAGGTACCCTCCCCAAATGTTATTTGTCTTTGTTCATTTTTCACTGCAGTCATTTTCTTCCATCAGTCTTATAAACTAGAACGTCCATACCACTATTCTTTGTCCCAGAATAGGTTTGGCATGCTTTATGCATGAGCGAATAATTTCCACACGCCGTAAATAATTTGTCAATCGTTAGTTAATTTTAGCACAAACGAACTGCCATTGCACACCGCTAATACATACGTAATACAAACAAACACCAACAAACACTCAAACAAATCCTCAAAATGCAAATAAACCATCTCAACACTTTTTTTCCTTGATATTTATTGATTTCATTCAAATCATTCATAAATCGACCCATTCTGGGTGTAACATCAACAAAAAAAAAGTTACAAATGGCAATTCGAAACAAAAACAAATCCATTTGTCAATTTATACCACAAATAATCTCACTTCAACGTAGATAACTCGATTATAGACCAACCCTCCTAATAATTTCTTCACGAGAAAGTTTTGACATGTAGGGCCCTACCAAACCTATATTCCTTGAATATATTGGTTTGGATCATGTAACACCTTCTTACTTTACAAGGGCATATACATAAAAAAACACAAATTCATTACACAAATCTAGAATGAAATCAGTCATAAAAAAACCCGATCACCCACTCCCCTCCCCAACCGAAACAAATCTAGGGCCTACATCTATCCTAAATATTAAATCCTACCAACATCTGTCATACCATTTATAACTATCCTCCTTCAAATCCAGTCCCCAACCCACCACCCCCTGATTAAACAAAACCTAAATGATCCCACACCCACATTCACCAACCCAAATACATACACACACACAAACACACACGCACACACACACACACACACACACACACACACACACACACACACACACGAAGGTTCGTTATTCCGAAGTTTCGTTTTTTTCCGAGGCTTCATTTATCCGAAACACACAATTCCCTATACCTAGAGGTTCGTTGATCCAAAAATGAAATTCGGAATAACAAACCTTCTAAATAATGAGCCTTCGGACGAATGAGCCTTCGGACGAATGAGCCTTCAGAATAACAAACTTTTGCAATAACGAAATGTAACCCCCTTCCCACATACCGACGCACACCCGAACCGATACCACATTCCTTCCTGATGAAACGATTTCCCAATGTTGATAAATAAGACATAATGGACCGTATGCAGAAAAGCAGCATCCGCCCGCACGCAAGCTCCACTCCGAATTCATATACAAATCTGCCAAACAAACTCATCAAATTCAAAGCTGCTGATAAAATCAATATCAACGTTTATGCTAGCAACAGCTTACTAGGTATCCCTCCCCACGCGCAGCGAGAAAAACACATACGCAAAAAACTGACATGATAAACACATTCTTCCATCACACACATACACACACACACACACACACACACACACACACACACACACACACACACACACGCACAAACGGACACTAAATTATCATGTGCACGCGCACATACACACTTCCTTGAAACCTCACCATGACTTTTTACATGGCATGTTTGCATGGATGTAGCCATGCAATAAGTTATGTGTTAGTATTTCAATGATTATGTCCAGAACGATATTACCCAGCAAAATGTACTTCGAGGGCGGGAGACAATCCGTGCCCCCAGCCCTCGTCACGGATTGTCGCCAGGCGACAATCCGTGACGGGGGCGACAATCCGTGCCGCCAACGCCCGTCACGGATTGTCGCCCCGAGCAGGAGGCGACAATCCGTGTAGGGGCGACAATCCGTGTCGCAACACATTTGCTAGTTCTTGCTAGCAGGCGCGCCGGAAGCAGTTTTGGATTGGGGGGGGGGGGGGGGGGGGAGGGCAAATATTGGAGGGGGCTCACGATAGACCATACATATGTTACACAATATACACATACACACACATACACACACACGCACACACACGCACACACACACACACACACACACACATATATATATATATATATATATATATATATATATATATGTGTGTGTGTGTGTGTGTGTGTGTGTGTGTGTGTGTACAACGGCGTTCCGTGGGTCGAGACATGGGGGGGGGGGGCACCTTGGGGAAGGGTAATTTTGAGGGTGTGTATGTTTGTGCGTGTGTGCGTGCGCTGTCAGTCTGCAAACTCAATGGGACTACAATACATTACGGAATGTGATACATTCAACAACGCAGTCATTGAGCAACATTGTAAGTTTTCCTTACATGGATCATGGAATGACGGTGTGAAACGACAAGCACTGTCGGCAACATCACGAGAATTGCAATAGCAATAAAGTGCGAGAGAGCGGAGCGAGCGAGATTGAAAATTTTGACATTTTACAGTCCAAAAACTGCCGTTTGTAGGTATATCTTTCGCTTTGGAAATTAAGGGGGGCGCACCGGGCGCAACTGCTAGCAATTACTGGCAGCAACATTAGGAGAATGGCATAACAATTCAATGCGAGCGAGCGAAGCGAGCGAGCTTGAAGATTTTGACATTCTACAGTCCAAAAACTGCCGTTTGTAGCTATGTTTTCGCTTTGGAAATTAAGGGGGGGGGGGGCGCACCGGGCTCAACTGCTGGCAATTACTGGCAGCAACGTTAGGAGAATGGCATAACGATTAAATGCGAGCGAGCAAAGCGAGCGAGCTTGAAAATTTTGACATTTTACAGTCCCCAAACTGCCGTTTGTAGCTATATTTTTTTTTCGCTTTGGAAATTAAGGGGGGGCGGTGGCCCAGGCGCAACTGCTGGCAATTACTGGCAGTAACATTCTCTTTTACAATGGCATAACGATTAAATGCGAGCGAGCTTGAAAATTTTGACATTTTACAGTATAAAAACTGCCGTTTGTAGCTATGTTTTTTTTCGCTTTGGAAATTAAGGGGGGGGGGGGACGCACCGGGCGCAACTGCTGGCAATTACTGGCAGCAACATCAGGAGAATGGCACAGCGATTGAATGCGAGCGAGCGGAGCGAACGAGCTTGAAAATTTTGACATTTTACATTCCCAAAACTGCCGTTTGTAGCTATATTTTTTCGCTTTGGAAATTAAGAAGGGGGGGGGGCGGTGCGAGCGGGGGTTAAAACTATTTTCCGGGAGCGCTACCTACGTCAGGTGTCACGTTTACAACTAGCAGTGGAAGAGGGACGTATGGAATATTTTTTTTTTCTCAAGGGGGGGGGGGGGCACACGTATAAAATTACAAAAGAAAGAAGAATTCTAAAAAGAGTTGCTTCAAAAGGAGGGTTGGCATGGGCCAGTTGTGCCCGCCTCTAAATCCGCCAGTATATATATGATATGATATGATATGATATGATATGATATGATATGATATGATATGATATGATATTTACACGATTTTCCATAGCCAAAGGCCTCTAAAAACTGCAACGGTTACCGTTGAATGCGGTTGAGATAATCTGCTCACGCGCAAAGAAAAATGAATGTCTAAACATTTATGAGAGTTACGTCTTAGCTAATAAATTTCCCTATTTGTATTATATATATATATATATATATATATATATATATACATATTATTTCATTTATTTTTATCCATCTATTTATTTATCTTTTATTTTTTTTTTGGGGGGGGGAGAGGCTTTTTTTTTTGGGGGGGGGGGGGGCAAAAATGCGTTTTGCCCCCCCCCCCACTTTTTGGAGGGGGGGGGGGGGGCGCCCCCCTGCCCCCCTACTTCCGGCGCCTATGCTTGCTAGCAATTGCTTACGATTTTCCTAGCTCTGTAAAATGAGCTTGAGCTTTTGCTTTAATAACCGGAACGTTCCCTTTTTAGTATCATTTTCATGTTTATGAAAGAAAGACCACACTTGTGAAGGAGTGGTATAAATCTACAAGAAATTACTCATAAGTAGTGTAAGAAAGTTTTTCATTTCAACAGCGGGAATGTCCAGTCGTTAGCACGCAAAATGTGATGAAAAACAGGTAGGATGTCTGACTTCAGTGGAGAGCGAGGAGACCTCTCTCCACGTGCGATCTGGCAGATCCGGGCTGCTGTAAGCTGCAGTGATGGGAATCAGCCAGTAATATGTGTCTGTGTATAGATGTGTGTTTAAAACGGTGTATGTGTCTGTGTGTGCATTTCATAGCTCTTCTGCTATGTCAGGAAATGTTTCCACACAAAAATTCCCTTTCAAATACATGCTGGCACACTCGCCTTTGTTCTTGTGTTCGCACAGGCGTGAAGTTCCTTTTGTTGAAAACCCAAGCAATTGCTTGTGCGGGACAAGCAAAAGGTATTGGCGTAAGCAAACGATTATGCATATGGATTTAAGCAATTGCTTGAGCTAGACCTTTTGCTAGACGAGCTTGTGCTTTTGCTTGAAGCAATTGCTTGCAAGCAATTGCTGGTTTTATGCATTCGGCCCATTGTAAGGCGATTAGTCTCGATTCAGAAGTACAGGCAGGGATATAAAAACGAGACCAATTTTGTTAAAAGTATAGGTTTTCCCATCCATTTTCGCGCTTTTGTCATTCAATTTCAACGATTTTTTTTTATTCAATTTCGTCCCGAGAAGCACGTGGAACGCAAATCCTAACTTCAATTTCGTCAATTGTCATTGTAATTCGTTTTTCGTCAAACATTTTCGAAGACATAACATTCAGAATCGTCAATTGTCATTCAACTTCATCCCTCCCGCTGACGGATCGCAGAATGCGAAGATCAAAATCGTGTGTTTTTTTCACACAATTTTATGAATTTTTCATTCAAATTAGTCAGATGATGTCGATTCTTTATTTTGATGGTGAATCAACTTTACGCCGACATATTTTTACTTTCTCTCGTAAATTGTATCGTTACACATTAATCCCTAACCATTTGTTTGGACAATACACACGAAAAACATGACTGCCAATCAAAATTGATTGAAGGATAAACGACTGTCAAAAGTCATAAACCAGGAAGTATGTCATTGTCACCTTTTGAACTTTAATTCGTAATGTTCAGGTTTTCGCATCATAATGCATGAAGCAAACTTTAAATTTTGTACCCTGGAAAGCAGCAAACATAATTATGTTATCCATTCTTTGACATTAAACAGGTAACAATTCTACACTTAAATTTTGTATTTAATCATGTTTGCCTAGAAATCGTTTGTCAGTGTTTTCATTTGCGAGACGGTACGTCTGTTTGTATCAGTGTGTACTCGGGTTGCTTGTGTGTGTGTCTGTATCTGTGGTTCTGTGTGTGTGTGGGGGGGGGGGGGCACTTGTGTGTATGTTAACTCCTGAGTGTAAAATGTGAACGGTTACAGAAAACAAATACATGAATGACTGGAAAATCACACCGGATAGAGAAATGAGACGAATATGAATGAAAATTTAACGAAAATAATTGACAAAAGACGAAATCGATCCTACTGTTTTGAATGCTGCGAGTCAGACTGACGAATTTGAAGTGTAAATGACGGAAATGTATGCTAAATGACTAAATTGAATGGACTAAATTTGAAAATGAACGACGAAAGATGAATTTGAAAGTAAGATTGGCCTACTCCCGACATCCTGTGACGATATTGAAGTAAGAATTTGTGAAATTGAATGAAAAAAGTTTGAAAATGAATGGGAAAACCTATACTTATATCATGACTAAGCTACACATTTGGAAATGCTATCATAGCTTTCAGCATATCTATTCCCAACAAACAAAATGACACCACAAAGGATTTGCCACCTCTGGTGGTACCAATATCTGGCCTGCACCCATGGACAAATGGGGGGGGGGGGCATGATTGCTCTCTTTGGTGCACTGAGTAACGAAATTATTAATATCCATGTCCTATTCACTGCTTAAAATTGGGGATTTTTTTTTTCTACCATGCATGTAAGCTTATACAATCTGCTCATGACATTCCATCGGCATTAGGGTCAGCTCGCAGTAGACCGGTGCTGTAATGTATACAGATTTTATGCATACTTTGTTGACAAAGGTTGCCCTTAGGGCGGACGTCCACTTGGGCGCGGACAAGCCCCGGAAGTAAATTGCAGAAGTAAATTTTGCTATTTCGGCATCCTGTCCGCGACATACGAGGAATAAATTTGTGAATCGGCTTGTCCTGGGACATTCCTAGGACTGTCCGCTTCCTAGGAATCACTCCGGAAGAGCGCGAAATACCTCGGAATATGCTAATCGTATTAACCGGGCAGCGCGGAAACATCTAGGATTACACCAGGAATGAACACGGACAATCAGGATGCCTTCCGGACAACACAAGTTAGTCATGCGGACAAACTGCGGACAATACCAGGAAAATGGAAAGGTATAAATTTGGCGCTGACTTTGACTTTTCCTCATTTGACTGCTAGCCGTCATTGATGCTCCTTTTTGTGCTTCCGCAGTAGCGGCTGATATTGTATTAATATGATTGGTCAATATTATTTGATAAATGTGACCACCAAAAGTCGAAGAATAGGATTGTCTGCACGTCGGCTGGCGACTCATTCTTTTATTTTTTTTTTGATTTGTCTCCTCTGGGAGAACAATTTTTTCTCTGCCTACAGTCACATGGATGATATTCGCAAACTTTTTGAACCATATATATATATATATGTATATATATATATATGTATATATATATATATATATATATATATATATATATATATATATATATATAATATACATAAAAATGTAAATATATATATACACACACACATATATATATATATATATATGTATATATAAATAAATATATATATATATATATATATATATGTATATATAATCATGTTGATAAAGTAGTCCACGTGTGGGCAAGATAAAAAGATAAGTAACAAAACTGCAACAAAGTTCACACGTGGAGTACCTTATCAAGTCTGAGAATTTTTTTTTCATGCTTAGAGCTTACTAGCCTATTTTCAATGAAGTGTAAAAATGGGGAAATATTTTTAACCTACTTTAATTTACTTTTATTGGGGGGGGGGGGGGGTTCAGCTGGGCTGTCGAATTGGACAATCGAGTTTATTTGCAATTAAAACAAAAAGAGAAGAAAAAATTATAAGGTAATAACAACTACGAAAATCATTCAGGTAAAGAATATTACTGAAATGATTTGTGATGCTTAATGTGTACTTAAATATATACACTCAGCAAAAACAAAACAAAAGAAAGACAGAAATGTAACACTTTTTCGAGTTCATGATTTATTGCTTTTTCTCTCATTTCACTTGAATTTTGAATTGACAGAAAATTCTTCATTTTCCTCCATCATCTTTAGCTTTCATTGTTATTTTGGGCTTCAAAGATATTACATTGTAATGAGACCACAGGTATATCTTTGCAATTGAATTCATCCTATAGTGTGATGAATTTGTCTTTTGTTCTAATATGTTGTATCATTAGAAAGCATTTACGTATGAATGACAACTTGTTCATGTTTATATAATACATTAACATTTAGCCAAAAATTCTATGCTTTTTTTTTCTGAGTGTACTTCCACCTACTTTTGTGATTTTTCAGCTGGGCTGTCACATAGGACAACCTAGTTTGTTTGCACGTGAGCATGTTATTGGTGTGTTTATGGATCTTAGTAAGGCATTTGACACACTTGACCATTCGATCCTCCTGTCTAAGCTCTGTCATTATGGTGTAAGGGGTGTGGCTTATCAGTGGTTTTCTAACTACTTGTCAATGAGAAGACAGTTTACTCACTGCAACTCTGTTAATTCTGACATTCTGTATCTGAAATGTGGTGTTCCACAGGGATCCATTCTAGGCCCACTTTTATTTCTCATCTATACATAAATGACATTTGTGATGTTTCAACAATCTTGACCTACACCTTATTTGCTGATGATACCAGTGTTTTCTTATCTCATCGTGATGTTCGAACCCTTGAACTCACTATTAATTCAGAATTACCAAAGCTAACATTATGGTTCAGAAGTAACATACTATCTCTGAATGTGCAGAAGACTAATTTCATTCACTTTAAAGGGAGGAAATGCTCAGGTGCTCAACAAATTAATGTCAATCTAGATGGTACCCGCATTGAAAGGAAAACATGTACAAAGTTCCTTGGCGTATATATCAATGATAAAACTTAATTGGAGTGACCATGTGAATCATATCGCTACACCGATATCCCGCAATATTGGTACATTATATAAAGTAAAAAGTTTTGCTTCTGACAAAGTGCTTTTGATGTTATGTAACACTCTTATCTTACCTTATATTTCGTATTGTAATATTCTGTGGGCAACGTCAAAGAGTTTGACAGATAATATCCTTTTGTTGCAAAAGAAAGCTGTTCGCATATGTACAGGGTCTGGTTTCCTAGAACATGCAGACCCATTGTCCTTGAAATTAAAATGTTTAAAAGTAGATGATATACATTTCCTACAGACTGCCCTCTTCATGTTTCGTTCTAAGCAAGACCTATTACCTGTCTCTTTTTCGACAATGTTTCAACTTAACAGTGCAGTTCACTCGTATCCCACGAGACAAGCATCAGATATACATTTAGTGAACCCTGGCACTGCACTAGCCTATAAATCAGTCAGACATAGCGGTCCTGATGTCTGGAATGCGCTACCTCAGCATGTTCGTAATTTACAAAAAATAGGCCTACTTTCAAAAGGTCGATCAAACATATTCTATTATCAGCTTCACGCTGAACTCTTGGATTCTATTAACTATTAAACTTGCTGTGATCATATATTTCCCCTGAAATCGACATTTGAATGGGATATATGAGAAATTTAATCAATTTTATCAGTATAATTTGCTTATAATGACTTGACACTTTAAACTTTTTCTTACTCTCTCTTGTCAATGTCCGACAGGACAAATAGGCACCACACATGCATTTCTTCTTTCCCCCTCATGTTCCCATGCTCTTTTTGTAAATACCCCCCAACTCCTATCAAGTATCATTTAAACTATTTGCAAGCATATAGATTGTGTGCACGGGGGTTGCAACGATTTTCAAGCTTTAAGCTTATGTTGCAATTCCTTTGCGTGTTCGTTACCTTGAATAATGTAGCTCTCTTAGTGGAGTTGTATACTATCCTGTAACTGCTTCTTATCAATGTATACTTATTGTATATATTCTGTCTTGGCTATATGAGATGTACTTGCATACATTTGTATGCATTCCTATTTTGTGAACACGCATGAAATCTTGAATAAATAAATAAAAAACATAAAGGAAAATGTACTATTGTAAATAATAGGAACCAGGAAAGTCACTCAGATGAAAAATAATTTCTGAAAAGATCAAATCAAAACAAACTTACTAGGAAGTTAGGGGGCTGATTTCACTTCTTTCTGGTTGCTTTTGACACAGTCTCTACTACCTTCTTCTTTGCCTTCTGGGACCGGAAATTCCTTAGATTTACCTATTCTTCATCACTAGACGAAAGGTGTGCCTGTGATGGGGATATTTGCATGGGGGCCTCGCCTCCCTTCTCGCTCATTTTGCGTTTCATTGGCATGACGCTCGCGGAAAGTGTCGACATTTTCGTGTCTGGATCACAAAATTTCCGCATCGGTTCCGGACACTTGCATAATAGATCCGCATCGGCTCCGCGCTGTCCTAAACATTCCTGGTGTCTTCCGCTTTCATTCGGGAAGCTTCCCCACACCGCGGGATTCTTTCCGAAGCGTATGCGGAAGGAGCGGAAGGGTTCCGGACAAGCGGGACATCCTCAGGACATCGTCAGAACAAGTCGCCGAAGGTGTCAGGAAGTTCATTTCCGCGTCCAAATTTTGGTCTCGATCAAATTTTGTTCGCGGAAATTGTTCTCTCTCCCGAAGGTGCGGAAACGCCCGGACATGTTTAGGACAGAGAGCGGACACGTTCAGGAACGTGCGGACAGGTTCCCGAAGGAGTGCGGAATACCAAATTTGCATTCCGGGGCTTGTCCGCGTCTTGTCTGCGCCCTAGTGGACGCCTGGTCTTAACAACCTCAAAGCTTGCCGGAGGCTTGCCCGACCCAGTAATAACTAAGCGAGTCCCTGCCTATGGAATTTAAGGGGAGGGAGTAGATGAGAGAGATCAGTGGCGTATCTAGGGAAAACGGCGCACGGGGCAAGCGCGAAAATTGCGCCCCTAATTTCTGAACGTGTTCATACCCCAACCCCATCCCGGTATAGGGACTTTAAACAAAGTCCACATGATATGCTTTTTCAAGCACTTAAAAGGGATCTTTTTGAGGGCGATTTAAATGTAATAAATTTTGATAAATTTTGCGAGCTAGCGCAGAGAGCGAGCCGAAAATTTGTGTATTTCAGCTTACAAAACATGGAATTCTTGTCATTTTTTGCTTATCAAATCTTACAATTATAATCAAGATATAGTGACGGCCTTATAGATAACGATTTATACCAACAAACTGAGTACTTTAAAAATACTCTAAATTAGTACGCGCGAGTGAGCCAAGATTTGTATATTCCACGTCATCATCACGTTTTGTTCTTATCTCTTTTTTTTATGAATTTTGGCGAGCGAGCGTAGCGAGCGAGCCGAAAATTTTCGTATTTCAGCTTACAAAACATGGAATTCTTGTCATTTTTTGCTTATTAAATCTTACAATTCTAATCAAGATATAGTGACGACCTTATAGATAACTGTTTATAATAAACTGAGGACTTATAGTACTCTAAATTAGTACTAGTGATTGAGCCGAAATTTGTATATTTCCGCGTCATCATTACGTTTTGTTCTTATCTTTTTTGATTTTTTTTGCACTCCCCCCCCGAATTTTCTAAAGCGTTTTAATCCAATCGGCGATCGCTTCAGAACGAATGAAATTGCAGCCGCTGCTCCGTGTAACATTTTTCCTGCTTAATATAAAATGACATGTGTGAACACTATAGACATTGTCATTTTGTCCGCGTCATCGTCACGTTTTGTTCTTATCTTCTTCTTTTTTTGGATAAATTTTGGCGAGCGAGCGCAGCGAGCGAGCCGAAAATATGTGTATTTCAGTTTTCAAAACATGGAACTCTTGTCATTTTTTGCTTATTAAATCTTAAAATATTCTATTCAAGATATAGTGACGGCCTTATAGACAACGATTTATACCAACAAACTGTGGACTTGAAAAAATACTCTAAATTGTACGAGCGAGTGAGCCGAAATTTTCATATTTCCGCGTCATCATTACGTTTTGTTCTTATCTTGCTTGATCTTTTTGCGCCCCCGTATGTTCCAAACCGTCGGCGCCTTAATTCTTTTGATCCAATTGGCGATCGTTTCAGAACGAAAGAAATTGCAGCCGCTGCTCCGTGAAACATTTTGACTGCTAAATATGAAATGACATGTGTGAACACAATAGACATCGTCATTTTGTCCGCGTCATCATCACGTTTTCTTCTTACCTTCTTTTTTATGTAAATTTTGGCGAGCGAGCGGAGCGAGCGAGCCGATTTTTTTTTTTTTTGTATTTCAGCTGACAGAACATAGAATTCTTGTGTGAACACAATAAACATTGTCATTTTGTCCGTTGTCAGTTGGCTCTTTCGTTGCAGTAAACAAGCAGGTATCGTCTGCGTACAAAGATAGCTCGCAATGATTTACATTGTATGGCATATCATTAACAAAAATAGAAAATAATAAAGGGCCTTGAAGTGAGCCCTGGGGTACACCACATTTCAAATCAGATTCAGTAGATATATAACCATTCACAGACGTATATTGTTTTCTATCTTCAAAATAATTTCTGAACCACCAACATTTCTAACTTCTGCAATAATATACAATGGTCGACAGTATCAAACGCTTTCTTGAGGTCGATTGTCACAAGACCAACAATATTACCTTTATCAATCGCATCCAACCATTTTTCTGTTACGTTTAATAATGCAGTTTGCGTTGAGTGCATTGGTCTAAAACCTGATTGACATTCTGTTAATATCTTATTTTCATTCAAAAATTATTAACTTGATTATATACAACCTTTTCCATTACTTTGCCCAAAATCGAAATATCAGATATAGGGCGATAATTTTCAATGTCTGATTTGTCGCTGCCTTTGTGAATTGGAGTATTGCGGGCGCACTTCCACTGATTAGGTATAATACCTAGTTGCAGTGACTGATTAAGAATGTGTATCAGTGGGGGTGCAATAATGGAGGCTATTGGTTTCAGGAGCTTTGCGGGGAAATTGTCTGGTCCAGTAGATTTATTCAATGGGAGGTTCCGTAGTATTTCCTCAGTGTCTTTGGGCAATACCTTGTCAAAAAGGAACGCATTGGTAAACAGTTGGGGTGTGTGGGGATACCTTATTTTCTTCTCCGCAGAGTCAGATGCACTGTGTAGATTAGTACCTATGGTACAAAAATAATCGTTAAATGCATCTGCTAATTCTTGTCCAGTTAAATGCTTATCATTATGAACAAAAAAAATGGTTTGACTTTCCTTCTTTTTTTCAGATGCTAAGTATCGTAGGGTTTTCCATACATTTTTCACATTAGAAGCAGCCGTTTCAATCTTAGTCGAAATAAAATTACATTTTGCTTGACGAATTTTGCTTGTAACCAAGTTTCTGCTCTTCTTATAATTATCCCAGTCACACTCGTCACGAGAATCACGTGGAACGCAAATCCTAGCTTTAATTTCGTCAATTGTCATTGTAATTCGTTTTTCGTCTAACATTTTCGAAGACATAACATTCAGAATCGTCAGTTGTCATACAAATGCACCCCTCCCGCTGACGGATCGCAGAATGTGAAGATCAAATTCGTTTTTATTCACACAATTTCATAAAATTTTGATTCAAATTAGTCAGATGTTGTCGATTCTTTATTTTGATGGTGAACCAACTTTAGCCGATATATTTTTACTTTCTCTCGTAAATTGTAACGTTACACATTATTCCCCATCCATTTGCTTAGACAATATACACGAAAAACATGACTACCAACCAAAATTGATTGAAGGATAAACGACAGTCAAAGGACATAACCCAGGACAGTATTGTCACGGGGTCTCGTAGTGGAACATAGTCGTATGTGGTATAGTTATTAGGAGATTGTGAGTGTGATTTACTGGGTCGGAGAAGTGTGAGAAGACATGTATTGTTCCTTTGAATTCCGTAATGAATGAGGTAGTTAGCGGGCCTCACGGACTGTTGAATGGATGTTGAAGCATGACAGACTGCACTTCAAGATTCCGGTTCACAATGACTTTATTAAGGCGACATGACACTCGCCTGCTCCACATGACGTTCGGTACATGAATAGCATATACAGTGAAAGAACTTCTCACAAAACTGGCCTGATCCGCTCCGCTCTCTACATCCTAACTATGGTCTCAATCTCTAATCTCCAATCTGAATTCAATCTCAGAACTCGACCTGCAGTCTTATCTGCTTAACAATGAGAAACCCTGCTCTATTTATAGTGGACATGGCAGTGACCGTCAGTATGGCTAGCTGTCAATCAAGGCAGACGGTCAAATCAGACACACCAGACCCAATGTAAACAAGAAACAACGAAAAAAAAAAGGGAGAGGAGGAGAGAGAGAGACTAGACGGGGAACAAAGAACAACATAGGAGAGGGGAAGAGTGGAGGACCGGATTACAAACAAGGAACAACATAGGAGAGGGGAAGAGAGAGGGACTGGACGAGAACAAAGAACAACATAAGCGAGGGAGAGAGGGAGACGAGACTACAGACACAGAACAACGTAAGAGACAATAGAGCTAATTAAGTCAAGGAGAAGAGAAGAGACAGAGAAGACGCTGAGCTGGCAGTTTACCTAGCTTACACAACATAAACACGCAGAGCATATTACCTAGCTTACATAACAAAAACTGTACTGAAAACTGTACTGTACTGAACCCTATACTTAATCATATACGTATAGATATAAAACCGTTACAGTATGTCAGTGTCACCTTTTGAACTTTAACTCGTAATGTTCAGGTTTTGGCATTATAATGTATGAAGCAAACTGTAACTTTTGTTCCCTGGAAAGCAGTAAACATAATTATGTTATCCATTCTTTGACATTAAACAGGCTACAATTCTACACTTAAATCTTGTCTGTAATCATGTTTGCCTAGAAATCGTTTGTCAGTGTTTTCTTTTGCGACACTCTACGTCTGTTTGTATCAGTGTGTACTCGGATTGCTTGTGTGTGTGTCTGTATCTGTGGTTCTGTGTGTGTGTGTGTGGGGGACACTTGTGTGTATGTTAACTCCTGAATGTAAGATGTGAACGGTTACAGAATAAAAAAAACACAACATGAATGACTGAAAAATCACACCGGATAGAGATGTGAGACGAATATGAATGAAAATTCGACGAAAATGATTGACAAAAGACGAAATCGATCCTGCTGTTTTGAGTGCTGCGAGTGAGACTGACGGATTTGAACTGTAAATGACGAAAATGTATGCCAAATGACTAAATTGAATGGACTTATTTGAAAATGAATGACGAAAGACGAATTTGAAAGTAAGATTGGCCTATTCCCGACATCCTGCGACGAAATTAAAGTAAAAGTTTGTGAAATTGAATGAAAAAAGTTTGAAAATGAATGGGAAAACCTGTATTATGTTGCATTACAGAAACTAGCTACATTGAGGTATACTTCCTTTAATCGCTGTAACGTAACAAACGCCTTTCGGTAACTACGACATTCTAACAACAGTAGCAACCTACAGTAGTCTGGATGCCAAAGTCACTTTTTGGGCCTAACCATGTTTTACTGTCCACCCAATGTTTTTTGATGGAATTGCTTAGTACCCTATTTCGGGGGTGCTGAATCCGATTGTGGATGATGCAACTCTTGCATCCTTGAGGGCTTTAGAAGAGTCTACTATGTCGAAATATTGGGTCCCGTGAGATTTTCGTGCCAAAATTGTTTTTTTTTTTAACTAACTTGGTCAATTTGGGGGTGCTGAATCCAAAAAACTTTGGTTCCATTTTTTCAGACCGCGTCTTCAGTCGCCATAGCAAACTGTATTTTGACCCAATTCTCATAATGTGGGCATCATAGCAGGTTCAGACTTGATGCAAAAAGCATGTTTGTGATGTCAGACATAATGATACACCATTTTGTAATATTGTAGATAGCTTTGATACAATTTTTAGGCAGCCATCTTGAAATTCAAAATGACCGCCATAGCTAAATATATATTACCCATTTCTCAGGTTGGAATCATTATGTAGAGAATAAATTTGGGGCAAAAAGCATGCTTATGATGTCAGTTATGCTAATATATTCATTCTTTTATTCAATGATGGATCATTTTCCTTAGCGGCCATCTTGAAATTCAAAATGGCTACCATAACAATTGTAATTGAACCGCTATCTCATATCGTATGCATTGTGTAAGGTTCTAATTTTGGGCAGAGAACATGCGTATGTTGTCAGACATTTTGAAACATCTTTTTCTGAAACGATGGTTCATTTTGATATAAAAGGTGGCCATCTTGAAATTCAAAATGGCCGCCATACCAGAATGTATATTTTGACCCATATCTCATGTTGTACGTAATACAGACAGTTCACATTTCGGGCATAACCCGGGCTCATGATGTTGAACATTCAGATGCACTTTTCCCCTCCCTAAAATTGGAGATCACTTTCATGGCTGCCTTCTTAAAGTTCAAAATTGCTGCTTTTCAGCTAATATCTCTGGTTACAAGCAACTTTTAGACATTTAAATGTTTATGGTGGTGTACAGTGTACATTCTTTAAAACGCACACACATATAGGGCCTATACATTCTGTAATAAGTGATTTTTTGTATTGGTCGCCACTCTTGAAATTCAAGATGTATTTCGACCATATTTAGTGCTGTAAGATCTTTTAACTGCAAAACCGAAGCATGGTGAAATACTCATGTATAAGTCAATCACTTCATTGAATATTGCGTTAGCGGAAGTGTTTCCTGTCCTGTAGGGTACATTGTTGTGTTGAAATGCAAAAAGGCTGCCATGTGAAACATTCCTTTAAAAGCATAGCGCTTGGGTAACATTTGTGAATGGGAAATCATGTGATTTTGATGTCAAAAACAAATGACTTAAAAAAACCCCCTCTTAATAAGTTATTGTCTGCGGGTGACTAAATAATGCCCCATTTAGACGATTTGGTTGTAAGAACTTGCAATATTAGCCCGATATACTCTAATGATTCATGGGATAGTCACTTAGACAATGAAATGTTTTCTAGGCTCATTCCCTGCACGTGTTTATAAAGAAACAGCACTCTAAAGCTGTACACAGGGAAGAATTAGTTCTAAATTCTTCCAGAAATAATGACTTTTGCAAAGTTGCTTTTGAGCATGATAATGAATTCTATGGCTGCCGTTGGTGTAGGAAGCTCGAAGCATTAATAATTGAACAATTTGTGCATACCCTTTGGAAATATGTATAATCTGATATAGTATATCATAATTATTTATATGTAATAGAGGCACAAATTAGGTTGTGAGAGTTGACGAGGTTCGTTCTCTGGATATTATATTGTATCAAGTCTCTACGAGGGTAAAGCGGAAAATTGTCCTGGTTGAAGTCATCCACGCTAAACTTCTGGAAGACACGGCCTGTGTCATAGGACATTCTGCATGATTCGAGGTTTAGATACTTCTTGGTCCATCTGCTCTTGGAGACATCCTCAAATTTTCAACTTCAGCCAGCACCATGACAGGCACGAAAAAGCAGGCCTTTAGTTGTTCCTGTTTTTTTCGCAACAGACTGCAGAGCATAATCTCTCAACATATTGTCAATTGTACATTTATCATTTCCTTTTCCAGTGATGGAGCAGACAACATGCAATGCAGTAAGTGAAGCAAACCTACAAGATTCATCAGAATAATTGAAATGTTAGAGTCTACGTAATAATCATCAATATCTCTGATTTTCCCGTTGCTCTAATACATACAATGGAATGAGGCTATCTGTTGTGAGTGACGGGTGACAGTATGCCACTCCAGCTTGTGCCGAAAGGGTGGGTTGGGTGGTGGCGCGTCGCGTTAATGGGAACACCACCCTTTGTCCGAAGGCCCCCCCCCCCGATTTTGCCGAAAGGGTGCGTTGGGAGCGTTGGGTCGCGTCGCGTTGACTGGAACCCCACCCTTCGTCCCTTTTCATCTCTTTCTAGAGCATCTCCCTTGAATGTTTCTGATACCTGAATGCCAAACACCACATTCATCAGCTTCAAGGCAGTGACAATTTCTTACATTACCCTCGTGTGGTGGTCTTCTAAATTGTGGAGGAATTCTGATGCATGTAAAGTGGCACAAAACTGAGCTATTATCGCTCCTTTGTTGTTTTAGAATCATTGGCAGTACAGCAGTAAGCATCTTGGAAGTCTTGATAACTGAAGATGACCCACTCAAGGGCAACCAGGAAAAACCCTACTTATTCCTTCTTCATTCTCTGTTATTCCAGAAATATATCTAGCAAAACTTAAGTGTTTCAGTTTATGGCAAACAAGATTGTGAATGGGATGCTTGGAAGGGTGACCTTAGCATTTCTTGTCATTGCGAAACTTTTCCTGGTTTGTCTTCATTCTCTTGAGGCAGCATCAAGTTTTTGAAGATCACCTTCAATTGCATCAATGCTTGCTTTTGTACAACTATTCATTGATTGGGATTAAATATAATCATTAACGAGGTTCCACAACGCAAAAAAACGTGTTGCCTGAGATACAAAAAAAAAGAACCGTTTTAGCGCGCAGTTTGTGAACCGCATATACCCGCCTGCCTATATGGAATGTAGCGCTTACACACTTGCCCATACTATCGGACAGTGGTATGCCCCCTCCCCCCTTACGCAGTTTTTGTCCCTCAGCATCTCTTAATTGATGACGTAATTAGAACCTCTTTCTTACATTTTGAATTTATGGCGGCCATTTTGAATTTAGGGATGGCTGTCATTCTGCGTGAACTGGAAATCAATTCAGTCTAACTAGGACAATTTTGGCATATTTATGTAAGGCGCTTACCACAGTATTATATGTTTTCTTTGGCGGACATAATGAATTTCAACATGGTGGCCTATCTAATGATCCACAATCAGGAAACAGCTGTACTCGACCGTTGGACACCACAAGCATGTGCATTCGTGAAAATTTGATGCTTCTACAATAATTGCAAACTATGATATGGGTAAAAACGCTATGGTGGCCATTTTAAATTTCAAGATGGCGGCCTACAAACTGTACAAAGCAATCTACAAAATCAGAAAATGATATATCAGAGTGTCTGTAATTATAACGATGTATTTTGCACCAAATTTGAGGTTTCTACAATGCTCACTTTATGAGATATGGATAAAAATACAGCTTGCTATGGCAGCCATTTTGAAATTCAAGATAGCAGCCTACAAATTGTATCAAAACAATCCACAATATCAGAAAAATATTTATCAGTTTCTGACATCACACCCTTGCATTTTGCACCAAATTTTAAGATTTTACAATGCTCGCTTTATGAAATATGGATCAAAATACAGTCTGCTAGGGCGGCCATTTTGAAATTCAAAATGGCGGCTAAAGACGTGGTCAGAAAAAAATGGAACCAAAGTTTTTTGGATTCAGCACCCCCAAATTGACAAAGTTAGCGAAAAAAAAAGTCAATTTTGGCACGAAAATCTCACGGGATTACATAGTAGCCTCTACTATTTCGAGATATTCAAGTTGGCCGCCAAAATGGCCCCCAAAATCCGAAATTGCCGCGTATTTCCTTCTAAATAGTGAGAAATCACAAACAATTGATGGTTTTACCTTGTATCGAGGGTGCCGAATCCGAATCTGGCTGATGCAACTCTTGCATCCTTGAGGATTTTGAGATATTCAAGATGGCCGCCAAAATGGCTGCCAACACCGGAAATTCCCATATTATTTCCTTCTGAATGATGACAAAATTTAAAACAATTAATGGTTTTCCCCTAGTTCGGTGGTGCTGAATCCGAGTCTGGATGATGCAACTCTTGCATCTTTGAGAATTTTGAGATATTCAAGATGGCCCCCAAAATGGCCGCCCGAACCGGAAATTCCCATGTATTTCCTTCTAATTGGTGAGAAATTGAAAACAATGGTTCTACCCTATTTCAAGGGTGCTGAATCCGAATCTGGATGATGCAACCCTTACTTCCTTGAGGGTATTGAGATATTCAAGATGCCAGCCAAAATTTGTCCTTACAGACAAATGTATATGTTTATATTTGATGATAACAACAAGATATTATGTTAAAAATAAATTGGTCATTATTTAATGAGTTGAGAATACCAGAATCGTGACACTTACCCCGTGCTGCAAAGTTCTGTGAGAAATGTGACATTACCAATATCATGTCGATTCATATGGTATATGGTCCATTTCTGTAATCACAGAATTTTTGGGTTATTTTTTATGAGTTCAAAGCTGTACTACTTACCTTATGTTCCAAAATTCTTCCCTGAAAACGATGATACCATCTCTATATTGACTTCTTCGGTCGATTACTGTACGTAATTTACTTCTTTATTCGGGGTATGATTTTACTCGGGGTATGACTTCAAAAATCAGATACTTACCTTATGCTGTAAGAAGATCACTTATTGTACGCATTATGACGAAACGAGTGGTAAGGGGAAATTTATGATTAGGATAATTTATGAAGCTATTATTTTGCAAAATCTAAATATTTCTTTTTTCTTTAAAGGTAGGGAATCCCATTTGCACGCCTTAAATGAAGAGTTGTATAAATACAGTGGTATGTTGAAGAGAATATCATTTTAGAAACTCCCATAAAGTATTGAAAGTGGAAGGTAACATTTAGCACATTTTTTTGACGGTTAGATTTTGAATTGAATTGTTTTCGGGGCTCACCGTAAATTCCAGTACATTACTAGGCTACCTTTGCAGACCCATGTACTGCATGTGTGTCCATCATGTATATTTTGTGAAGAAAGTTCATCAACACTTACAAACATTTCTATATACATTCTTACCACACACTCTATATGTTATTACATCAGCTCTTGTACTTTTAGATTTGTGTTTATAGATCACAAATACAGAAGAATGCAACAAAAAGGCTTAAGTGTGGCTGACACACAGAACTACTGAGTAGTTGAGTTTTGTGCATTATTCAAATTTTAGATAACTGTTGACTTCCAAATTTCTAAGCAGTGGCCTAAGCAAGTCCCCTGAGGTTCATATTTAATGTTTTGCTGCATTTTGGGAGGTCTGTAAAAGGTATCCCCTACCTTTAAATGTTTTGATAGATTGGAAATTTTGAAATAATATGTTATATTGATTTCATAAAGTAATTTTTTGTTGAATAACATTTCTACGCTGTTTTAGATGGTTCAGTTTATTCTGAGTATCTGCTAACTTTGAAACCAATCATTGTCCGTTTGATTAAAAGTTATCTAATAGATCAGAAAAAATCCATTGTAGAAGAGTGAATTGATTTCACATCACGAGTTGTAATATTGACCCATGAACAGTGACTCTGGGTCCAGTTTACAGTTACAGTGCGGTTCCAATAGGTAATAACTTGTTTTGCTGGTTTTAAGCAGCAGTCACAAAAGCACATATAATCAAGATCCATTTCCTTTCTATGCATCCAACTACTTGAAAGATATATAAAGAATTTGTTATTATTTTTGTCGGTATTGCCCTTTTTCGCACCAAAAATTGGAAGATTCTCAGAATATTTTAATTCATTTTCATTTTCATTTATTTCATTCCTTCTTTTTTTTTCGTGAAACATAACACGAAATGAATCAGAAGATATAACATAGGCATGTATTCGACTTTACATGGTAGATAATGTTTAACAAATATGAAATTATACATGCATATCGGCAAAATACAAAGTTATGTTTGGAGGGAAAAAAAGAAAGAAAGAACTGAGAGGTTCACTGAAAAGCATGCTTGTAAATTGTGAACCACTCAAAGGATTCTTATGAATACATTGAACTTTTTTTTTACAAAGACGGGAGAGAACAAGACAGGACAGAACAAGACAGTAGAAACACAACGACTTTACATGACTTTACAGTAGGGTATACCATGACAGTAATAAAAACACAAAAGAACAATGGAAAGAAAGGAGAGAAAGAAAAAGGAAGTGAAAGGAAAAGCCAACACGCTGAACATCGGGATCAGAATATGGAATTGAGATGCTGTACATCTGGATCAGAAGAGGGAATTGAGGTGTTTCAGCTCGATCAGCCGAACAAAGTTTATACAAATAAGATAATGTAAAAAATACACAATGATGAAATCAATGATTGACGATGAACCCTTAGGCTGTAAAGACCAGCTAGGTGATGAATCGTATATAGCTTAAAGGGATACTACAGTATTGGTGGAGACGAGAAATGGCTTTTAACTTTTTGCGAGATACCAAGAAAACACTTATGATATAGTACAGAAAATACTATTTTAAGATGAATTCAAAGTTTATTTGATGAAAATCGGGTTTGGAATGACTGAAACATCCAAAAACAAAGTAAAACAAAGCGATCGTAATAAAGTGTGGGTCCCACAATTTATTAGAATCGCTCTTTTTTGGATATCTCAGCCATTTCAAAACCAATTTCATCAAATAAACATTGAATTCCTCAGAGAAGTACATGCTCTTTCATATTTCATAAGAGGTTTCTCATCATCTCACCAAAAAATGTTAGAAACCTGAAATTAGGTCTCAACCGAAACTATACGATCCCTTTGATATGAGTTCAACAAAAAAATATACGACTGACTGCTCCAATCCCTGGTATCTGTATAAATATTGATTCGTAATGAATGAACGTCTGACAGTTTTTCAGTACTCTGTTTCAACTTTAACATCTGCATACATATATTTAACACATTAATGGTTAATGACGTTAGGTCCACCAAGTTTGGCAGGATCATTTAATCTACAAGGTTATGATTTATATTCTACTTTATTCTGGCCCACGGTCGATGACTAGTTCAACCAGATTTTGCAGGTACATTCAACTCAATAAGTTATCTGCTGTTATTATTTAATTTCATCAGACGCAAATTTGTTTGTCTTTCCGCATAATACACGAAACCGCTTGCCATTGCATACGGCAAAGTTTCATTTTTCTTACGTAACCCCCTCTAAATGACAGAGTATTGAGACAACTCGGATTTTCACAGTATGCACTGCCCATTGTGGCTGTCCCTATTTCGTATCAATCAGTATACTTCCATTACAATTAAGTTCATCCAGGTTCAGATTGTCAAGACGTTTGGACGAGAGTGTTTTAGTGTTCTATTCCATCCTGGTATTTACAAACATCCTATTAGCCAAATATTGAATGACAAAGTAATGTGAACACGTCAGGTGTCATATTATATTTTGTCCTAGCCTACGGTTAATGACTCTTGGTCTTCCAGGTTTTTACTGGAGAATTCAGCTCAGTGATGTTGTTTAATGCCACGTAGCAACATTCCGACCCTAAGGCGACAATTTGATCGTCATTCCACATTATATACGAAGTTATGTGTATAGCCAGGTTCCGTTCCACTTCTTTTATGTGTCCCTCTATTAAGAGAGTGCAATGAAACAACTAATGCCTTTACAACGTATGAAGACAAGATGTTTGAAACTTAGATACAGTATGCATCACTTAGAATGTTCAGTGTTCCGTTTCATCTTTGGTATTTGGTAAACATTTATTTAGACAAACTGCATTTAATCTGACAGAATTTTTTTTTACTGAACGACAAGATGCTGTGTGTTCTTCTATTATTAGCCCACGATTAATGGACTGGCTCGACCAGGCTTTGCAGGTACATTCAACTCACAAAGTCATCTACTTCTATTATTTCGATTCATCAGATAAAAACTCGATTGTCATTCCCCATTATACACGAAACCGCCTGCCAATACATGCGGCAAGGTTTCATTTTTATTATGAGCCCTTCTAAATGACAAAGTATTGAGACAATTCGGGTTTTCACAGTATGCACCTCCCATTGTGGTTGTCCCTATTTCGTATCAATCATTATAATTCCATTACAATTAAGTTCATCCATGCGGGCTCAGATTGTCAAGAGAGTGTCTTAGTGTTCTATTCCATCTTGGTATTTACAAACATCCATTTAGCCAAATGTTGAACCACAAAGTAATGTGAACATGTCAGGTGGTATATTATCTTTTTCTGGCCCGCAGTTAATGACTCTCGGTCTTCCAGGTTTTCCTGGAGAATTCAACTCAGTACGCTGTTTAATGCCAACTAGCAACATTCCGATCCTAAGGCGACAACTCGATCGTCATTCCACATTATATACGATGTTATGTGTAGCCAGCTTCCATTCCACTTCTTTTATGTGTCCCTCTAAAGAGAGTGTAATGAAACAACTAGTGCCTTTACAACGTGTGAAGACAAGATGTTTAAGACTTGGATACAGTATGCATCAGTTAGAATGTTCAGTGTTCTGTTCCATCTATGGTATTTGGTAAACATCTATTTAGATAAACTGAATTTAATCTGAGAGATTTTTTTTTTTCACTGACCGACAAGATACTGTGTGTACTTCTATTATTGGCCCACGGTCAATGACTGGCTCGACCAGGTTTTGCATTCAACTATTAACTAAGTCATCTACTTCTATTATTTCAATTCATCAGACAAGAACTCGTTTGTCATTCCCATTTTCCCATTGTCATTCCCACAAAACCGCCCGCCTGTGCATGCGGCATGGTTTCATTGTTCTCGTGAGCCCCTCTAAATGACAAAGTATTGAGACAACTCGGATTTTCACAGTATGCACTGCCCATTGTGGCTGTCCCTATTTCGTATCAATCATTATAATTCCATTACAATTAAGTTTATCCAGGCTCAGATTGTCATGACATTTGAACGAGAGTGTCTTACTATTCTATTCCATCCTGGTAGACCTATTCACAAACATCCATTTAGCCAAATGTTGAACCACAAAGTAATGCGAACATGTCAGGTGTTATATTATTTTCTAGCCTACGGTTAATGACTCTTGGTCTTCCAGGTTTTCCTGGAGAATTCAACTCAGTACGTTGTTCAATGCCACATAGCAATATTCCGATCCTGAGGCGACAACTCGATCGTCATTCCACATTATATACGAATATACAACTGTATGTGCAGCCAGGTTCTGTTCCATTTCTTTTTTTTGTGTGTGTGACCCTCTATTAAAAGAAAGTAATGAAACAACTAGCACTTTCACAGTGTTTAAAGACAGCATGTTTCTGCATGAATATGTCAGTGCATTTATTTTATCCCTGGTGCTGCAAACACCGATTTGGTTTAACTGCCATAAATTTGATAATTTTTTTTTTGAAAGATAATAAAAAATATGCACGGGAATTTTAGTCCAGTACGACGACCCTTGTCCAATGACTTTAAGCCCACCAAGTTTTTCTAAGTTCATTAACCGTATTAAGTTGTATACTGTTAGCTCCTTTGGTTTCGTAATAGCTCACAATAAGTTCAGTACTTCACACAAGGCTATTTGCTGCTAAATTCCATTTTTTTTGTACCTCCCCAGAGCTGAGATTGTTATACCAGCTTGATTTTTTTTCTTTAGTCAATACACCAATGTCACTGCTCCTGTCATCTTCTTGCTCAATCACTCTGGGTTCAATGAGACTCGTATGTATCGTGATTCTCTTCGCAATCACTTTTTTTTTCTCGTAAATATATAAAAAGTAATTATTTAGATAATATTTGCTGTATATAATTACCCATTTCGGTACCCCTGGCAGACTGCCAAATACTGTTGTAGGTTTTTTTACCCATTAATTCTTCCCGCATATTCCAGACATTGTATATTTTTCTAGTTCTGTATACGGTGACTCTAGTTTCAAGTGAATAATTTAGACGCTGCACTCTTTATCACATACACTCAAGATGAATGCACGCACGCTCAGCGCACATGCACACACAGACACCTGCACTTGCACTCAAACCTCTTCCCACAACCCTTCAATTTCTACTCATACCCCCACACCGAAAATGATCCCTCATGGTATGATCTTTGATGATCAAAGTTTGAATGACTCCGAAAGTACTTATTACACAACTGCCGAGTTTAATGCACTCATAAAACAAAATAAATTTCAATCATTTTTGGATTTGTTTAGTCTTGTTCACACCAATGCCAGAAGTTTAAATAAGAATTTTGATTCCATAGAATCATTTCTTTCCTCTTTACAAAATTTTCAATTTAGTATAATTGGCACATCAGAAACTTGGCTTAATACAAATTCACCACCAATGTTTAATCTAGAGCATTATCGAATGTATCGTTCTGATCGTTACTTAGGCAAGGGAGGTGGGGTTGCTTTCTACATTAGAAATAACATTGATATAAAAGTCAGGCATGACTTACATATCGAGGGTACGGAAGATATTTTTGTTGAAATTGTGAACAGTAAAGCAAAAAATATAACAAAAGGTAATATATATAGGTCCCCAAGAAATAACATTGATTGTGTTTTAGAAAGTTTTGATCAAATTCTGAGTATTATTTCTCAGGAAAAGAAAGACACTTTTATAATAGGAGATTTTAATATTGATCTTTTAAATAATTCTGATAATCATACAATGCAGTTGCTAAGTTTATTGGCAACTTTCTCATTTCAACCACATATCAACAACCCGACAAGAATTTCTAGTACATCAAAAACTCTTATTGATAATATATTTTCAAATGTAATAAACACATAATTCACAAATGGTATATTTTATTATGATATATCCGATCATTTACCTGTTTTTACCATCAACAATAGTTCTTTGCAAACAAAACAATATTTTGAAAATAAAAAATCTCAAATGTATTATAAGGAAACAGAAAGTAATATAAATTCTTTGATATTTGATTTAGCGCAGGGAGAATGGGGCGATGTATTTGATGAAAGCAATGCTGATACTGCTTATGAAAAATTTATCAGCAGATTATTGTATTATTATCAGAAAATTATTCCTTTGGTTAAACGGAAACCTTTACAGAAAAATAGACAACCCTGGATTACCAAAGGTATTATGCGGTCTATATCAACCCGTAATAAGTTATATAAGCAAGCAATAAAGAATCAAAGTAATAACTCATTTATGAAATACCGGAAATACAGAAATCAATTAACATCAGTAATAAGATTTTCCCGAAAATTGTATTATTCAACTAATATAGAAAAAAATAAGGATAATCTTTTTTCATTGTGGAAAACTGTCAATGCTCTTATGGGAAAGACGGTAAAAGAAACTACCAACTCTATCATCATTGACAATGAGGAAATTACTGATTCTACCACAATTGCCAATTCATTTAATGATTATTTTATAAATATTGGTCCTAGTTTAGCATCTAATATAAATTCATGTAATACACATTTTACTGATTATTTACCCAATCCTTGTGAAAATTCATTATTTCTCACGCCTACCAATGATCATGAAATAATCAATGTTGTTCAGAATCTGAAAACAACTAAATAGAGTGGGCATGATGGTCTTAGTGTTCATTTATTGAAACAAATAATTTTTTACATTGCAAACCCTCTAACTCACGTATTTAATATGTCTCTTTCAACAGGCATTTTTTCGAACTCATTCAAACTCGCAAAAGTTATTCCTATTCATAAAAAAGATGACTTTAAATTAATGAGTAATTATAGACCAATTTCATTATTACCAAGTATATCCAAAGTTCTTGAAAAATTGTGTATAAAAGGTTATATCAGTTTTTACAAACCAATAATTTATTGATACCCAATCAATTTGGATTTAGAAGTGGATATTCTACTGACTATGCAATCGCTCACATGTGTGATAAAATGATTGAAGCTTTTGCTGATAAAAAGCATGTTATAGGTATATACATGGATTTGTCGAAAGCATTCGACACCATCGACCATGAAGTATTGATACATAAACTTAATACGTATGGAATACGAGGTCACGCTCTGCTCTGGTTTATAAATTATTTGCAAAACCGTCAACAGTATGTTAGTTTTCAGTCTTATGAATCACACAAACTTGATATTAAATGTGGGGTACCTCAAGGCTCCATTTTAGGGCCTCTGTTGTTTAACATTTATATAAATGATATCATAGGTTCTTCTCCATCTTTGAATTTTATACTTTTTGCTGATGATACATCCATTATTACATCAGATTATGATATAGGGACACTTCTTAATCGTTTGAACACTGAATTATTGAATATATTGAATTGGTTTAAATCAAACAAGTCATCTTTGAATGTTAATAAGACAAATTTCGTTCATTGTAGAAAACCCTACTCACAGGATCTTAATGTCAACATATCAATTGATGGGTTTTCTCTTTGCGAGAAACAGGTTATTAGATTTTTAGGCATTACAATCGATTCTCATTTGACATGGAACGAACATATATCCTGTTTACAAAGGACCCTATCAAGAAATATTGGTGTACTCTGGAAGTTGAAAGATCTCTTATCAGAACGATCCCTGATTATTTTATATAATTCTTTAATTTTGCCTCATATATTGTATTCAAATATTGTATGGGGAAATTGTAGTATTACTAAACTGAATTCATTGTATTTACTCCAAAAGCGTGCTATTCGTATTATTACTAATTCTACATATTTATCTCATACAGATCCTTTATTTCATCGTTTGCATACTTTGAAGCTTCAGGACATCCACATTTTACAAACAGGTATATTTATGTACAAGTATGCAACAAATCAACTTCCCTCTTTATTTCATAATATTTTTCACTTAAATTGGAATATACACACATATCCAACTCGCCGTTCGACAGATTTTCACCTTGTAAACCCCAAAACTGTTTTAGCTCAGAAATCAATTAGACATTACGGTCCCGATGTCTGGAATAACCTACCTGATCAATTAAAGCAGTGTACTTCACTGTTTTCCTTTAAAGCTCATTTTAAAAAGTATTTATTATTGAAATATGTTTCCAGTTAGTAGTCTTTGATCAATGTACTTTTTCTTCTTTTTTTCTGAAGTCTCAGTAAGCCCTGATCCATGCAAAATGTTTTTTTTTATTTTTTTTTTCATTCCCTCCCCTTCCTTTCTTTGATAATGATATTGCATACATTCATTAAAGCGTATACCTTACCCCCAAAATAGGCATGCTACAGCCTTTATTCTCTCTTGCACTGTCACCTGCACACACGACGCACTGTCACTCGCACACACCTACACTTTTATTGTCTACTTTACCATGCAGCAGTCAATGGTGCTGCTGGCTGTTTTTTTTCTTGTTTTAAAGCGCCAAGTCACTATTTTTCTTTTCTGTTTTTTTTTCTGTAGCAAAATGTGTTTTGTGTGTTAAGATTAAGAGTTTTATGAGTACATATATAATTGGTGTGTATTACATTGGTATCACATATTCAGATAGGGCCTCATCCACGTCAAGCTCTGCTTATGATGACGGTCCCCTGTATTGATTACTCCTTTGTTAATAGATACAGTATGCCTTAATATGTTATTTTGATTCATAATTATGCCTCTTCAGACTGAATGTTGTTACGCAAATGATTTTTCTTTGTATTGATTTGTATGTATCTGTATCATTTTGTTTTCATTTGCAATTGTATTCGGAGAAAGAAAATGCAGAAATAAACCAAACAAACAAACAAACAAACAAACAAATGGTCGCCAATTAAAACCGGAAATTCCTAAATTGTATGCATTAGCTTTTAAATGGTGAGAAATAGAAAACAATTAATGGTCTTACCCTATTTCGAGGGTGCTGAATCCGAATCTGGATGATGCACCTCGAGATATTCAAGATGGCCGCCAAAATCGCCGCCAAAACGGAAATTCTTATGTATTTCCTTCTTGTAAACGGTGAGACATTGATAACAATTGATGGCTTTACCCTGTTGTTTTTTTTTTTGACTGAAAGATTTCAGGTTTTCGTCAACGGCACAGTTTGAATTTGCTGTATATACAGTGAAGCCAGCTCTTAACATACCGGATATCTTTGAGTTGGTACGATACAAGTGTGCCAGCAATGAACCCTTCAAGACTACAGGTGCGGTTGAATAATTGCAAGATTACACTGTTTCCTCTCCATATCATGGATAAGTTTTGAACACTAACAATCAATGGACAAGACATGCTCATCTAAATCATATTGTAATAGTGATGTAGAGAAGTTTACTGAACTTACCCAACATTACCTGTCTTAATCCATGAACAGTTTTAATCTCTTCGTCCATGGACACTCAAATTGGTTAATTGGTTTATATTGGTGGTCTTGATGACATTGTTGGAGACACGAGTTGGTCATTTTTATAGTTATGCTTACTTTTTTCGGCAATATAATGTAACATTACATATGTATATAAAAACATGTATATAGAGTTAACAACAAAATTATTCATACCCCTTGGAAATTTTTAGTTTTGAGCACATGTCTTGCAGGTAAAGGATTGAGTGATGGTGACTGGGTGATATATCACAGCATTTCTATTGTTTTGCAAATGAGGTGAAACTGGAATTAATGTCAATTTGCAGAGGACAAATAAGAGTAAAAAGTTAACACCCAATCACCATCACTCCATCCTTCACTTGTAAGAACTTTGCTCAGAACTAATAATTTCTCAGGGGTATGAATAATTTTGTTGTTAACTGTAAATATATATATATATATATATATATATATATATATATATATACATATATGTATATATATATATATATATATATATATATATATATATATATGTATATTACAAACACACACACGAGGGGATTGAAAAATCACATTTAACGCGCCGTTAAAAAAAAACTGAATAAAAAACAAACGACAACATGTAAGGTAATACTTGATAATCCAGTGCTTTCGAAATTATCCTTATTATAGATATCTACTATAGTGGTTATGGATGCAACCATTTCCAAGACGTAATCAGAATATGCGACAAGTTTTATAAGAATTCGAGACGAGACTTATCTATTGATAGCCGAAAAGGATTAACTTCACATCTGTGGAGCCATGATATTGGCGACCACGAGCATTATTTTATAACAACTATGCATAGAGAATTTTTCAGTCGTATCTTTGTGTTTGTACGTTTCAGTATGATATCAATATCACTTCTTTTTTCCCAGCACGTGTTAAAGTTCCGTTTGAGACATATCGGAATATCTCAGTATATTACAATACCATTGTGACAGTCATTTTGGATGCCAATAACTTTTGGCTGATTTGACAAATTCGCTAAACTGAGTTGAATGTAAGAATACGAATTATTGCTCTTTACCCTGGCTTTAATCCCTCGCTTCGCGTTAGAGAACAATACTTCACCTTTTAAGTATAAGAAAATGTTAAGGAGCTTCCGTTTATACAGGACATTTAAAGATGTCCCCAAACCTTCAAAGACCTTCAGGACCCTTGAAATGGGGTAAGACCATAAATTTATTTTAGAATTTTCACCATTAAGAAAATAAATATTAACACTGGAATTTCTGCCACTTATTTTGGCTGTCATCTTGGACATTTAAGAATCCTAAAGAATGGACAAATTTCAACAACCAAGTTTCGAGGGTGCTGAATAGGGTCTAAAATTTTCCAATTTTTGACAGTCATTTTGGTGGTCATCTTGGACATCTCAAAACCCTAAAAAAAGAATACGAAAGTTGCATCAACCAGGTTCGGATTCAGCACCCTCGAAATAGAGTAAAACCGCCAATTATTTTCAATTTTACACCATTTAGACCTAAATATAGGGCTTACATGGAAATTTTCGTTTTTGACGGCCATTTGGGGGCCATTCTGGCGGCCATCTTTATTATCTCGAAACCCTCAAGGAAGCAAGAGCTGTATCCTGGAGCTTAAAATTCAGCAAACTCAAAATAGGGTAAAACCACAAACTGTTTTATATTTTACACCATTTAGAAGGAAATAGGGGATCTCCATACAAGATACTGAATTTCCGTTTTTGGCGGTAATTTTGGGCGACCATCTTTAATCCTGCAGCTTCGGATTCAGCACACTCAAAATAAGATAAGAACCACAAATTACTTTCAAATTGTCACCATTTAGAAGAAAATACATGGAAACTTCCGTTTAAGGCGGCCATTTTAACGGCCATCATGAATATCTCAAAATCTTCAACAATGCAGGAGTTGCATCATCCAGATTCGGATTCAGCACCCTCGAAATAGGGTAAAACCATTAATTGTTTTCAATTTTTCACCATTTAGAAGGAAATACATGGGAATTTCCGGTTTTACTTGACGGCCATTTTGGCGGCCATCTTGAATATCTCTAAAACGTCATGGATGCAAGAGTTGCATTATCCAGATTCGGATTCAGCACCCTCGAAATAGGGTAGAATCATCAATAATTTTCAATTTCACACCATTTAGAATGAAATACGAGGGAGTTTTCGGTTTTGGCGGCCATTTTGGCGACCATCTTGAATATCTCAAAATCCTCAAGGATGCAAGAGTTGCATCATCCAGATTCGGATTCAGCACCCCCAAAATAGGGAAAAACCATCAAAAAACATTGGGTGGACGGTAAAACAAGGTTCAGCCTCAGGCACCCAGACTGCAACGTGGAATATAAAAGTGCTCCTTGTAACGATACATACAGGGTACTTTGTTACATATGTTTTACTTTTTTTCTCTCCGAATACGGAGTTACTAAAAGGCTGCGTTTTAGTTATGTTTATGCGCAATTAATTGTGGAAAATATCCATCAAGTACAATGCGTACCTGTTTTAGAATGTTTTAATGCAATCACATTTACTTGGGTACCTAAGGGGGGGGGGGGGGTCACCGTGCATCCCCCCAGGACTCCTCGAAACTTACATTTTCAAGATCCTCATGACATACCAAAACATAATCAAGATGTTAACAGGAACGAAAAGTGGCTGTTCTAGGTGAAATTTAATGTATTCTATTGTTTTTATAATTTCTTATGTATTTCTTTGTTTTTCAACTTTTTCAACTTTTGTTTTTTCTTTGTTTTTCTATTGGAAATTGGCACTGACCACTTTTCTACCATAATTAGCACAAAACTAATCAATGAAAGTGATTAATTGTAAAAATAATCAGGTTTTCATGACCTTCATGACAGAGCACCTGTTTTCCATAGGAAATGTACACAAAATCACAAAATCGTGCCCGTTTTGGGGGGACATTCCGTTACAATAATGAGCGTGACTTCGCAAAAGTATACGCGGATGTCTCAAAAGTTGTGCGAGACTTGACCAAACAAAGTCAAGAAGCCTCGCGACAGATTTATAGCGCGAAACTTCGAGGGGGGGGGGGGGGGGCGGATCCCCCCCCCCCGTCCTTATGTATGTATGTAATATATATGTGCTTACATGTAGGGCCTACTTAGTAGGGTACCTAAGGGGGGGGGGGGGTCACCGTGCACCCCCAGGACTCCTCAAAACTTACTTGACTTTGTTTTGTTTAAGTCTCACGCAACTTTCGAGACCAAATTTGCAACTTCCCCGCATATTTTTGCGAAGTCACGCCCATTTTTGTAACGGAATGTCCCCCCAAAACGGGCACAATTTTGTGCTTTTGTGTACATTTCCTATGGAAAACAGGTGCTCTGTCATGAAAACCTGATTATTTTTACAATTAATCACTTTCATTGATTAGTTTTGTGCTAATTATGGTAGAAAAGTGGTAAGTGACAATTTCCAATAGAAAAACAAAGAATAACCAAGAGTTGAAAAAGTTGAAAAACAAAGAAATACATAAGAAATTATGAAAAACAATAGAATACATTAAATTTCACCTAGAACAGCCACGTTTCGTTCCTGTTAACATCTTGATTATGTTTTGGTATGTCATGAGGATCCTGAAAATGTAAGTTTCGAGGAGTCCTGGGGGGGGGGGGATCCACGGTGACCCCCCCCCCCCTTAGGTACCCGACTAATTTGCATTAGTTTGAAAGTACAATTGTCAGTCTCATCTCAGTTGGTGATATTATTGATATGTGCTAAAGGGGTATACAATTTTTTACAGTTTTTTGGTAATGGGCGGGGGTTCCCCCAATCTTACTCCTATCCGCCAGGGTCCGCAGATTACTAGTAAGCTAATGAGTAAAAGTGTCCGAGGTAATAAGGTTTCGTGACACTTGCTCTATAAACTCGATTAGTTTCCAATCACGGTTTTTGAAAAAATGAAAAAAAAAAGAAGAAAAACCACCCTGGGTCTTTAAATATAGCTCTTGGAATGCCCGAGACTGAGGGAAATGGGACAAATCAAGAAAACTATGTCTGTGTCTGTCGCCATGGCCTAAACGCCGTACAAAGTATTAACATTGGGCTTTTTACTTTGGAAAGTAATGCTGCCAACCTGCGTTCAACTCAGAATATTGGCAAGTAGCTATGTTTTTTTATTGCAGATCTGGAAAAGATGCTGGTACATTTCTGTGGGAAGTCTGGCTATTAGTGCAAATTTCCTTCATGTCCCTGATTCCTTAGTGGCAATTTTACATTGAACAATGTTTCTTCTCGGGGAAATTAGACATGGACACAAAAGTAGCCATGTGACGCTATAAATACAGCGATAACGGTAGAGACATATGATGCGGGGAAGACCGGTAGTTTGAGGTGAAAGCTTATCTTCTCCTGAGAAGAGAGTGTTGAATGACTGCGTTTGTTTGATGCAGTTTATTTATGAAATGTTTAAACTGTGCTTCTATAAATGCAACATAAATAATTCCAGACTCCCTTAAGAGAAAAGAAATTAAATGGAAATCAGTAATAACACGACTGAACATAACATACAGTTTCTTTGGTAGTGGAACAACATCATGGCCCAGAATTGCCGGGTTATTGGGGGTGAATTCTCCAATAGCCACAAGATTTTGGCAATAACACAAACAAATTAAACGAGTCAATAAATTTTAGTTATGGTTTGCATTTTGTGAATAAATATGTAGGTATGATGATTTGATGAAGCGCTTTCATAGTATGTCTTTATTTTTGCTTTTGCTTTCTAAATTCTGTATATTACATTTTATAGACAGCATTACAGAAAAGAAAAAACAAGATACCAAACGCAACCAGGGGTGTTTCATAAATTATAAAGCTGTTTGTAAAGTTACGAACAGCTTACGAGCGACTGGTGATCAGTTGTGATGTGATAAACTTACCAGAATTGCAATAATTCGGCAAAAGAACTGATCACCAATTGCTCGTAAGTCGTTCGTAACTTTACGAACAGCTTTATGAAACAGGGCCCAGGTCGAATTACAGCAAGTATTAATTCTTGTTAATTGATTAAAGAATAAAACACTTAAGAGTTTCGTTAAACCTCTTTTTTTTCACGACATATTGAGATACAATTAACGTTATACGTGTGAAATTTGCTTACCAAGTAGACGGTCCGTCCGGGGTTAATTTGCTGATTATAATGTCTGGCTCCAACGTGCATTCAGCAATGTTCAGGAAAAGGTAATCACCATTAATTTTGTGTAAAGCCTTTAGATCGATTCGATTGGAAATTCGAAAGGTTTGATAGGTATTACCCGTAAGACCCAAAAGTAAAGTCGAGGATATGTAGCAAACGTCACCAAAAGAAATACCTATTACCGTGCACTGACAAACTGTTCATGCCATAAACTTGAATTGGGGCGTATACGGCGAGACCGAAGGTTCTTTAGAGCAAATGTTTGCCAAGTATGTTTGAAAAACGAACTTTACGAATGTCTCTTTTAATTTTATTTCTCGCTTATCATCTCAACATGATTAAATTGAATTTGTCTGTATGCACACAATGCATTTTTCAAATGCATCATTATATAAATGCTTTAAATGCATGGGTTTATTTTACTCGCTGAAAGGTATTACGATCCTGACTTTCTTTTCAGCCCCTTTTAACATTAACTGATGATAATAAATGACAAAATGTTCATATTTTTATCATGCTTTATAAAACATGGCCTATGAATCCCGCCAGTCCCCAAAATGTCCTAACAACCAATTAGGTTTAGGCATATAATTCATAACTTTCAATCGGCTCTATGATATACTTCATCATGTGTGAAAATAAAACCATTCTATACATTGTTCGTATTTATTCTGCTTCTCAAAGCAAATCAAAATTAATTACGTGGTTTTGGAACGTAACGAAATGTAACAAAACGGCCAAGGAGCAAGACGAAAGTAAACTTCTTACATTTTAATACATATGTGACCGTGCACCTCAAAACGAACATAAAGTCGCACACACTGATTTTGCATGAGGACTGAAAATAAGTGAAATGGGTCAACCTAGCCGAACTTGATTTTTTCATATTTTCTGAAAGAGCGGGTCTTCTTTTACATAATGCTAAAATTTGGTATCATAAAACGGGCAGGAAAGTATGTTTTTTAGCAGTTTATCTCGAGCATTTTTGGTAGAATAGTGTGATTAGGTGTTTCTTTAGAATCCCTTTTTTTCATTTCTGATAAACCCTGTCCACAGTCTTCACTTTCAACTCTAATAACCTTTGAAAGGATAGTGCTACTGCTTTGAAAGTTAGCATTATTTATGGACAGAATGTGTTAATGAGGCATGCTAAATTTCACTTTAATCTGATAATCCCTTCATTGTTGTCACTCTGGTGGTTTACTTCCTGGTTTTTGTCCCATTCATCGCACAGCCAGCACGGTTTGATAAAGATTAAGCGCTTGAATAGACACTATACTTCAGAACCTCTTTTCTCAGTTCACACTTTTCCTGAGTTTGTGCTTTCTTTCCAATATTTAGATAGGTTAGGAAAGTCCATTTGATTTGAGTTATACATCATTTTAAAGCTTAAAGTCTGCTCTTTCAGAATATGGTCTTAACTAAAAATTCATGTCTGGCGACTTTTTGTTTGTTTTGAGGTGCAGTGTCACATATATACACTGTATATACTAAGAAGAGAAATTACTTTCAAAATGTAAAGACAGATTATCTTCTTTCTTTTTTTGTAACATTCGTGATTTCGCCTTCCATGGCGATGGAGTGGCGTGTTTTAGAATGTGGAGACGGCTCTACATTCTTCACTGGTCATTTTCTTCTTCTTCTTCTTCTTCTGGTATAGTCTCCCTCCTTCAATAAGCTGAAGATTCTTGCAGACTTGAAGAGGAAGATTCCTGAAGATTCTTCTGTCCTCTCTCTTCTTGCAATTCGTTGTTTTGTAATGTCACTGTGTTCTCTTCCTTGTACGATGTCGCGTCTTTTGTGAATATATTCATCTGCTTTATCGTTTTATTTTTTCAAGAGTGTGAGCAATGTATTCGTATGTGTGTATGTATAATGATATCCATCATTCACGGGTATTCACAATACGGAAGTTTGACTGGTTCTATCCTTATGCTATGGCGAATGTAGAATATTCAATTTTGGATGATTCAACATAATTGCAGTACTGTACAATGTAATCATGAAAAACAATGAGTGTATTCATATTACGTAATACATCAACGTGACGAAAAATGCACTTCCATTATACGCATTAAAGCTCACTTTGCCAAAAAAAACCAAAAAACAAAACACGACATATAAAACATGATATGACCATAATTAAAGCGATGGTTTCTGTGGAAAATTATTCTTTGTAACTTGTCTCTGCTGTGCATCTGTTGTCTATGGTATATTTCCAGACTTTGCGCGACTGAATGTTGTGTTATTTGTAGCACCATAGTAAGATCACTCGATACTGAACGGCAACATTGATCACATCCGTTTGAGGTTGTGTGAAATGTTATTTATTAAAAGTAATACTATTACAACATGTAGCAATCCTTTACTAATCTTCCTCTCTCTCGTTCTCTCTTTATTTTTACAGTTTCATTGTCATTGTTATTACAAGTTTTCTATCAGCATCTTTCATTGGAAATTAAATTGCGACTTTCTATTGGTTTTCTAATGTATAGAAATGATAGTCTGTTGACAAAATGCAGGTACCAATTGCATACAAATGCTACATATTTTCAAATACTTTTTAAAAACATTTTTTATCTCATTTGAAATCCATGCAGTGCAGCTGACATTCTGCTGAGCTTGACTTCTACTACTGCATATCAGTTTAAACAAAACGGTGGTAAAGCAAGTAGGGCACGTGGCTTACGGACGTTGTCATCTACCTCCCGGTACAATCACAACACCGTGTAACGTCTTACGTTAGAAAAATATCTTTGAGAACAGTGCAACAATTATTGTCTGTTTACCTTTATTAAATTTGTCAAAAAGTCAAGTGGTCTGCTAAGATTTATTCGGTTTTTCCCATATCCCTAAATGTACATATCAATTTCATCTGCAGATCAGTAGAAAAGTTTGGGATTGAAGACGTCGTACATATTGTGAACGCCAGTTACATGAGTATCTCCCAGCATGTATTTCATCTGCAATCAAAGTGCCGTCAGGTTTTTATACCATTGCATGTATGTTCAGTGCTTGAAGAAATTCAATGAGACGTAAGAGAACTATGGTATCAGTTCATTTCCTATTATCTGCCTAGGGAGTTAACATTCTGATAAATTCTGCAAAAGCAGCACAGACCGCATCGACATTTAAGAAATAGGTCTACAACAACAATCAACTGCTATACGGTTACAGATGATCGTTTGCTTCAAAGTAAGTGCACCGACATGACCGATGAAGTACAGAATAGAATTTCTCTGCGTTCCAATTGTTTTTTTTTATTTTTATTCAAAGGTTTATTTATTCATATCACATCTCGTAGCCCGAGGGATAAATTGCGTATAATATCACATAATATATATACATACAAATTCAAACATTCAGACGGTTACAGAGTAAAGCATTTGCACGTGTAATAGAATTGAGTGGGAAAATATAAGTATGCAAATCAATAAGTTGAGCATTATCCGATATAATATTATGCAAGATAAGAACATATTCCACATTTGTCAAAACAAGCAGAACTATATAAAAATACTGTGACGGCTGGTTTGCCTCTACTCCAATAAAACTACAAAACATCATACACAAAACATCAGGTTTTCATGACTGATGATAACCAAAAATAAAATACCTTAGTATTTAAAAATGTAAAAATGTGATTGCACAACCCCAATATAATTATATCAACTGATTTTTGTTTTTATATTTCATAACCAAATTTTGTTCTAATGACTAGATTATCAAATGAAACATATACCCTAGCACTCTCATCCGACCCCTTAAAGATACCCGTGACCCACATTCTTCTTTAAACATAATCCAAATAGCAACATCAAACTCACAGAATAGTTCCTCTAACTGTCCAAAAATATACATAAAAATATACATAAAAATGTCATATTTCTCCATTCAGAATTGCAGATTTCTAAAATAAAAATTGCTTTATGGGGGTGATACTCAAAGCAATATACGGAAGAGATGTAGAGCATAGAGATACGAGAGGGATAGAGGGAGAAGGAGAGATAAAGGCAATAAGTATGTGTATACAATACATATATAAGTATGCACAATACGCACAAATACACAGCGTTTTGCATGTAGTCACATACCATGTGCGAACCTTTGTATAAGGGGGCAGGGTTACAAAAATAACATATATATATTCTGCGTAGCTTTCTCAGTAAGATACATATCATAAACCACACATATTTGTTAATAGATATTGGGAAAATAGAAAGATACCCGGTGATGAACAGCAACATAGTCAGAAAAGTTGCTCCATCAAAAATGATAACATTATCAGTGAAAGTTTTCGCCTGCCGGGGGAGATGGGAAGGACAAAACAAATTGGATAAAAAAAAGGGGGTCTAGCAAATTTTGTCTCCTTATATTCAATTAACAGACCGAATAGTGAAAAATAATGAATCATAGCGGCCCGCTACAGTTTAATATTACCGGCAATGCTCGGATTTTTCTCATTCAAATTTCATTTTCATAAAGATATGTTGTGGAGGGCTGCACTTTGTCCATGTTTACATATCGATCTTCGACGATTTCACCATCATATGCTTCAAGAACAAGATACCCATTTTCATCCACCTCAGGCTCTTGTCTTTGCTTGCTTGAATATATTGATACAGAATTTAGAGGATTTTTCAGGCCTATCGCAAGAGGGTCACGTGTATTATTTCTCTCGATAGTCGAGTACTCGTGCTCACGTGGCGATTCTCTGATTGGTGCGGATTGGTCGGAAGTTGAAAGAATATCTTCGTAAACTGACCCTTGAAAGTCTCCACACCTGACAGAGTTACCTGCCGCTGTGGAAGGGATGGAAATAGATCTGATGATCGTTTCTTCACAGGATTGAACATTATCAATGTTACAAGTCTTTGTCCTTGCATATCTCCTTGGAGGTCCATTATTAGTAGCACTGAGTAGACTTACGTTCGAAATCAGGTAACCATTTTCATCAACGTCTTTTTCAGTTGCAGAGGTGTCCCCAGATCGAAGAAATTTGACATTGACCTTCTTTTTCTCCACAGTTCCTGACATGTCCATGTAATGCTCTATCTTGGCATTGGCTGAGGTGTTTTGACAATTCGTGGTGTCTTCATTCGCGGTGTCCTCACCGTCATAATGTAGGAGGTCATAAAGAGGCCTGGATATAAAGTTCAACGGACTCGGGTTACCTAGATTGTTGGCCATTCCCACTCGAAGAGGGTGATCCTGTCAAGAAGAATGGTGTGTAAAGATCACATTGGGATGCATTGGTTTGGTTGCTGACATTAATCTATTTAAGAAATGATAATGATAATAATAATAATAATAATACATTTATATAGCGTATTTTCCATAAACATATATGTTCAAATGCGCTTTACCAGTGGACTATTGATATTAACGGAACAAGTGAGTTTTTAGATGTTTTTTGAAGGTGACAAGAGATTGCTGGCTGCGGAGAGATTGCTGGCTGCGGAGAGTTTTGGGTAGTTGATTCCACAGTTTGGGAGCAGCGGATGAAAATGCTTTATCACCAAGTGTGGCCAGCATCTTGGAAGTTGGGTGATTCAGTGTGATACCTTGTGAGGAGAGGAGGGTGTACCGGGATGGGTGACGGATGGTTATGAGTTCAGATAAGTAAGGAGGGGCAAGACCATGGATACATTTGAAAGTGAGCAGAAGTATCTTGTAGTGGATCCTGGACCTGATGGGAAGCCAGTTCAGTTGACGGAGGACAGGTTGCATGTGGGAAAATTTGGATGTGCCTGTGGCAAGTCTGGCAGCTGCATTCTGAACCCGCTGTAATTTCTCAATCTGGGTAGCTGTGGCACCGTAGAGCAGGTCATTACAGTAGTCGAGGCGGCTGGTGATGAAGGCATGAATGATGGTGAGTAATGATCTCTGGTCCAGATATTTGTCCAGATGTTGTGCAGATGGTAGAAGGCTGCCTAACATGTCATTAGGACATGCTGATCCATGTTCAAGGTTGAATCAAAGATGCAACCCAAATTCTTGACATGAGATGCAGGAACAATGTTAGCGTTGCCAATCCTAATGTTGGGAATGTTGATCTTTTGGAGTTGTCGCTGTGTGCTAATGATGACGAACTCGGTCTTATCATCGTTGATTAGCAATCTGTTTGTTGCCATCCAAGTTCAAATATCCCTGAGACAGCACTCCATCACTTCTACAGCTTCTCTTTCACTAACTTTGCCATCAGGCCTGAATGAAAAGTAAAGTTGAGTATTATCAGCGTAGCAGTGGGCGCGCGGGAGATGTTTTTCTAGGACATCAAACAGGTCAGATGTATAGATGGAGAACAAGAGGGGACCCAAACAGGGTCCTTGTGGGACACCACAGTGCAGATCAAACCTCTCAGACTGAGAGCCACAGATAGTTACTCGCTGACACCTACCAAGCAGGTATGACTGAAACCATTCCAGTGTATGTCCGGAAAGCCCAGATTGGAAGTGAGGAAACAGAGAATGCTTGCCCATGTGATGCTGAAGCTGGTCACAAACAGCACTCTCGACCAGTTTGGACAGGAAGCTCAGATTGCTAATCGGACGGTAATTCTTGAAGTCACACTCCAATCCATGTCTCTTTAACAGGGGTGTAATGAAGGCCTCTTTCCAGTCTTCAGTGAATGTTCCAGACTGTAGGGATAAGTTAATGGCATCTCTGAAGACTGGAAGAAGTGGGTCCAGAAAACTCACAAGTTGAGAAGGCATTGGATCACACTGGCAAGACTTTTTTCCACACTTCACAACAAGGGCCTTGACATCTGTAACCGATAAGGTGGAGAAGTGGTCAAGCACAATGTCATCAGGATGACATGAAGACACAGAGCTGGAGGTGGAGGGAGGGGTAGTGGGACATCCATCTGGAGTGAGTTCGAATTGATTCAATTTTCTGCGTGAAGAAACTCCCAAAGTCGTTTGCTAGAACTACAGTGTCAGGATTGGGAGGAAGAGGAACATCTTGTTTACGTCCAAGTAGCTTATTTGTGCACTGGAACAGTTCACGTGGGTTGGACTTGTGCTTGTCAGTGAATGATGTGTAGAAGTCGTGCCGTGCAGCGCTCATCACATTATTCGCGCATGTTCTCTCCTCCTTATATTCAGCAAGATCAGTGTCAGAACGTGTGCGCCTCCATTTACGCTCAGCTCGTCTCTTGAGCCTTTTAGCTGTCTTCACATCATTGTTGTACCAAGGAACAAGACTGTGTGATGAGATCTTCTTTGTCAAGAAACACTCACAAAGAGTTGGAAAATGTTTGCACACCATATACGTGCTAAAATAATCGTCACCTTCCTCAAGTAGAAATAGAGGTTCAAGGGACTTACAACTTTGTGTCGTCTCTTATAAAAAAGAAAGCATTTCTACCACAATTTCTACCTCTCTAATGAGTTCTTCTATTATTGCTGTGCACGAGAAGAAGCACACATTGGTAAAGAAGCACAGGGACATCGTAATCATAACTTATCGGTTAAAAATCCTTTATAATACTCATATAACTATGATTTTTTTTTTATGAGAATTAGCAAATGATAGCGAGTTAAGTAAATATTGCTCCGCTGGTTGCTTTACTTGAAAAGATACAGTTTGTAGGACACTTGGAATGTCTCTATCGTATCAAAACGTACTTGAGGTTTGAATCTTGTATCTCTGCGTGGACTTTACACTGTGAATCATGTCACCGTCCGCCTGATCATATATGCATATATATATATATATATATATATATATATACACATACATATATATATGTATATATTTTTTTCAATTGCTGTAGAGGTATCCTCACAGAAACATGTCAATGTAATGCCCTGTTTTGGCTTTTGGCTATGGTGTTTTGACATGTGACAGCATAATAGTGAACACTAATGAAAATGAACACATATTTATGAGAGGAAGTGTACAGAAATATAATGAAATATCGATATCTGTTAAATATTTGCAAAAATCTCCTTACATAATCCTATTTGATTTTGAGAGTATGCATCCGTATAGGATGAAAATATCTTATGATCCAGGCATTGCCAACTTTATTCAACGATGTAACATGAAAACAAGAATTAAAACATTTTCGAGGGTGTGGTTCGAAAAAAAACCCCCTGGAATCTGGAATATACACCCAACGGTGATTACCATTGTAGAGTTCTGGTAGATGTGATTAACGCCCTCCTGATGAGCTGTAGCGTCTCTGGTTTGGATTCTCGGATGATCTGGCACACGGCGATGCACTGTGCAAGCGTTGGTATTGATTGAGTGCAATGTGTGAGTAGTTGATCTACTGGAATCTTCTGGTCTCCTACGTTTTTTTATAGAGAGAGCAAGGAGGAGGAAGAAATACGAAAGAAATAACCGTTCTACTCAGATTTCGGTAGATATATGTAAAAACAGTGACAAATTTTGTAATGGGAGAGCCATGTTATACACTTTTTCCTTATACGAACTGTATGATATGATTTCTGTTCATTGGTTAACCCTCAAATATTCGGTTTTATCTTTTGCAATACATTGTATCAGTACATTTCATCCAATACTGTTGTTTTTGCATAATCATAGGCGATGTCTTTTGATATATATCAAAATTTGCAATTCGTAACATATTGTACTTTGTATAAGCATATCAAATCCATGTATATGCAGACTATATTTATGTAGATATAATCATACACATAAACGTTTCTTCAAACACTAACCTTTTCCAGTAGTGAGTCAACCAAGCCACGGAAAGAGTGACAAGTATCATGGCAAGGAAACAGCTAGTGGTACCAATAGTCAGTTCAAGGACTTTCGTCTCGAGGCCTCCAGGAACTGAAGCATAAGGCGTCGAATCGGTCCCTTCTCATCAAATGAAGAATAATTAATTTGGAAAGTGTTACAAGTAATTCAAAAATCCAAACATTTCCTTTTTCTTTCGGGATGGGGGGGGGGGGGGGGGGAGTCGCTATACCTTCTTTACTACAAACATGACATGTCATGTCCAAAAAATCATTGCAGAATTTTACTGTACATTATGACATGCAGCAAATTTGTCTCGTCCTGTAAAAACATCAATGTTGTCTGAACTGTTTGATCTTCTAGAATTTCTGGTATGACATGAAATTATTCTAATGAGTCACCTAAGTTTCAACTTGTTTTAAACAAGCGCAACTTCAGCTCCAAACTCCTATCTGAGAAACGATCATGACAGGGGGTGACATTTTGAGGAAATAAATGATAGAAAAAAAAAAGATTGCCGATGCAGAAGGTGCTGAACAGATTGGATCGGCAGCACACTACATTTTTTCTTTACAAATCATTCTTTTTTTTGTCCATCAAATATCCCAAACAGGACATACTCACCTGTAGTTCCGTCTGTAGCTTGCGTAGTTGTGTTGTTTCCGACATCTTGCAAATCATCATCTTGAATAAAAGTAAAACGTAAAAAATGGAATGCTATTGTATAAACTTATTACAAAAAAGTTTCTAATTAGGTTTGTAATTACGTAACACGGTACGTGTGAAAAGGCCCTACGACAAGTAAAAATTCAATCAATGTACGGAAAAACAAAGCTCTTATTTGAAGCGATAAGGTTGTCCGGCAGGGATTCTGAAAGTCCAAAAAACTGGACACTGGATATTCATTCCGACTAAGATATTTTCACTATTTGAAATTCAAGTGGATGAGAAAACCAGCATAATTATTAAACTACAATAATGTAGTCAAGTGTTTCTTCTGCAGCCTGAAACTTCCCGCAGAATCTTCCAAGCATGTTTGCTTTGATTTGATGTCATTGTTCCACATCTCAATCACTAATATTATGATAACAATCGATAAAACATAAAACAAGACATGACGTCGTAATCAAAGGAGAACACAATTTTACGAACATGACATGCAGGGTACATATACAGAACTGGTGTGTTGAAACCAAATATAGAGCTCACCAATGAATATTTTTACTGAGGTAAAGGACGTAGAATTAATTCTTATTCTACAAATATTGATTAACCTATATTTTTCTTTACTTTGAGACAAAAAAGAAAATCTTAACCAGAAAATTGTGCACATGTCAAGCTACAAACTAGATTTTTGAAAAAAAAATGTTTTCTTGTGACTATATCTATTATGGCATACTGTATAGAAATGCATTTCTGACCTTACGGCCCGCTGAACTTACAATGAGTTGCAATGATAGATTCTCGGGCAACTCCATGATTTGAATGGAGCGATCCAAAGTAGAGCGATTTAACATAGGGTCTAACCCATGAAAAGTTGACGTACCTATCATACTTCAAACTGTAGCTAAATTCCTCTCCGAAAAAAGAGAGACAGAGGTAAGGACTGATTGACATGATTGAAGTGAACTCGGTCAATCTCCACCGAGTTCAAAAAACAAATAGGGGATTATACTTCAATAGTGCGTGCTATGTAGGAATTATCAGATATGCAAAGGAACTTGATACGGTCTCTAACAGCTTGCAATTATGATTCTTAAATATACCAAGCGTTAGCTGAAGTATCTTTTTTATCTACGAAAAAAGAGAAAAAAGAGAGTGTGAAATGCTATTTTCAAGTCCAGGAAAACATTCTTATCGTATTGAATATAGTATGTTAAGATATTAACATGCTTTATTTTTCTTTTTAAAAATACATTACAACGCAATTAGCGATTTTAACTTTTCATACATACAAATATTTCTAGGTCTCCTAAAGCAATACCTGTACTACTCAAAGGGTTTGTGATCTATACATAAGACCATAATATTATGACCAACCTACCACCCGTTTCATTTTCGACTTCCCGGCAAGACGGGACTGACGCGTTCCAAACCGGAAAGAACGTCGACCATCCAGGTAGTCCCACACACTGCAGTGTTGGGTTACCGATGAGAATGAAACCCTGACCACAGGTGAGAGTTAGTTCAGACCCAAAGCTCGTTATATTGGAGTCCCAATAACCGTTAGGCGCAGGGCCGGGATGATCACAAAATCCGAGTGAAACTATCAACATTGACAGCGGGGGAAAGGTGAATGAGAGGGAAAAAAATATGTATTGCCAAAAAAGGAACAATTTTTTTTTTTGATCATCGTCAAAACATTTACTCTTACACCGTTGTTTCTGGGGCTTGATAATAAGCTACAATATCTATAGACGAACGTTTGATTGCCCTCATACACAAAAGGGGTATTTCACTATTGATGTTTCGTTTCATGCCTTGACAAAATTGCCAGATTACCGATGCAGATTTTGACAGGGGCATAGTTACAATGATTCGTGAATCAATGCCAGAATTTATTTACCAAAATTGTAATGATAGCACCATAGTGTACTAGTGTCACTAGCCTTGGTATGAAGAATACTTGACTGGAATCATCGCTCAATTTGTAGGTTTTTTTTTTTTTTTTGTCTTTCCCTTACCTGTCATCACTAAAATCTTCACTAAAATACTCACTGTTAAATATATAATACACGAGTTGACCGGATCCAAGATATGACTTCCTATGACATGTCCATTCATGCCGAAATCTTCCGTTCGATGTGACATTGGCATATGCCTATGATATAAAACACATGCTCTGTTCTTGACGTACAACAACAATGTCATGATTTCTGGCTTTTCTTCTACCAGTAGACATACAGATTTCTTTAGAATGAACGCCTGATTTATTGTGAAGATAAGACAGAACTTGTTGTCCATCAACGTGGAAGCATCCGAAATATCCATGTTCTACGTAGATTTAGAATGTTATAGTTACAACAAGGAAAGAAATTTCTCCATTTGTTTAGTAGGCCATATTTTACCAAGTGTTGTATCTCTTTATTTGGTGAGATATGTCATAAAAATCACTGTATTTTATGTGAAAGACATGTTATAACACTTAATTTGGTGTTTTTTTTCAGTATTCGAATATTTATGCCTTTATAAAGGGATAGTAAAGCTTTGGTTGAGACCTAATTTCAGGTTTCTTACATTTTTTTTTTGGTGTGTGTGTGTGTGTGTGAGATAATGAGAAACCTCTTATGAAATATCAAAGAGCATGTAATTCTATGAGTAATTCAACGTTTATTTGATGAAAATTGCTTTTGAAATGGGTGAGATATCCAAAAAGAGCAATTCTAATAAAGTGTGGGACCCACACTTTATTACGATCACTTTGTTTTACTTTGTTTTTGGTTGTTTCAGTCATTGAAAACCCGATTTTAATCAAATAAACTTTGAATTCCTCTTAAAATGGAATGCTCTGTATCGTATCATAAGTGTTTTCTTGGTATCTCGCAAAAATTAAAAAGCCCAATTTTCATTTCTACCAATACTGTACCATCCCTTTAATCTAGTAATTTCTATCATTACCCCCTCCCCCTCTCCCTCTTTCTACCTCTGTATGTATAGGTATGTATGTTTATAAATATGTAATTACATGTGGATTTGTAACTACAAATACAACACATATACTCAAAAGTGATTTAGATAAAGAAACGGAAGAAAATGGTGAAATATTCAAGGATGAATTTATGTTAAAGAAAAAAAAGGGGAAGTATCCAATGCAATTAAGACGAGGTTGACTTCATAGTGGCACGAGGTTCACAACTATGACGTAAAACCCAAATATATAAATAATAGGAATAGATTGCGCTTATCAATTTGAATAAGAAATGAAATCAGTGCAATCAAACTGCTTTGATTCCAAAATGATCCAATACCTATAGACATGCTCTAAAGCTCTCTAGTGAATCACATCTTTATCCATTAATGATAGTCTCGTGCTTTTAAAACTAAAACTGAATATGCATGTTATATATATCATACATACACAAAATGCATCCAGCTGAATATTGAGGTTATCAATCAAACCCTGGTCATTGCCTAGAATGTTACTTATGTAGTTGAAATAGAGAAAAATAAACTCCATAGCAATAAAAAAGAAAGGCAAATAACTGATAATGCACACTCTGGCGTAATAAAATAGAAGACAGTAGGTATATGAAAAAGGGCTTAAAATCGAACGAAAATTAACAGTGCTGCTCGAAATTCATAGGCCTTCTTTGAGGCCCGCCGAGGCGTTTGTCCGTGTAAACATCGTGTATATCCATCTATATAATTATTATATATGATATATATATGTAATGCATACATTAGCAAGGTCAATATTTGACTTCTCCTTCACTTTATGTAAAACACATGCTACAAAATGAAAACGCAAGAATGCCGGCAACAATATGATTACCATTTAAAAGGAAGGAAAAAATGAACAAATTAAAAAAACAAAACAAAGGTTTCATGTATACATGCAGTCAAGATTGTCTGCATGGAAATAGCGAATTAAGTTAAAGGGAAAGACATCACATTCATAAACATTTTTGACCTTGAAATTCGGATAAAATCTGGTTATCAGAAATATCAATCTTTAGATTATCATCTTTCTTACGGTCTATTCAAGCCCTCCCTACGCCACTGGGGTGTCGTCGTTAAGGTTCAAATGATGAGTGAAAATGAACATATCTGTCACACTCTCATACAAATAGCTGATAAGAAACGCACATACTCACAAATTATTCAAAACAATTTCTTCAAAGCATGTTCAATCTCACCTTGGCATTTGAGTCTGACAGTCATGCTGCTTGGACCGTCGCTTCTATTCCATGAACACTCCTTGAGACGTACATAACCTGTGCATTGATAGTGAGGTCATCACTTAGGTAAACTGTGTAAATGTTTTATCAATTAATTTGGGAGTTGTAAACATAATGTTTGTAATGTTTGCGTCCTATCAATATCAAGGAGAAAAAAGTGTTCAAACTTCAAACACATGGGCAGAGGGTTGGTGTTGGAAACGAATACTGCAATAACAGAAAGATAGACTCATGACTCATGAATGACCAAAATGCAGATGATGCGAAACACCAAATTTCACGTTTTTTAATGCTCATTTTGTTTTGTTTTTTCGATATTTATGACTATCTGTTTTGTAATGATTGCATACATGTATTGCAATACTGTAGTCACCGTTAAGACATGATATCCGTTGAAATCTGCTCCTCGTTGTTATACTGGGAGGAGTCTGAGGCGAATATTTCTCTACCGCTGGGAAGCCGAGTTCTCCACAGATCAATTCAGCAGCTTTGTCGTTAAATCCATCATAGCAGACATATCTGTCTGAGTTGAGGACCGCTATACCTTCCAAGGGAGAGGGTCCACCAATCAGCTTTACTGACGGCACCGCTTTAAAATGAATAGATTAAATGACAATGTTGAGTGAGCCTTTCTAATGATGCAGCGCTACTTGTAGTTCATGATGATATCAAAAATTTGGCATACGAAAGTGATAATGCATCTGAAGCCAGTAGACGTTGGACCATTAGAATAGAATTATAGTAACATAATATTATTCTTGTGCATTTCATCAGAATTTCAGTGTGCACTGTGCACTGTCGAAAAGATAAGCCAATGGATTAAAATCAATTATTCCAGCAATCTCAAATGCTGGAATAGTTCGTACTATGTTCTTCCGACAGTCTAATGTAATTCAGAGCGAAATACTTAAGAAAATGCTAATCACTGCATGACCTTTCATAAGACTAAAATTACCATTGTAAATTGCACGTCGATGAGTACATAAAAGAATTTGTTAATCCTTGTACAAGACGGCCCTTTTCTGTTTTTTTTTGTCTTTCGTTATTTCTCATTACCCGACAAAGTGATGATAATACAACTGTAATAATGATAATGGTAATGATAATGATAATAATAATAATGATAATAATAACAATGATAATAATAATAATAATAATAATAATAATAATGATGATGATAATAACAATAAAACCTAACGTTTTTGTACAGCGCATTCCAATGTTGTTAAGAATTTCAATGTGTTTTACCGACTATTATTGCCAAGGTCAATATACATCATTTCCAACCAGCACAAATAGCGTTCACTCTCCACTCCCTGGAGTGCATTCCAGCCGGGCGCCAATTTACAAAACTCCTGCGCACACATGCTGATCAACCGTAGACGTATAGTCATATACTCTAGGTATCAACCAACATAAACATTCTTTTGGACCAGTCCAAGGGATTTGGAGGTCCAGAGACCTGACTTTTCGGACCTTTTTTGGCGACGTCGGTTGGAACCCCTGACCAATGGAAATAAATAATCGTAGGCATAATAAATAATTATACACTGCAAAAAGTCCGGTGTTAAATAGTGAACACCGAACTGGTGTTAAATTTTCGGTGCTCATTTATGGTGTTAAATTAACACCCCCGGGTGTCATTTCCTAATTTTAAACTGTTTTTTGAAGAGTTTCTTAGTAACTGCACTTCTTGTTGATTTTTAATTTAAACAAGACGATCAAGAATTTTACAATAAAATACTAGATTTTTGAAAAAATGTGAAAATAAATTTACACCAAAAGTAACACCAGCTGGTGTGGTCCCTTATTGAAGCTGGACGGGTGTTAAACCATTGATATTAACACCATCAAATATCAAATCAACACCATGTGGTGTCATTTTTGAATTAACACCAGTACAGTGTCAAAATAACACCAGGTACAGTGTCAAATTAACACCACGAAGTGTCAGGTGAACACTTTTCAACACCATCACAGTGCATTTTTAACACCTGTGGGTGTGGTCCTTTATTGAAGTTTGATCGGTGTTAGATTTAACACCCGTGGTGTTAAATCTAACACCCATGTTTTTACAGTGTAGAGGCAAGACAATTATATTTTTCTCCCACTATTATTACTCAACTGTGCTAACACACTATTGGATGAAAAGACATAACATTACGTTTATCAATACTCAACGTCTTGAAACTGCCTAGATTAAAGTGTCTCACCATGAACTCCTGTCATGGAAGGTAGTGTAAGTGCAGTACAATACTTAAAAGAAACCTGTACTGACATTTTCTACTTGTCTGATAATTCTAATCTACATTTTTTGATGCCTACAACTGGAAAGAGAGGATTCTAAAACCAAGGATAAGCCTGTAATTATTTTTTTGAAAAAAATGAAAACAAGCAAGCCAAGGAACGATCCACACAATTTGGCATACGTCACAGGTGCCAACCTCCGACTTTAGCAAAACGAACTAGAAAGGTTCTACACATGTCAATTTACTGATGAAATCTCACACGAAGTACTGCAAAAACTGTTATTTAGTAAAATTGCAATATGGAGCTGAAATAAACATGTTAAACAATATTTATTAATCTTTAAAAGGAATCTCTTCAAACGCTTTTTATTTAGATGAAATTTATGGGGAATATTCCAGATATGCAAAATGAAATTGGCATCATTGTCCGAACGTGCTGCCCATAGAAAACTGTGGGTAAGTAACGTTGCACTAACTATGCATTGATGATGAGCGATAATGGTTCGACATCACAGTTCAAACTATCTAACGAAGATGAGGACTGAGTGATTCTTAAAATCTAAATACAAAAAATAGTCAACGGCATTCACGGTTTACGCCTAGTTAGAAGAAAACGGCACTCATTACATATAGACTCTAGACTAGAACTAGGACTAGGACTAGTGAGCAGTCAAGGACCGAGAAGATTCTACTCGCCGCTCCGTCGACAGCTGTACGTGCACAGCGCTAATAATATGCACAGCGTAAACGTTTAGTATGCAATACATACCCCTGCTGCCAGAACTTGAAGAAAGTCCAGACGAAAGTCCAGACTCCAAGGTCTAGCGTTGCCGCTAGAGGCCCTTGTGCTGCAGGCCCTGTTGTTTCTGTGTTGAATTTTGCAGGTAAGGTATCTGCTTTATGGATTTTAAATGTTTTTGTGGTCGAGATAAATCTCATGGTGGTCGTATTAACACCAAGGACTAACTTAGATCTAGTTTTAGTAGGACCTATACCTCGGAAGAGTGACCCGACCACGTAGATACAAACAGTGCCACCGCTTCGCGATCCAAGCGCTGGTGTAGGCATAGTGCTATAGAGTACTTCCGTATCCATGTAGATATCTCAAAATTCACCCAACCAAATTGCACCAAAATCACAAGAAGTAGTTTATGATTCATGTCCACTTGCTCACGCTAATTGGAACCAAATCGCAAGTTGAGAAGCGTAAGTGAAGTTGTCGACTTTCATGTCGTCGCTAAAAACAATCTGCTCTGTACGACTAAACAAGAGTGATCGCGGCGTAGTAGCCCTACTTGCCTGCGCACGCACAGACTGAAGTTAGCCATCTAATATCATGAGACAAATCTTTCAAGTAATCGGGCGCAAAAAATCAATTTATAAATTATTTGAGCTAAGTTGAATGAAAAATAAAGTTCGTAAATCACACAAATCGCTAAAATCATGACATTTTTTAATTTAGTTCCCGCGTAAATTCCCCGTTCGCACAGCACTAGTCGGCTAACTTCAGTTCTAGATTGTGCATGTCGCATTTACCAAGATCTCTCACGAAGAGTGAGTTTTTTTAGTGACAACTTGAAATTCGGTGACAATATTGATACTTCTCGATTACCGATTTCGTTCAAATATAATACGGTAATTTGAAATATGCTTAGAAGTATATCCTGTAATTTTGGTGCGACTTGGTTCAGCGAAATTTGAGACAGCTGCATGGATAGGACAGTACACAAGTGCCGCCTGCTAGCTAAATTGGGCCTAAGCCCGAAGCGTCGTCTGCTACTCGGCACGATTTAACGCACGCGTATGCGAGGGCTTGTAATCAGTGAAACATTTGGCACCTGTGACATCACGACATCCGGGCTCGTCAGCTCATTAGCATAATTCTCGCCCCGAAATTTCCATTTTCAACATGAAATTACGGACTAAATCGTTATGAAATTTTAATTCTGTTTGCACCGCTGGGTCTTTTAGAATTAAAAGAACAACATATAAAAGAATAAAAAACCGGTACAATGCCCTTTTAACACTTGAGCGCTGAGAAAATGAGAACCTGTCGGCTTCACTAAACACACACAAAGATGCATTTGTGACCCGGCATCGCAAAACCATCAAAGTTGCCAGGCAGGGATTTTCAGTTGATAGCAGATTCTGAAAGAGCAGAATTCAGGCCTTATATTGATGTATAACTCAATTTGAATAGACTCTCCTAACCTATCGAAATATTGGAAAGAAAGCCCGTACTCTGGAAACGTGTGTACTGAGAAAAGAGGTTCTCTGACCATGAGCCGCACTGTGTGCAATGAATGTGACAAAACCAGGATTGTAAAACGTCTTAGCAACAACAATGAAGAGATAATTGGATAAAGCTGAAATCAAACATGTCGCATTAACACATTCTACTAATAAGTTATACCAAATTCCAAAGCAGTAGCATCATCCTTCCAAGAGTTATTGGGGTTGAAAGTGAAGTGTGCAGAGGATTTTTATAGAAATGAAAAGAGAACTTTTTAAGACACACCTTATCACACTATTCTACAAAAAAAGTTCTAGAAAAATTGCGAAACCACAATTTGTTTTTCTTTTCATGATCCCAAACTAATAAAGAAGACTTGCTATTTCAGAAAATGTCGAAAACTTAAGATTGACTAAATTGAGCTGTTTCACCTATTTTGAGTCCTTACACGAAATCGGCGCTTGCGATTTTTTTTTGGGGGGGGGGGGTTGTGATGCACGATTACACTTTAATTGTCAAATTGTTTAAGACAGAAACTTATCCCATTTCCCTCACTAAGTCCGACCACTTATGTAATGAAGGCAGCGAATACGGAATTATTTAGTGGTTTCTTTAAAAAACACAGGTATCTAAACAGGCTATTCTCTGTATCAAATGTGTCGACATCCATAATGTAGTATGTCCCCCCCCCCCCAAAAAAAAAATACAACGGGACCCCCGCAATGATATCTTTAAAAATAGTGAATCCAACTAAATACAAATTCAGGGTATGAAACTATAACTCATTGCCCACATCTTACAGAAAATCCCATTCGATTTGCTTCAGTGGTCAAAGAGAAATGAGGAATTTTGTAGAGGATGTCGGGAATCTCTTTTGTCCAAGTTCTGTCTATTATTCACGCACTAGAGCATTGAATTGCTAAAATTGGAAAATTAGACTCATGACATGCTTTACAACAATCTACATTTCTCTGTGACCGCTTAACCAAATTGAATAAAGTTTTCTGCAAAATAGAGCTAAGATGTTATATTCTAAGGCCCCGAAGTAGCACTTAGACAGGTCGATCATTTTGGATGTTATCAATTCGAAAATTTGATTGTAGTTTTTGAGGGACATACTGCAGTATAGATTGATAACATCCATTTTGATTATCTTTTTTCAATGCCACTTCAGGGTCTTAAAATATAACATCTTAGCTCTATTTTGCAGAAATCCCCATTCAATTTGGTTGAGCGGTCACAGAGAAATGGGGATTGTAGTAAAGCATGTCATGAGTCTGATTCTTCCAAGTTTAGCACTTCGATGATTTTGTGTGTGAACAATAGACAGAACTTGGACAAAAGAGATTCCCGACATCCTCTACAAAATTCCTAATTTCTCTTTGACCACTGAAGCAAATCGAATGGGGTTTTCTGTAAGATGTGGGCAATGAGTTGTAGTTTCATACCCTGAATTTTTATTTAGATTGATTCAATATTTTTAAAGATATCATTGCGTAGGGCCCCGTTGTAATTTTTTTTGGGACATACGGTATTGAATACAGGTTTTGATCTAGTTGGTTTCTGTAAAAGTTTGTAAAAGTCGTACCAGAGGAAAAAAAAAAGTCTTTAAACTTTTCGGCTTGATCTCGTACTCCCTCACTAATGACAACAAATTCATAAAGCCCGGTCACAGAGCGCTTTACGGCTTTTTCACGGCCAAATCCCGTCAAAAGTGGTCTCCCGTGAAGCAGACGACGTTGTTCGCGTTGATGTCGAGTTTAAGACGAGCTACGGTCGATTTATAGACGTGGCAGGACGCGGGGAAAATCGGAACGGCGTCGGACGCGACAAAAAGTTTTGAACTGCTTAAGATTTTAGCTCGCGGACAACCACGGGCGGCGCATGTGGTAAAGACGTGCAACACACGTGAAACACACGTGATAATCCGTGTTCCGGCAGTGATTAAAACTTGGGGAGACGCGGTAAGACGTGAAAGTTTAGCGGTCTGTCACAGGCGAGCACGGTCATCGGACGCGTGTTACGCGTTGGTATCACGGGAAATTACGTGTGTTTAACGGCTTATCACTGACAAATGGATTTTTCCGCGTACATACACGTGGCTGGACGTGGTTAGCCGTGCTTAGGCAGTGCTTCAGCAGTGGAACAGCCGCCGACGGCCATACCCCGTACAAAGCACGGCCAAACCAAAATGGACCAATAATTACCACTTACGACCACGTCCACCAGATTTTCATAACTTTCTGTACGTGATTTAGACGTAAAGTGCTGTGTGGCTTTACATCAATGATTGTTGACATTAGCAGCTGTTATACCATACCTTTTTGATAATGAGTGGAAACGTTCGGTCATGACCCAGTTTATATGCCACGTTTTGTTTGTTTGAGGATTTGTACATGTTTTATAGGGATATAACGTTGATTTCTAAAGTCCATGACAACTTGAATTTTAAAATGTCGAGAAAGAGAAACTCCGTCATACGTGCAAAAATAATACACTGAGTTGTCCGGCCAGGGGATCTAAAATGATGAAAGAATAACGTAATAATTGTACTGATAGTAATATGTATCAATATTGTTGGCACTTACCGTCGTAACATTTTATGGTCATCTTAAACTTCATCGGAAAGGTATATATGCCATATCCAAATCTTCGTCTGGTGAGTCAGTGATAAATGAGGGGAAGATTGGTTATGATCCTTAATCAATATAAGGGACGTTTTGTTGGCTATTTCATCGCTTATATAAAAAGTCATAACTTTGTTGTTGATAGACTCGATTTCTGTGAGAATTCGACGTCCACGAGGCGCCTGTACAACCCAACTATCTCCGTTTGCGGCGCATTTTTCATCACACGATATCTCTTGCACCTGTGGTCTTCCCGAACAGCTCAGAGTTAAATCTACGAGACGTATGGAGTGCAAAAAGGGGTAAATTACAAATGATTAATGGTTCATTTTTTTTTATATTCCATGTAAGAAAAGTACGAATGGTCACCCTCAAACACACACAAAGTATCAATGTAAGGGTCTATACAAATGCCCTGATTTATCCTATTTTGCCTATGAAGCAAAGTAGAATATCAACTCCATTGTTACCACTATGGTGGCATGATCACATCACCTTAGACTCTGAATACTGTTTAATAGCATTCTATTCGTAAGTATAAGATAACTAATGACTCTTCATTTTCGAACCTCCCCATACCCAATTTGTGCCGTGGCAAAGAAGAAATTGAAGGGGAACAACAATCAGAAACCTGTCCTTATGGTAAATTGATTTCATGTTTTTATTTTTCTTATTCACACCAAAGAATTTGACATCTGGTACCGCAAATAAATCTTTCTTACTCAAGTTTACCTAATATGTTACTTTTAGACATAATGGCATATTGACAAAAATAGTTGAGACTAATCCTTCGATCTATGGCAGTGACTATATTATGTATACAATAAGACTGTTTGCCTCCTTTTTCCAAAAATGCAAATATGCTAAAGTAAATAAGTTGATTAATGATATGAATATTATATAGATAAAGATATAACGGATACTTACAAGTCCTATTACTTCCCAGAGTTAGGGAAGTGAGGAACAATGTAGGAAAGATGAAGAGGCCAAACGACCGTGCCAGGTATGCCATTTCCCCCCCGACCGCAAAATCATAAGCCGTGGAAAATATTGATATATTATTGTTCAGCGCAAAACAATATTGTTGCAAAAAGGTTAAGACAAGTTTGATTATTTGGAGTCGTAACTAAGGCGAAGTCTGCGACACACTGTGAGAAAGGCAGGGAAGCTTCTTCTTGCCAGGTAGAGAAATTGGCATTGTTAGCAGGATTGTGCTTCATGATGTCGTGGGGCAAGTGATAAGTGTGGGCGTCACGAAACTGCGCAACTACTCGACCACTCCCTGCAAAGTAGCAATCAAACTGCTCATTCAGTTTCATTGCGGTGTCTCACTTCAATTCCCCAGGCTCTCAAGGAAGCAAAACCATATGATTATTGAAAGGAAACTAAAGCGTAGTCATCAAGCTGTCCGTCGCTGTTTTAATCACTAATAGACGATATTTTTACTTTTGAGTATGACAAAAGCCATTGTCTGTCGAGGACGGTATCAATCATTTTTATTTTTGTCTTTTTCCTTGAGGAACTTTATGCATTATTAATCGCGCTAGATTCTAGTTTTTAAAGCACATTTTAAAGTGAAGCTTGACAAGCAGGAGTGATTTGATTTTTTTACACTTAAAGACATTTATAATCATTGCTCGGTGAATGATTTAATGACCAGCAAGTCACCTCTTCTATCAGAACTAGCCATTATGTGTCAATGTTTGCAATCATTGCATTGCTGATTTTTTTTTTTCTGTGCGTGTGTGTTCTACAAATGACAAATCGAGATCTGGGGATTGTCTTCATTTATTCATGCACGTGCGTATTATGTAACATGAGATCTTAAACAAGCTAAAAAGTCATTGGGACGTGCAATTATAACAGCCGTGAAATGGCACATTACACATAAGATTTGGATGTCTCCAGCAGCGTAGCAGAGTATGCAATGGAAAATTTATTCTGTATCAGTGTTTGATCCGAGAAAGAGCCTTTCGAGAGGTTTTCATGTGGAGATTAATGGGTCGTTAGAGGCTTTCTAATGGCCTGACTATAACAAATTGAAACCGAGAACGAGAAAGCCACTTACATCTGTTTACAGTATAGCTCAAGCACACAAGCTTAATTTTGTTCATGTAGTAGATGGGTACAGCATACATCGGGTGATTCAAATCACTCACAGGGCCATTATTTTATGTGTGTGTGTGTGTGTGTGTGTGTGTGTGTGTGTGTGTGTGTGTGTGAATCTATTTCCATTTGTTTTCAGGAACTTACAACGATATGTCAGTTGAAACATAGGCAGGGAGTCTTGGTATCTATTATATAGGTTGGTGGAACTTGTCTAAAGCTTTAGATTGTATGTAGAGAGCCTCTGTTGTGTTATAACTTCCTTTTAATAGTTACCCACGCCGATGAAAATCGGCAGGGGGTTATGTAAAGGGTTCCGTATGTTTGTTTGTTTGTTTGTTTTTTTGTTTGTTTGTTTGTTTGTTTGTTTGTTTGTCTGTGTACAAGATAACAAGAGAACGGGTAAACAGATTTGCACGAAATGTGCAGGGGATGTTTGGATAATGGCAGGAAAGAATCGATTAGATTTTGGTGATAATCGGTTGACCCTTGCAAATTCTGTGTGACCTTGAAGTTTTGACCCCATGGTATATTCTAGTAGTGACCACTCCGAAAATTTTCCGTTTCTCACTTTGCGATTTTCCGCTACCATACGAAAACATAAACTCCCAAACGATCCGACTTCGCTGCTCAAATGTTCGTAAGAATTCCGAAATTTACGTTTAGGCCTATTTGAGGGTCTATGTCCTTCTAGATTTATGAAAGTTCGTTCTCCGTCGTCACAAACTGGCCCGTATTTTGATGATTTTTCAAATTAACATTGATTGTTTTTTTCGTTGGAGGAGCATTATTTTGCTCGGTCGCAGTCACACTGCACGATATGCGCGCTCAATGTCAATGCGTGTGCAAGGCCGCTGACAATGCATCGCGCTCTACACTGTTGGTGCAAAATTGCATCGGGGACGTTGCGGCGCTCGTTAGTGACCGAATGCTGGTGCAGTAGACATAATTTGCATTCAACCCTTGCATTGAATAATTCCCGTAGACACTAATCATAGGGGTAATTGCCTGGGGGGTACGTAAATTTTGTTTTTCTTTTGCGCTTTTGTGGATACCATCAAAGATCGTACACTCATACGACCTTTGATATCATCACACTCTCGGCTTGCTATAATCAAAATATCCCGCAAGAAAACGGCGTATTTCTCGATTTTTAGCGCTTTTTCGGCGACCCGTCGCGTAGACAATACTCTTAAAACTGGACTTAATTCGCGTGCGCTTGGAAAAGTTCCGATTCTGCACTTTTGACGGTGGAATTTGGGATATTCGATGGATTTTTGGAGGAGACTAAAGGACTTTCCTATTGTGAATGAGTGTTACCGTATGTATGTGAAATGATGTGACTTTGCGTGTGATGCGACTGTAGAACCAAAGATCGTACACCTCAGCGTACGATCTTTGGTAGAACTCACTGGCTGGTGATAAAGCACACTGGCAATTAAGTGACCGAATTCTGGTAGATGACCGAATGCACATTATGTTTACCCCGACTTTGTACTTCAGGCGTGGGTCTGCCGCCTTTGACGGCCCCTCTCTAGTTTGTATATACAGGCCTTGTGCAGATCGACCTTGAAAACTAGGCAACCATCTACATCCATGCAATTATCATTAATTTGCAAGCTGAACGAACGTGCTTGAAGTCCTCCCTCCTCCTTCACAGAGTATCTGAAATGTTCATTCAAATATCCGGCTGAAGTCTGGACATCTTGTGATTGTCACTGATTTATTCATCGAACGAGGGATATAACGTTGAATTAAGTTTAAAGAGAATAAGATTAGCTGTGAAAAAGAGATCCTAGTTCTACATGTAAACATTTCAAACAGAGTAATCTCTGCCAACGGCTATATATAGGCCATACGATAAAGAAAGCAGGGCCGTGTTAAACAGCGAGCACTATAATATTCAAATCAAATCAATTCAATTCAATTCAATCATAGTTTATTTCCAATCAACGGAAATCAAAACCTAGTACAAAGTATACATGTCATGAAATAATATTGTTTACACATTTGCAAAAGATTCATGTAGTATCCGAGATAAATTTTATAACAACATATATATATATATATATATATACAATAATTAGGAGGAACAATACATAATATACTTCGTGGGCGTGCGGAAAATAGATTCGATTATGGAAAATAGTGATCCACTAAAAAGCAAAGCTTGTGGGACGTGGATCGCTAAATGAAATGAGTTGATAATATATTATTCGAGGGTTTTTTATAGCTATTGTATTTGATATAGATTATTTAAGTCATTTGTAAAGATATACATGTAGTTATATTGAGATACGCAGGTCGGGAAAAAAAAATAGAATATCAATGCTAATGCCCGGACATAGTTCACTGAACCACGTGTACCGGGAAAATATGACAAGGACAACACACTCGTACACACATTACCCACACACATCGTCGGTGTTTTCACGAACCGACGCTATTTCGATTTTGGTCAAAATTTTCAAAATCGAGATATTGGTACCAAATGAAAGTGCTTTCAAAACTCTACCAAATCCCAAAATTTTAGATCACAAAATTAATTAGTCTTAATTTTATCAAAGAAAGAAAAAAACGACGGTACTCGAAATATCGAGAAATTGAGAAAAAGGGGTTTCACGAACCGACGCAGGAAAGATACGCCGGTTCGTGAAACCCGAATTGCTAGGGTGAAGAGCAATGCGGGTTTTACGAACCGTCGCAGTTGCATTATTTTGAGCTTTGTTCAACTTACTGGCCTAGAATTAGGTTTTGGCCCTAATCCAGATCTCAGAGTGAGAACCAAACCTTCTGAAAGATGAATGACGACCTAAGCCAGCCCACTGTCCACGAGTGAAGTGAATGGTAAGCTATAATCCTATTAAAATCATGCTCAAAATAACAGTTTCAGTTGGACTACCATAACCATTAATTGTGGTAGAGTGTAGTCCCATGTATTCAATCGCGTGATGCTTACGAAGCCTAGTCTGTAAACGCCATCCAATTTCAAATTAGATCCCAAATCATATTATTTATAGTTTCTTTTCAACTTATGTCGTTACTTCTGAGACTACTGAGTACTGTAGTCGTAACGTCTGTGTGCAAGACATGCAAGAGATGTCAAAGTCTCGAAGACACTCATGGCTATGCCTTGAATTGACTTGAGTTGAAAATGAAATCATGAGATTGACTAAGTACAAAGTAGGCCTACTAAACTAAACAAAAAGTAAAAAGTCTAAAAGTAAAACTCAAAGGAAGAGTACCGGTAAAGAATAAAGTTAGACATGTTAGACTTTAACTTTCAAGTTTAACTACATGTAGTCTAAGTTAAGACTTTACTTGTAATACCAGTTACTAAAACTAAGATCAGCTGAAGTCTAAGACCAAGTCAAATTAACACAGAGTCTATAGTCTAGCTCTAGATCTACATCTAGACTAGTGGTAATAGTAGGTAGAGTCCACCCATTTTTTCCCCCAATTTTTACTGGTCCATTCCTGAAAAAGTTACTGGTCAGTGTCCAACAGTGATTTTTCCTGGTCAGGGACCGTCGGACCAGTGCCAGTGTGCAGCGTTGGTGTAGATGTCATCTATGACAGTATGTGGTCTAGTGATACTACCTAAACACTACGAGTAGTTTACAGGTTAGGTGGCTTTCCTGTACAGTGCAGTGTTAGTATACTTGTGAATTCAGCCCTAGTACCGTACTGTGTGTAGATATGTGACATTATGTCTAACGTTAGTTCGAGTGGAGTACCTTTGAAGCACAGCGGTGGGGCTTTTTTTCCCTAAAACTTGTGAATGCGGCCCAACCAAATGGCGTATACATATTTACGCGTGATTGATAGTGATACAGTAGCGCTGTCGATTTCCACAGCAGCCATACATAATCTTTTGTCCTTTCTTCTTTCCTTTTTTCCCTTTGTTCTTTCACCCTTTTTATTCTTGGAATCGAAGGACTTCTAAGAAATGTCCCTCGACTGATTTAACCAGGACTCTTGAGTCCTGGTAAACCTAACCTAACCGAGCAACCGTTAACGTTTGTTAGGCCTAACATAACAGTAACACTGACTTAGCCCTGTATTGACTTTGTCTTTGGCCGACTTACTGAGATGGCGAGTCTAACTCTTTAACGTTAGTCTAAACGTAGTCGTTAGATCTGTCAGTGTCAGTGTCACCGGTTATTGTATAATGGTGCCATCTCTAACGTACGTTAACAAGTTGATGTTAGTTATCTATGTCAACTTACTGATTCAGTAATAGTGGTACTGTCATCCTGTTGGATATCGCCGCAATATCATCCGTGACGTGTTAATTTCGTGTCACAAAGACAAAAGTTGCCAAGATCTAATAGTATTAGATGTCTAGATCTAGATGTAGTCTAGATCTATAATATAAATTCTGTGTGCCACTGGTAACTTAAAAGTGAAAGGTCTTGACTTCACTTAGTCTATAATTAGACCAGACATTCATGAGGCAAAGGCCTATTTAGTAGATCTATTCTTATTCTATTTTAACGTCAATTCCTACTAACTCGCCACGTGTTATTCCTAAGGCCAAGGACTTCCGGGTTAGTGATATTTTTTTTTTTTCATAAATACCAAACAGCAGACGTGTTTCATTTGCATTCTTGCACAGACTTCATGAAAATATGTGCAGTATCAAAGAAATATGATGCACATGACAATGCCAGTGTTTTATAGGTGAATGGTTAATACCTTTAAAAGCTGAATGATAATGTAGAGTCTAGGTCTAATTAAGATGTTACAGTCTCTGATAAGAAACAGGTTTGATTGTCATAGACTGTTTCCCAAATGCAGGTACATGTAGTTATATTCAGCTATTTCAATGCAATGCCGTGTTTACAAATACATGTAGATTTATATTCATGTGAATGATAATTCAATTTCTACATGAGACTTACTAAGTGCTAAACATAATATCTTGCATCAGTAAAATGTGTAAATGACGAGACAATTTGAATGTGCATCAAATACGAACAGCAGCATTTTTTGACATTCTTTGATCCTGCATAGGCCTACCATTTTGTTTTATGTTTAATATAAATAGAGCAAAATAATTTCAACTTCAGTTTTGTTGGCTGATTTTTTTTTCTTCTCAAAATTAAAGTTGTATCTTGTACCATGATGTTTGATTTTAATCAAAAGTTCTTAATTTCTTTCTTTTCTTTCAGATGACTGGTGCCATGTAGTAGCGAAGAACTGGACTGTCTCAGAAAAGAAAAGGAAAAGTACAGGGTCGTGTACATCACCAACGGATGTGAATACAATGGTAATGTAGAGTCTAGGTCTAATTAAGATGTTAAAGTCTCTGATAATAAACAAGTTTGATTGTCGTAGACTGTTTCCCAAATGCAGTTAGTAATATTCAGCTTTTTCAAAGCAATGCCTTGTTTACAAGGACATGTAGATTTATTCATGTGAATAATAATTTAAATTCTACATGAGACTTACTAAGTGCTAGACATAAGATCTTGCATCATTAAAATATGTAAAAGGCGAGACAATTTGAATATGCATCAAAGACGAACAGCAGTATTTTTTTGACATTCTTTGATCCTGTATACCGTTTTGTTTTATTTTTAATATAAATAGAGCAAAATAATTTCAACTACAGTTTAGTTGGCTGATTTCTTTTTCTCAAAATGACAGTTGTATCTTGTATCATGATGTTTGATTTTAATCGAAAGTTCTTAATTTCTGTCTTTTCTTTCAGATGACTGATGCCATGCAGTAGCGAAGAGCTGGACTGTTTCAGAGAAGAAGAAAAAAGTACAGCATTGTGCTGATCATCAAGGAATGTGAATACAATGGCTTAGGAAAGAAGACAATCTACAGATAGGATAGAAGGGAGAAATTGGGATGAAGGGCGACAACATAAGGACGGTATATCTATAGTGAAATGTGATTGTAAAGTGGAAACATGATAGGAGATCCTAAGATTGAAGGTGAAAACAATGCATTCCATTCTGTGATGTCGTAATTACAATTTTGCTACACTTTAATAACACTACAGAGAGACATTTATATCAAGGAAAGCTTCATGTGGATATGGAATGTTAAATTTTTTTAAGTGTTCATTGGTATGTATTTCATGATAATAAATCTTGAAGGTTTTGTGTGGTAATCATAACCTTGTGATAAATCTTGATAGATTTCTAAGTGCACATTGGCAATATTTAGATGATGCTGTAATCAGATTAAGTTCTATTCTCCTTTATTCTTTTATTTATTATTTTGTTGTCTTCAACCCACTTTGAATGTGTCACGTATGATTCTTATAAACCCTTACGAAAAAGTCCTGTGGTACTCCTGTGGTAATTACCACAGGACGGTACCACAGGACAGTACCACAGGAAAGTACCACAGGACAGTACCACAGGAATTGTCCTGTGGTATTTTGGGACATACCACAGGACAGTACCACAGGAATTCCTGTGGTATTTTGGGACGTACCACAGGGCAGTACCACAGGAAAGTACCACAGGACCGGTACCACAGAACAGTACCACAGGACAGTACCACAGGAATTCCTGTGGTATTTTGGGACGTACCACAAGGCAGTACCACAGGAATTCCTGTGGTATTTTGGGACGTACCACAGGGCAGTACCACAGGACTAGTACCACAGAACAGTACCACAGGAACTGTCCTGTGGTATTTTGGGACAGTACCACAGGACAGTACCACAGGTCGATCATTACCACACAGCATTACCACAGGGCAGTACCACACAGCATTTCCATGGTACCACAGGAGAGTACCACACAGGATAGATCGAAAAAAAAATCTGGGAGAATTTTAGCCACATATCAAGGAATATTCGTGATAGGTGAGTGATGGATTTCAGGACAAACATGGCCCTACTTAATAACCTGTCCTACTCCTAATATAACCTCAAACGAGAGTCTAATGGCCAAGTGCCAATCTAGTCCTATAATAGATCTATATAGTCATATTCTATTCCTAGGTAGCCATCAACTTTATCAGTACATATATATATGGCCGTCTATCCGTAAAGCATTAAGGCATGGTTACTAACTCGATTATACTTTATTATCAAGATATGAAATTACACTTTCATAGCAATATCTATGATATTGGGAATAACATAACATAATTAGACAATCTTTCATAAAGTTCAAAGTAAGTTCCATCATTAATACTTTGACTTTTTAAGTCATATATGTATTTTCTAAAATCTAGAGTGCTTTTTATGAATATTCATGAGCTATGTAAAAATTTGTACCACAGGAGTACCACAGGAGTACCACAGGAGTACCACAGAAGTCCTTATGAAATTTCTCATGCTTTACATCAGCACTTTCACTAAATAGGTAATACTGTAGGAGTATAGGACAGGATAAGTAATTTCAAATAAATTGCTATAATTCACGCATAACTCATCTATCAATTAATTGAGGAATATTAATATGTGCCTTTTTGTTTGTATTTTTCAAAATAAATTTCACTTGATTTTGCCTTACAATTTTCCTGTGTGGTACTCCTGTGTGGTGCTGCTGTTTGATATTCTCCTGATGTGATAGTCCTCTGGTATAAAATGTTAAGAAAAAAAAAAGAATATCCTGTAGCATTTTTCTGTGGTACTTACGAATTTAATTTGCTGTGTGGTACTTCTGTGTGGAATAGCACCATATTATGATTTTCCTGTGGGATTTTGGACAGTTCCTGTGGTACTCTCTTGTGGTATACATCGAAAATTACCACAGGAATTCCTGTCGTACTGTCCTGTGGTACGTCCCAAAATTCCACAGGACAATTTGTGTGGTACTGTCCTGTGGTACGTCCCAAAATACCACAGGACAAGTCATGTGGTACTGTCCTTTGGTACTATCCTGTGGTACTTTCCTGTGGTACTGTCCTGTGGTACTGCCCTGTGGTACTGTCCTGTGGTACGTCCCAAAATACCACAGGACAAGTCGTGTGGTACTGTCCTGTGGTACTGTCCTGTGATACTGTCCTGTGGTACTGCCCTGTGGTACGTCCCAAAATACCACAGGACAAGTCGTGTGGTACTGTCCTGTGGTACTATCCTGTGGTACTGTCCTGTGGTACTGCCCTGTGGTATTGTCCTGTGGTACTGCCCTGTGGTACTATCCTGTAGTACGTCCCAAAATACCACAGGACAAGTCGTGAGGTACTGTCCTGTGGTAATATCCTGTGGTACTGTCCTGTGGTACTGTCCTGTGGTACGTCCCAAAATACCACAGGACAATTCCTGTGGTACTGTCCTGTGGTAGGTATGTCCCCAAATACCACAGGACAAGTCGTGTGGTACTGTCCTGTGGTACTATCCTGTGGTACTTTCCTGTGGTACTGCCCTGAGGTACTGTCCTGTGGTACGTCCCAAAATACCACAGGACAAGTCGTGTGGTACTGTCCTGTGGTACTATCCTGTGGTACTGTCCTGTGGTACTGTCCTGTGGTACTATCCTGTGGTACTTTCCTGTGGTACTGTCCTGTGGTACTGCTCTGTGGTACTGTCCTGTGGTACGTCCCAAAATACCACAGGACAAGTCGTGAGGTACTGTCCTGTGGTACTATCCTGTGGTACTGTCCTATGGTACGTCCCAAAATACCACAGGACAATTCCTGTGGTACTTTCCTGTGGTACTGTCCTGTGGAACTGCCCTGTGGTACTGTCCTGTGGTACGTCCTAAAATACCACAGAACAAGTCGTGTGGTACTGTCCTGTGGTACTATCCTGTGGTACTTTCTTGTTATACTCTCCTGTGGTACGTCCCAAAATACCCCTAACAAAAAAGTCCTGTGGTACTCCCTGTGGTACTTGTCGGTACCACACAATGTACCACACACTTGTAATGTTACCACAGGAACTGTGTGGTACTGTACCACAGGCTTGTAGGGTACTCCCTGTAGTACTTGTCAGTACCACACAATGTACCACATAAATAAATGTTACCACAGGAACTGTGTGGTACTGTTTTACAGGCTCATGTGGTACTCCCTGTGGTACTGGTTGGTACCACACAATGTACCACACAAATATGTGTTAACACAGGAACTGTGTGGTACTGTGTCACAGGCTCGTGTGGTACTCGGGGATGTACCACAGGGCAGTACCACAGGACATTATCACAGGAAAGTACCACAGGACAGTACCACAAGACAGTACACACACAAATTGTCCTGTGGTATTTTGGGACGTATACCACACGACAGTACCACAGGACAGTACCACATGAATTGTCCTGTGGTATTTTGGGACGTACCACAGGAGAGTACAACAGGAAAGTACCACAGGATAGTACCACAGGACAGTACCACACGACTTGTTCTGTGGTATTTTGGGACGTACCACAGGACAGTACCACAGGGCAGTTCCACAGGAAAGTACCACAGGATAGTACCACACGACAGTACCACAGGAAGTGTCCTGTGGTATTTTGGGACGTACCACAGGACAGTACCACAGGATAGTACCACAGGACAGTACCTCACGACTTGTCCTGTGGTATTTTAGGACGTACCACAGGACAGTACCACAGGGCAGTACCACAGGACAGTACCACAGAGCAGTACCACAGGACAGTACCACAGGAAAGTACCACAGGATAGTACCACAGGACAGTACCACACGACTTGTCCTGCGATATTTTGGGATGTATACCACAGGGCAGTACCACAGGACAGTACCACAGGAAAGTACCACAGGATAGTACCACAGGACAGTACCACAAGACTTATCCTGTGGTATTTTGGGACGTACCACAGGACAGTACCACAGGGCAGTACCACAGGAAAGTACCACAGGACAGTACCACACGACTTGTCCTGTGGTATTTTGGGACATACCACAGGACAGTACCACAGGAATTGTCCTCTGGTATTTTGGGACGTACCACAGGACAGTACCACAGGATAATACCACAGGACAGTACCTCACGCCTTGTACTGTGGTATTTTGGGACGTACCACAGGACAGTACCACAGGGCAGTACCACAGGACAATACCACAGGGCAGTAACACAGGACAGTACCACAGGAAAGTACCACAGGATAGTACCACAGGACAATACCACACGACTTGTCCTGTGGTATTTTGGGACGTACCACAGGGGAGTACCACAGGGCAGTACCACAGGACAATACCACAGGGCAGTACCACAGGGCAGTACCACAGGATAGTACCACAGGACAGTACCACACGACTTGTCCTGTGGTATTTTGGGACATACCACAGGACAGTACCACAGGAATTGTCCTGTGGTATTGTGGGACGTACCACAGGACAGTACCACAGGATAGTACCATAGGACAGTACCACACGACTTGTCCTGTGGTATTTTGGGACGTACCACAGGACAGTACCACAGGGCAGTACCACAGGGCAGTACCACAGGACAGTACCACAATAAAGTAACACAGGATAGTACCACAGGACAGTACCACACGAATTGTCCTGTGGAATTTTGGGACGTACAACAGGACAGTACGACAGGAATTCCTGTGGTAATTTTCGATGTATACCACAGGAGAGTACCACAGGAACTGTCCAAAATCCCACAGGAAAATCATAATATGGTGCTATTCCATACAGAAGCACCACACAGCAAATTAAATTCGTAAGTACCACAGAAAAATGCTACAGGATATTCTTTTTTTTTCTTAACATTTTATACCGGAGGACTATCACATCAGGAGAATATCAAACAGCAGTACCACACAGGAGTACCACACAGGAAAATTGTAAGGCAGAATCAACTGAAATTTATAACAAAAATACAAACAACAAGGAAAAGTAGAAATTACGCGGTGCGTAACATATGTCCCCGCCGGAAGTAGCATTTTGTAACAAAATGTGCAATATAGGTAAAAAATCAAGGTCAAAGGTCAAAGAAGTCAAAGGTCAAAATTCTGTGTAGAAGTTTTGAAGCCCTCACCTAGTGCCATCACATAAAGCAAATGGAATCGAAATTGGGTTAGAAATGGCGAAGGAGTAGCATTTTGTAGCCAATGTACAATATAGGTAAAAAATCAAGGTCAAAGGTCAAAGAAGACAAAGGTCAAAATTCTGTGTAGAAGTTTTGAAGCCCTCACCTAGTGCTATCACATAAAGCAAACGGAATCGAAATCGGGTTAGAAATGGCGAAGGAGTAGCATTCTGTAGCAAAATGCACAATATAGGTCAAAAATCAAGGTCAAAGGTCAAAGAAGTAAAAGGTCAAAATTCTGTGTAGAAGTTTTGAAGCCCTCAACTAGTGCCATCATATAAAGCAAACGGAATTGAAATCGGGTTAGAAATGGCGAAGGAGTAGCATTTTGTAGCAAAATGTACAATATAGGTCAAAAAATCAAGGTCAAAGGTCAAAGAAGTCAAAGGTCAAAATTCTGTGTAGAAGTTTTGAAGCCCTCCCCTAGTGCCATCACATAAAGCAAACGGAATCGAAATCGGGTTAGAAATGGCGAAGGAGTAGCATTTTGTAGCAAAATGTACAATATAGGTCAAAGGTCAAGGTCAAAGGTCACGACTGAAATTCTGTGTAGAAGTTTTAAAGCTCCCATGTAGTGCTATCATATAAAGCAAACGGAATCAAAATTGGCTCATAAATGACAGAGAAGTAGCAAATTGAAGATTTTGATCACACACGGACGCACACACGGACACACGGACGGACGGAAGGACGGACGGACGGACACACGGACGGACACACGGACACACACACGTACGGAGCCCGTTTCATAGTCCCCTGCTCGAACTCGTTCGGCGGGGACAAAAAAGCACATATTAATATTCCTCAATTAATTGATAGATGAGTTATGCTGTGAATTATAACAATTGATTTGCCATTACTTATCCTGTCCTATACTCCTACAGTATTACCTATTTAGTGAAAGTGCTGATGTAAAGCATGAGATATTTCATAAGGACTTCTGTGGTACTCCTGTGGTACTCCTGTGGTACTCCTGTGGTACAAATTTTTACATAGCTCATGAATATTCATAAAAAGCACTCTAGATTTTAGAAAATACATATATGACTTAAAAAGTCAAAGTATTAATGATGGAACTTACTTCCTTTATGAAAGATTGTCTAATTATGTTATGTTATTCCCAATATCATAGATATTGTTATGAAAGTGTAATTTCATATCTTGATAATAAAGTATAATCGAGTTAGTAACCATGCCTTAATGCCTTACGGATAGACGGCCATATATATATGTACTGATACGGTCGATGGCTACCTAGGAATAGAATATGACTATATAGATCTATTATAGGACTAGATTGGCACTTGGCCATTAGACTCTCGTTTGAGGTTATATGTTAGGAGTAGGACAGGTTATTCAGTAGGGCCATGTTTGTCCTGAAATCCATCACTCACCTATCAGAAATATTCCTTGATATGTGGCTAAAATTCTCCCAGATTTATTTTTTCGATCTATTCTGTGTGGTACTCTCCTGTGGTACCATGGAAATGCTGTGTGGTACTGCCCTGTGGTAATGCTGTGTGGTAATGATCGACCTGTGGTACTGTCCTGTGGTACTGTTCCAAAATACCATAGGACAGTTCCTGTGGTACTGTTCTGTGGTACTAGTCCTGTGGTACTGCCCTGTGGTACGTCCCAAAATACCACAGGAATTCCTGTGGTACTGCCCTGTGGTATACGTCCCAAAATACCACAGGAATTCCTGTGGTACTGTTCTGTGGTACCGGTCCTGTGGTACTTTCCTGTGGTACTGCCCTGTGGTATGTCCCAAAATACCACAGGAATTCCTGTGGTACTGCCCTGTGGTATGTCCCAAAATACCACAGGAATTCCTGTGGTACTGTCCTGTGGTATGTCCCAAAATACCTCAGGACAATTCCTGTGGTACTGTCCTGTGGTACTGTCCTGTGGTACCGTCTTGTGGTAATTACCACAGGAGTACCACAGGACTTTTTCGTAAGGGACCACAGGACAATTTGTGTGTATACTGTCTTGTGGTACTGTCCTGTGGTACTTTCCTGTGGTAATGTCCTGTGGTACTGCCCTGTGGTACATCCCAGAGTACCACACGAGCCTGTGACACAGTACCACACAGTTCCTGTGTTAACCTATATTTGTGTGGTACATTGTGTGGTACCAACCAGTACCACAGGGAGTACCACATGAGCCTGTAAAACAGTACCACACAGTTCCTGTGGTAACATTTATTTATGTGGTACATTGTGTGGTACTGACAAGTACTACAGGGAGTACCCTACAAGCCTGTGGTACAGTACCACACAGTTCCTGTGGTAACATTACAAGTGTGTGGTACATTGTGTGGTACCGACAAGTACCACAGGGAGTACCACAGGACTTTTTTGTTAGGGAACATGGGAACATGCACTCCATGTAACTGATAGGACTTATAACAAATTGACATAATTATTCAACCATCACTAGACAGTTATGTTATACGATGTTCTTTATTTAACTAAAATTGTAAATTATGATACGTGTATGTTCCCATGCAAACTCACAACAAAATACAGAAATATGATTTCTTTTAATAATAATTCATTATGTCTCTAAATTTACAATTAAAGAAAGTGATTGCAATAAGGATGTCAAACATTGTATATTAAAATAATAGATTATTCATTTGTCTCCATCCGTAGTAACGCACGCAACTGCAGTGTGCAGTTTGTAGGCTGCTGTGAAAAAAAAATCACAGGCAGCCCAAGCAGGATTCGAACCCACGACCTCTGGATTACTAGACCAGCGTCATAACCACTAGACCACCGAAGTGCCCTGGCGCTACCTTTACACATGAATAATTAAGTATAGAAGGGCTTGGGGGCGCTTCGAAGTTTACTGCTCTTATTAAATATGTACATGTCATTTGCAACTCAACTAAAGATGATTAAACACACTGAAATTCTTACTTTAAATGATATTCATAATCTGTCTTTTTTTTTCTTTAATAGCTTGGGATGTACACTTTATACACTGTATCGGTCTACATTTTGCCTACAATATGGAATTCTTTACTTCAAAACGTTTGTTTTTAACAAACAAAAAATTAAGAGTCCTTTAAAGGTGCTGTAAAACAGTGGTGATTGTTTGTTTGTTTTTTGGTGGGGGGGGGGGGGAGGGGAGTCAAATTAGCCTTGGCCCCTCTCCGCCGTCTTTTTTTTTTCCTTTAGCTGCATTTTTTTTAGTCATCACATGAAAATTCGTCTGCAGCCACCCCGTAGTTTTGCTGATGACCTTTCTTTTTAATTATTTTAGCCACACACAATTTTGGCCGAATTTCCCCACCCCTCCGGTGAATTTGCTAGTACATGTACTAAAACACATTCTCAGAATGTGTTTATACATGTAGTACTGGTGGATCAAGGATTCACAGGGAGGGGGGGGGGGTCGGCCAAAATTTCTCTTTTCTCATATGTAACAAGCCTACGGGGCGAAAGGCTGATATTATGGGCTTTCTACACACATTTTTAGATGCTAATTATTGGTTAACATGAGCACGATCATTTATGTTGTGATTAATTTGTTTCCTTATATAGGCCTATGTATGACTTCTATTAGAGACTTAATTGGCTTGGCACTCCTTACATCGACCTATTTTAGACACCCATTTCCTTCTCTCTCTCGTGCTTTTTCTCTACTGTCCTGTGAATAGTGTAACTACATGTACATGCAGTACCTCTTCTCTTTTGTATGATATACATCAAGTTTTTATCTGAGCATATGGGTGTTGCAGCACTCTCAAGCTTCATGCATACGCAGCAACATCTTTTTGTGTTCATATACATAGTTATGCTTGATATATTGATTTGAGAATGTTATTCTTTCTCTTGTATATGTTCCGTCCGCACTCTATAGATGTAAATGTACGATGTAAGATTTGGTGTGCATGTTCGAACTGTGTTCCTCTTTTTGTGAACACACAAGAACTGACATAATAATGAACTTGAATTACACATATTCTTGAATCTTGATTCCATCTCCATTTGTCATTAGATATGTATTGATTTATGGAGCTCTTCCACAATTGTTATCCTTCCCATTGTCATTACTCATCTCTGAATAATTCAAATTTGATATTTTATTGAGGACCTATGTTTCTTCGATTACATAATGTACCTCTTCAATATATTGCTGCAAAAGGCATAATTAAACATGACCATTATTAAATATTTAAAATGAAGCTTGAAATTCTGATAGTGTTGATATTTATGTATTTTTAGGAGTTTATCAGTTTCGAAGAGTGCATGCAGGATGAGTTTTATGTTTTTATATGATCAGGTGCAGCTATCATAGAATCTGTTGAGCAGGAAAGAGAAAGATGGAAAATGAGGAATTATGAGTGAATTCGCATGCGAGCCAAATGACAATAATGACACTGATAAAAATTGTGACAAAGTAAATGTCACAAATATGTGGAATGATAAGAAATAAAGAAATTAATAGATTATTTCAGAGAAAGAAATAACAGAGTGCATGCATGAGTATGAAAGATGAGTAAATACAAGTAATTATTACTGACTGGCACGTCTTTTTCCCAAGATTTAGCGGTATCCTTCATCTTAGAACAAACATTCATAATTATTATGAAAGAAGTGAACTGAATTTGAATTAAAAATAATGTGAAAAAATAAAAAAGTAAGTTAAAAAAGTTTTAAAAAACAGTAAAAAGTAAAAAAATATGAAACACAGTATACCGAGTACATGTATTACCAAATGATAGATGTCCACGTGCAAAAGTGTTAAATAATAATATATCCACAAAAAGGGGGGGGGGGCAAAGAAATCTTTGGAACGATCAACCACAGCTATAATAACAATACATGCGTGTACTAAATGAAGATGAAAACAATAACACTCTTTTTAGAACAATTAAGAGAAACTGGCTTGTATTATCATCTTAATTATCACTAAATGTATTGTAATCATCACAACAATCATTACATGACAATTAATTTCAATTAATAAGGTTATTGTTGATAAGCAGGTATAGCCCCAATAGTATTTCTATGTAAACACATACGAAAATGAAATAGCGACGGTTCGTAAATACACGCGTATTGCACGTTACCTATTGTACAGGCCCTACAGCGCGGGTCTCACGAACGTCGGTTCGTGAGACCCGCGCTTAAGTACATAGCCTATGGTGCGCGCAAGAAACGATGGATTTACGAACCGACGCAGTGAGTTTGAAGACAGAAATCTCGTAGATTTTTTGAATTCACACTAAAATTACACTATGGATATGAAGAACAACTTCCACTCTCATCACCCTGTCAAAATTTTCACACACAAGACAGGAAAAGTCATTGATAACGTTGTCTAAAACTTGTGAGATCTTTAAACGCGATTTTCTCAGAACTGCATTTTCGCTCAAAAACGAAATAGCGTCGGTTCGTGAAAACGCCGACGACATATAAGACGCGAGACTGTACCGAGAGGAGAGAAGACGGTAACAATACAAGTCTACGAAGAACAAAGACAGGAAAGGAAGAGGAGAGAAGAAGGAAGAGAGGTCTGCATACAGAACACGCCAAGTGCTGCGACAGAAGGACAGGTGAAAGCTCAAGCATGAATTAAAGCAATTTGAATTATCTAGAATTATAAGAAGAGTGTAGGTGTTTTCTGAATTTGTATTCAAATGTGACGAATTTGGGGGAATCTTTTAAATTATTATCTAGATTATTCCAAAGTCTGGGTCCAGTATAAAGAAATGTACTTTGGGCATGTGCAGTTCTCATTAATGGAAGATGAAATTCTGAGAAGGTCAGGGGCTTTGGGTATAATATACAATACATGTATTTTGAATTACCATTGCATTCTCTTTTCACAGGTGTATGATACGAAAACAGTTAATCCGAAAAGACCTATTCCCATTTAATATGAATTGACTTCAGCACAATCGAGTACTGAGTGACAAGGCGCCATCTTGTGTTCGTAAAATGTACATTTACACACGCCAAAATTTTAGCAGTGGTCGAAAATGATCCCATAATGCACTTGTATGAAATCCTCTTTTTTAAACCGTATTGCCTTAATGATAATAATGATATAACTAATAATGATTTTAATTTCTATGATTTTTTCAGAAGATACTGTTACAGTTTTGAACAGTATTTCAGAACGAGATCATTTTCATGCAATGAACCTGCCCTATGATTACTTACTTCACGTCTTGGATTGGTAATGCGAAGTCATGAGATTGCGGTCTGTGCATGCAGCTTTCTGTGTGTGTGACAGTGAGATCACTGGCGTATTGTGTGTGTGATGAGAGCTGATGTTATGATGCTGCTGCACTGCTGAGCTCATTGTTGTTGGTAAAAAGTGTTTAAAGGTAACAACTTTGCACATTTTATCTAAGGACTTTTGGTTATTATTTGGATTTTGATACGCTTTTAGATTTAATTTGATGTAAGGATTAGGATCGAGTTATGTTTCTGTTTGTGGGTAGGATTTACGTTTGGCTTTGCGTGCAGATATTTCATCGGAGCAATTGTAGCAGGAGCAAATGTCATGGAACCCTATTCCCTATTTTTACCTTCGTCAGTCGATCTCCTTTAATAAACTGTTAACTTGGCCAGTAGAAAACTTGTCTGTTATAGCAACAACTCCAAATTTAAGCTTCAGTTGCTATTTATGCTATAGAGAGCTCGTTTATTACCAGAACCTTATCCCTATTCACCTTCAAACGAAAATTAAAATTGCTATTACTGAGTGGATACACTCTACCAAGCTTTTAGCAACTTTTTTTTTCTTTATGTACTCCCAGTCTTTTGTCTTTGTCGGCAGTTTCAAGTTATTTAATGGTACCGTTATAGCACTCTTTTGTAAACACGACGAAATCTGTACAGTCTGATTTCAGTGATATTCATGTGCTTTATTAGTTCATGATTTTTGCACTGGTATAATTTTAGTTGGTCAAGATTAACATATCCGTTCTCCGTATAATTCCACGCCTATGAATTCGGGAACCTACAGTTTTACAAACACAGTTGCTTTTATGTAGGCCCCATCATATTATTGACATTTAAATACCTGTGATATCCTCAGATGATAATGACCATTTACATTTATGTTCAGTATGTTTTTCTTTCTTTCTTCTCCTATCAAAAGATATGGTTGTATATATTTTGTATTCTTGTTTTACTGTCAATCATTTTGTAATCCCATCACTGAGAAATGGAAATATGTAATAAACTTGAACTTGAACTTGAACCTGATCAACATTCGTCACCCTGTCGGTATTGCCAGAAAGAAGACTTAACCCAACATAGCAACAATCTCTTCATATAGAATATATTGGAACAATGACTGTATGCTTTTACCGTCTCTTTCCATACTTTCCCACCATCAACATCTTTATTCTTTATATGCGTCATCATCATTACCACTTATGAAATGTTCAAGAACATACAATTCAAAAGGAAATCTGAAATTCATTTGATGAAATTTGGTTTTAAAAGGCCTGAGTTTTATAAGAACAAGGTAACGTAAGCAAGGCACGGTTGAAGCATGGAGCTGTTAGTAGCTCCATGGTTGAAGTCACATGCTCTTTCATATTTCATGAGAGGTTTCTCATCATCTCACTACAAATGTTCCAAACCTGAATTCTCACCTCAACCAGTACTGTACAGTTTCTTTTAACAGGATGAGTTAATAACGGTATCAAGAGCTTTCACTTTCGAACACGGGCCCCACATTATGGAAGTTTGACTGGTTCTCCCTTTAAACTATGGCGAATGTAAAACCTTTAATTTTGGATGTTTCAACACTTTTAAAGTACTGCACAATTATAATCATAAAAATCGATGAGGGTATTCCTATTACGTAATACATCAATGTAATGAAACAAGCCCACTTTCATGATGCGTAATAAGGTTCACTTAGAAAAAACAACAAAAAACGACATAATAAAACATGATATGACGATATCAAAGTGACTTGTGGTGACTGTTGTGCATCTGTTGTTTCTCCTAAATTTCCAAACTTTGCGCTTTTGAATGTTGTGTCATTATTGTCTCACCAAATGAATAGTAAGAACACTGAATACTAAAATGCATCTTTTTAGATACTTTTTTTTTATTTCATTTGAAATATCCACGCAGTGCTGCTGATATTCTGCTTAGTTTGACATTTTTTACTATTCCATATCAGTTCTCATTTTTAATGAAAAGGGTCGTAAAGCAGTAGGGAACGTGGTTTACGTACACCATCATCTCCCTTCGTTCAGAAATCGGAATCATTTGGTGCGACACATTACAAAAAAGAGTACAGAAATATGTTACAATAACAACACCGTGTAAAGTCTAACTCTTAGATAAAAGTATTGACCGATTCTGTGACGCGCTATGTGTATTTTTGGCATGGGCAGCGCCATTACTCGGTGTCTCAGCCGACCCCCCCCCCCCTTCCCACTCCCCACCCCTCTCCCTACATTAGCACGCGCGCAGAATGAAAAACTGCTTTAGCCAATGGGCGTCTCGTACTGAGTGCGCGAATGCTTGCTTAGTGCGCGAACCTTTGTTACAAGTGCGCGATAAACATGTTGCCCGGGGTGGGGGAGAGCAGGGGGGGGGGGGGGGGGGGTCGGCTAAGACACCCACTATGGCTGCGCCCAGTGCCATGAAATGTCTGCTGCCCTCAACGAACCCGAATCGGTCAATACCTTTGCGAACAGTGCAACATTTATTGTCTGTTTACCTATATCAAATTTGTCCCACATTGATCACAAAAGTCAAGTGTTCTGCTTACATTTTTGTTTTCATACTTATTCTTAATTCGGTCTAAATACGAAATTGCATTGTTCACAAAATATCATCTGAGAGCGGTAAGAGCTAAGCAGTTGAATCTCTTAAGTAAGAGCTAGGGGTCTTACATTACAGTAAAATATACATATTAATTTCATCTGCAGATCAGTTGGAAAGTTTTGAGAGTTAATACATCGCCCCATATTGTGATCGCGCCCTATATTATTGTGATCACAAATACTTATAAGCGAAAATTACATAAATATCTTCCAGCGTGTATTTCATTTACAATCAAAGTGTTGTCAGGGTTTTATGCCATTGCATTACCTCCAGTGCTTGAAGGAATTCAATTAGACGTAAGAGTATTGTGGTGTCAGTGCCTTTCCCATTCACAGTGGGGGAAGTTAACGTTTCAACAAATTTTATGAATTAAGATTAATTATCATATAGGCCTACTCATAAACATGGCGTACGATATTTTCCTTGTACCTTATATACAAACAACTGGTGACATTCCTGTTTGGACGTCGCTGGATAGCAATCATACATATTATGTCACATGCTAAAGACAAGATTGAGCAGGGAAAGGATACTAGGTATTGACATAATAACTCGATTGGTTGATTGGCACATTATAAGAATCCAAACCAAAAACGAGGAAGAAAAAAAAAGAGCGAAGAAGACGAAGGAACCTTGCCTGTAGAGTAAATAACGGTGGTTCATCACGATTACATTATTTACTCAATGTTAATCTGTTAATGTAAAGAAATGATATGACGAAGCTTCATTACGTCACGCAACAATCATTACAATAATTATTATTCAATACTCTTTACATCTCAAAGTATCTATTTTCAAACTATAGTGTGAGCACGAAACAATATAGTTCTCGTTTTACTTACTCTTGCATGGCGTTATGTACAATGTATAGCAATTCACACAAGACTGTACAAGGCACATACTGATGTCAACATTAACGTTTGAGAGATAGATAATTGAATTCATAATTATACAATTGGTGACAACCGCATACTAGTGAGTAACGGTAACCACATTAACATCGTTATATCATGAACCATGTGAAATATTAAAGAATCGGGTATTCCTGATTGTGTTTGATAATACTTACAAAAGCATTTCAGATTATACGGATGTCTTTATTCTGTTTATCATATTCTGTTTATGTTCGTCAGTCTAGTCCACACCCTATATCGGAGTGTCAAGACAAAACAAGATTTTGTTCAACGGAGTGTAAAGGTCTAAAAACTTAAGCATTGGTTCAGTATTTCATTTCTGCATTCGAATTTACAGCATGGGGAGATTTGATAGTGAAAAGCACCCCCATAGTGCGAGAAAAAAGTATTTTCAAAAGTGTATGTCTATGTGTTTGCACATGTGAGAAAGAATAGAATAGAAAAAAGGAGAGAACTCCTGCGTGAAAACATACCAAAATCTATATAAACTCTCTTACTCTGATACGTAATCAGGGGACTACACTTTACTGCATGAATTTAATTCAATCTCTTGGGAAAACTATTTAAGCGATATCGACGATAGTGTAAACTCGATAGTGATTTCCTTTCCTGCCGACTACTCAGCGGTCTTTATACACGTTAACTTAACATTGAAATGATGTAAACTCTACTTGTTCTCATACAGTGTATCTAAATGTTAAAAGGCAAGTCGAGCCAATGAACACAACTCATAGACCTACTTGACACGTGATCCTAAGCTGTGAATCAGCCACATTTCAGCTGCTGTCAAATAGAACAGCTAGTAACCTTATTATCTCGCATGACTCCATCATTAAAATGATTAACACAATAATAGTTACAGCTGTAACAATCACAGCAGTGCAATGAAAGAAAGATAACTACTGTATATACAAGATAAAAAATTAGTACAATAGTTTTGACAACTAGGAGTTTTTGATATGACTGGCAGCGTCTACATAACTGGAAAAGTTATATCACGATAAGAGCAGTAAGCTGCGAGAACAAGAAATTTCATGAAATTCTACTAAAACTGATTTGTACAAGTCGCATATAAGAGAGTATAATTTTCCGTTGGCTTGTGTTGATACTTGTATCAACTGTATCAACACTACTCGATTGATCCGTGGGAGGGCGCTCTTCAGTGTAGATCACAAGAAAGTGAACTTTCTTTCTATGTGATACAACGTCAGAAAGTTAATTTCTTTTCATTATCTACCTCAGGTTAGAACAAGCACAGAAAAATAACAAACAGTGACAAAAGATTGAACGTGTTGGTCAGAGCTGAGCATGATTATTAGCTCGCTGTTTACTTATTCACCGTTGTAATTCGGGCATGAGCATTGCGAAGGTGGACATAACACAAACATAATTTATATAGCAAGAGAAACGTTAGGCGGTATGACAAGATAAAGTATTAATACTGTAAGATTAAATGCCTAGAGACTGAGAAGGGAGGAGGTTAGAAAGGGCGTCTGACTTGATGTAAGAGTCCATAGCTTTGTCCGAACTCCAACGGCCATGCTGAGAAATCAGGAATGAAGGTACGCGATTGTTGCTAGCTGAGGATGCTCCACCTGACCGGAGGCTATGCAAGCCAAACTTAGAAACATCCGGAACAAAGGGCTTCAAAGCCTCTACACTGTAAAAACATCGGTGTTAGATTTAACACCACGGGTGTTAAATCTAACACCGATCAAACTTCAATAAAGGACCACACCCACAGGTGTTGAAAATGCACTGTGATGGTGTTGAAAAGTGTTCACCTGACACTTCGTGGTGTTAATTTGACACTGTACCTGGTGTTATTTTGACACTGTACTGGTGTTAATTAAAAAATGACACCACATGGTGTTGATTTGATATTTGCTGGTGTTACTATCAATGGTTTAACACCCGTCCAGCTTCAATAAGGGACCACACCAGCTGGTGTTACTTTGGTGTAAATTTATTTTGAAATTTTTTCAGAAATCTAGTATTTTAATGTAAAATTCTTGATCGTCTTGTTTAAATTAAAAATCAACAAGAAGTGCAGTTACTAATAAACTCTTCAAAAAACAATTAAAAATTTGGAAATGACACCCGAAGGTTTTAATTTAACACCATAAATGAGCACCGAAAATTTAACACCAGCTCGGTGTTCACTATTTAACACCGGACTTTTTGCAGTGTAGGACTACCTCGCGGGTTCTAGTGTAACTAAGGCCGTGGGAAGTCGCGATAAGACCACCCTTGGAAAGAGTAAGCCTGCGAATCATTAGAGCTGTTGAAGCGGAGTTTCCCCACATTTCGAATACTTTATGTCTATCTGAAAAATCACAGCACCCAATGCAAATCGCCTCTTACGGCGAATCCTTTTTCTTTTCTGATATTGAATGTGGGGATTTTACTGGAACGATTTAAACAAAAGTACGGTAAAGGACCTCATAAAAGATAATCTAAGGAAAATAAAGACATTTATTTTATTTCATTTTTTTTAAAATGATCTCCATTTAAGTGTGTTCATGTCATGAAACACACCGTACACTCTTTATAAAAACAGCTTTAACTTTGTACCTTTACGAGGGAAATTTTGCACCTCTCAGACAAGTGTCACACTGGATGTACCTTTAAAAGTGCAACTTGGCACCTTTTTGTTCTGAAAGGTACAAAGTTGCCTCCCGTAAAGGTGTGCTTAGTGCTAACTTTAATTGCCCCTTTACGACTGCCATTGGTAAAGGGGCAAATTCGAACCTATATCTCTTTGACTGTACTCTATTTAAAATGTCACAACAAATTATACTGGATTTCGCTTTTCATTGGATTAATGCTTCTATTCTGATTTGAACACGATTATTTTTCCCCCTCCGTCAGATTCCATGACGAATATTCTATATCGTTAGACCTAAACTTTTATTTCCATGAAATGTCATGAACATGAGTCAGAGAGAAAAAAATGCTTCTTCTGGGAAATAAAAACAATTGACACGATTCATGGACCAAACGAAGAGGAAGCACCATGAAAGAGCATTTAGAATTCCTATCGAATTTTAGATGATTAAACAGGGCCAATGGCATAGATATTATTTATAGGACAATATGGATGAAAGCGATTCCTCTCTTGATAAGGATATTTCTAATGGGTTTCTTAATCACTGAAGTATACTATACACGAAGGGTTCACAGAAGTGCATTTATAAATGCGGTAAACTGCAAGCAAAAGTAGAACTTACGGAAAAAGAAAGAACCAGTGATTGTAACCAAGGAAACGACCATGACACTGCAATGCGCAAAGTTGTATTACAAGAAATGACAAAATGTAATGAACATGCATAATACTAGTGTGCCAGGTATAGTGGAACTATAGGTTTTCCAGGTCAAATGTCCACCGAGATAAACCAAATGTCAAATAGGTAGTTCAAATGTCCATTCAGCTAAATAAATGTTCATGACAGAATATGGTATCAAATTAGGCAATTCAAATGTCCACTTAGGTATGAAATGTCCGTACAAAATATCAGACAAGAGACAATGCAGTTCAAATGTTGCATGGCAAAATATTACAGAGAACAATGCTCCGGGAAACCATTGTCAGATAATGTTTTCAAATGTCCATTTCCTCCTAGACAGTGCTTTCTTGAATCACAAAATCATTATTTCACATGGTAATTGTATCGTTTAGGACTGGCTCAAACACATTGTTCAAATGTGCATGTGTATTGTAAGAGAGATGAATGTATGTCCACAATACAATGCAGTTAGCAATAGGCAGTTCAAATGTCCATGTAGGTATGGAATGTCCATGTAGCACATGTCAAATATCAGACTAGGTAATTTAATTTCCGGATAGCCAAATAAGTATCCAAATGACTGGAGCAATGTCCCATAAGGGAGATCAAATGTTACATAGTGATTTCAAATGTCCATAGTCTTAAATACTTCTTATTTAAACCATATAAATCGTAGCCTTACATGCATAAACGCACTCCTCCGTAATTAGTTTTGCATTGACTTGTCATATACACAAACACAGGTCCATACGGTGTCAAGATAAAAACATGTTTTATTGAAACTTTTTTAGAATGCATACAGACATAATCAATATATAGGGCTATAAGCTGACATGAATCTCATGATAGCGGTGTAACTTCCCTACGTGCAATTTATTATTTCATACGAATGAGGGTTTATGGCATGAGACTATTCACTTTTATTGTCTAAAACATAACGGAAATCATTTTCTTAAGACTTTTTTTTTTAAAAATACCGAATGGCCGTTCTTGCACTCCCTTTACTGCGATTGTGCTGCAGGTCAGGAACAAATGTAAACCTGTCATTTTGATGTCAATTTCTCAAGTTTAAGTTTTCTAAAGAATGTTTCTTCTTAGGCTTGTCGGACGGACTTTGGAAATAGGACGGTTCCGGTCGGGGCTATAACCATTTATCATTTATTGATATTTTATATTCTTTCTTTTTTTCCTAACTATTTTCTTTTCCTGCCATCCTCTCATTTTTCTTCCCATTTTTCTCTCTCTCCTTTTTTTTTTCTTGCCTAAAAAGTGGTACAATTCATACTTTGCCATTCACTTCGAAAGACCTGCTTTTATATTTCCTGAAAAAGATTGTTTTTTTCAGATAGGAAATTGCGGATCAGCAAGAGAAACATAGTTATTTCAGTGGTGTCACTTAAGAATTGTGTTGCATAATGTTGGCATAGACTCCATAAGCAATGCTTATCATCATGTTTTCGAGTCAAAGGATATTTGAATTACCTACGTAACATTTGAATTCCCTATGACCGACATGATACTCTCATTGACCAGAGATGACGAAAGAATTTCTATTGTGTGGACATTTGACTTGACTATGGACTGCTTATATGTACCTACATGGATATTTGATTTCTCTAATGCCATTAGAATGACTACAGTATATCATACTTGGTTTTGAGCAATATGAATTTGATTCAGAAAGCCTATGTTCTTGTGCGTGCAGAGCACCACACATCAAATGCCAGACTGCGGTGGCAAGAAATATGAGATTTAATGAAATCTTTGCACACATTGTACAGAAAATTACCGAAAAAGAAAATATTTGTAAATGTTATGATAGGAATTCCATCGATTTTTTTTTAAAGAATAGAATTTTCCAGTGTCGGACTATAGTTATTTCCTTGGTCAGGAAAAAAACAACACACACACACACACACACACACACAGGAAGTCACTCTTCATAATAATGATTCTTAAAGGTACTAGCCCACATTTGTAAACCTGCAGCAATTGGTCTCATAGTTAGCATGGAGTTTGGGTATGATTGCAGTAACACCTGTGCAAAATTTCGTTCCAATTAGTCCATTACTTTCATAAAAATAAATGAAAATGCACCGTATGCATGCGTATAACGCTCGCTAGCTCCGGTCCACGTACGTACTACATGCATGCGATACATGTGTAAGTTACATGTACGTAGCTAGCCCGCGCTCGTAATTCGATTTTGGGTCGGGTTGACCCGGTTTGAAAATTAATTTTAAAACGATGATTTTCTCTCTTTTATCGAATGGTATAGACAAATAGCAACAGGTGAGGTATGTTACTGTTATAACTTGTACTTGAAGTAATATTGGACCTGTTTTATGCAGTTTTGATTTTCGTGGGTTTGCAAATGTGGGCTAATACCTTTAACTCTTTTACATCACTCCATGAAAATACGGTAGTTCTTTTGTTCATTTTCTTTCAGTTCATAGATATTTTTCCTGTCATTTTATTGCAAATGCAAAATTGCCTCTCAAGTTTCAAATTTCGAAATTTATGCTTCACCGCTCTTGGAATTCCCCAGATTTTGAATAAGAAAAAGGCAAAAAAAAAAAAGAAGAAAAAAAGAGTGAGACTCGCTTTGTTTTAATAAAGTCATGACAGATTGTGTGTGAATGAAAACCCAGTTGTCTACGCCTGATAATATCCATCAGGATTTCATATTCTTTGGAAAGATAATACTCTTTGCGGTGTTTTGGAGTCAACTGATATCTAAATCACTTACGTAGCATCTGAATCACCTATGAATGACGTGATATGCTCTCATTGACCTGAGGTGACGCGAAAATTTACATTGTGTGGATATTAATTGACATGGCTATGGACATCTTACTTACCTTATAGGATATTGGTTTGCTAAGTGGACATTTGATTTCCCTATTGACATTTGAATTACCTAATGTGACGCTTGATCTAATATTGCGGATATTTGACCTGGAAAACCTATATAACGGTACCACGGTACGAAATGCGTGGGCTATTGTGGGGCTAAAACGTTCAGCAAAGTCAGCAGGAATCTGAAAAATGCGTTTGTTTGTACGAGAGTGCTCCTAATTTCGCAAAACGTTAGCATGGTTTCTTTTTCTCCATGAATAAACACAAACATATAAAATATCAAGTATTAGGACCTACTGGCGTGTTTATTGTGCTCACCAAGCATGCTCGGGGGGGGGGGGGGGGTGATGTATTTCCTATGTATTTTTACTTCCCAAATTTCTTGTGCAATGTATTTCAAAAAAGGTGATCCAAACTTGTTGCATGTCGCGCCTCTCGAAGGGTGCATATTAAAATTCAAATGAATAATAAACTATTGCCTTACCAATGTGAGCCCAAAGGAGTGCTGTGAATTGAGGAGACACCAACATAATACAGGCACACACACACTCATACTATGGCCTGCATGGTTATTGTTTGTCTTGGGCGTAACCAGACCAAAGGTTCTATGGTTAACCAAAGGTTGTTGTTGGGTAAATGCACGTAGACACAGGAGTGTACATATCACTCATTTCTCTCTTTCTATACTCCTCGGTGGAAAATAAAAACGCTGTTCTACCAGACGTGATAACTCATAATAAATTCATTATGGTAGACCCGGTTTCGCAATTCATTTTGGGGAAGAAAGTGAAAACAGTGATGGTTGCTTTGTGATAATTGTGATAATACTGGAGACAATATGATCAACGACAAACTAATACTTAAATAGAGACTGATATAAAACCTAATATTAATTGAAATGCCACATACTACGAAAAATGCAAATAAACATGGTGAGTTGTTAGATAAAGAGAGGCGAAGAAATATTTATTAATTAGTCGAAGTATGAATATTTTGACCTCTGCGAACAACGTAGAACGTACACTGATTTACACGTAATCATATACTCACTTTGACAGATGAACACCATGAGAGGCTTTACGCTGGTGTTTTCAATTAAACTTCGCTAACGATGAATGGTCACGAGATTCAGTCTCTTGTTCAGGGCGTCACCGACCCGTCCGAGTACCTTCAGTGGCGATTTCTTGTATCGTTGTTTATGCGATGATTTGTTTCGTTGGGGTTTCTATTGTAGCATTGTCGTTTCATCTTCATTGTTGCTTTACGTGTAGATTGACCTGTTTGCACTGAGCTGTAGGCCTATTGCATGCTTACAGGCCTCATTGCTAAAATTCTCCATTAGGGGGGCCCCATTGGTCTTCCAATAAAGGTTTCTTTCCTTTTGACTTTCCAAAAGCTGCTTATGAAAACAATAATTGCAGTATTAGTGTTGATGCATATACATCAGAGTATTTCCCCTGAGATCATCACGTCATTCTTAGGTTAATATCACTATTATACAAAGAGTAAACTTTAACAAGTAATCATTAAAATTAGTCTATACACGTGTGCTAAATTTTCAAATGCTCAGAATATACTGAAAACACATTGTTATTCATTTCAACGCGTAAACACAGAGAAAGATCCTCTCTATGCGCTTCACCGAGTTTTCATAATAACCATGCCAGAATGCTGCAACCCACTCACCTTGTTTCGAAAGGATAATTCAGTCATTTGATGTATTCTATGAAGCAATAATTCTGACTCTATTTCCACTTTTTCCCTTCTGAGCATATATACTTGTTTACGAATATATTTCTTTATTTGTTATATATGATATTTTCAGTGATTCTATGTAATGTTAAATCTCTTATTAAAATCTCTTTCATGCATGACCTTCACAATGTGTTGATTTTACTTAGCATTCGCCTTTGTACATGACGAGGAGGAATGGGTTAAGTATTTGAAGATTATTGTGATTGTGTTGAAGCTATACATATGAATTATTTGAAGCAAAATAATAAAGTTCTTGATATGTTGTACAGAGAAGTTGAAAAACACAACATGAAAAGAAATACTTCTTCTTAATATCAGGGTAGGTGAGATGAAATAACTTTGACTCACTTCCCTGTTTACATCCAGAAAAGTACTTGCATATAAAATATGTTTCTCTTTTTCTTTGCCCGTCTCTCCTTCTCCCTCTCTCCATTTGGTTAGATATTAATATAGTAAAACAACTAGTATACAATATATATATATATATATATATATATATATATATATATGTATATATATATAAATGTAGATGACAAAAGATGTCGCATGAAGCCGGCTGTTACGAAGCTTTCGACCTTGGTCTTCCTCAGCTTTATTATCTGTTTATGAAATGAAATATATGTTTGTGAGCATAGCAAATCTGGAGTCATGAACACAATATTTTAAATACAAGTTCAGCATGAGTTAATAGCTTCATAGCATACTTGGTAACATTTTTGGCAATTTGTAACACATTCAACAATATATAACTGTAAATGAATATATAGTGATTATATGTGGCATACAAACATATCATACAATAACAAGTATAAAACATATATCATAAATAAATAAAGTAATATAATTACCTGCTAAGCAGACGTGTGAGTTACTTGGGTGTCTTGTGGCTGTCTTGTGGCGGGATGTGAGTGATCATGTGATAACCTTCCCCCCAATCTCACATGATCACTCACATCCCGCCACAAGACAGCAAGCCTGCTTAGAAGGTAATTATATTACATAGTTTATTCATGATATATGTTTTATATTTTTTATTGTATGATATGTTTGTATGAGTTATGAGTGAGTATGAGGCACAATAGTTCTCAGTTTGCTTAACATTGAAATAAACCATGGATTTCATGTAACTAATATAGGCTTTCATATTCAAATTACCTCCAACCAAATTGTACACTATTCAGCTATTACTCATATCAATGACAGTTTCATGTGATATACCGGGTGTCCCAAAAAAAGCGGAACGGTGGATTTTCAGTACCTTGCGTTCTAAAAGTGATATATTTCTTGATATCATTAGAGAGAGCATATTTCGTAGAAGACCATGATACCAAAATTATTAAATTTGGTTCAGTACTTTTTATTCTACGCCAATTTCTGTAAATGCAGTCATTTTCAATTTTTTGCGACTTACGAGATAATAATTTGGGTGCGACACGCGTTCCATACGGTGAATTGTGTAAGCTCGCTGATCCATGTCAACAAAAGATAAAGCTTTCATATTTGGCGCGCGCACACACAGACACAGAGAGAGAGAGAGACACACACACACTGTTTTTTCCTGGCCCGTGCCCAATGTGAAAGCTGTATCTTTTGTTGACATGGATCACCGAGCTTACACAATACAATATTCACCGTATGGATCGCGTGTCGCACTCAAATTATTATCTCATAAGTCGCAAGAATCCGGCGAAATTTGACAATGACTGCATTTTCAGAAATTTGCGTAGAATAAAAAGTACTGAACCAAATTTAATGATTTTGGTATCATTGTCTTCTGCGGAAGATGTTCTTTCTAATGATGTCAAAAAATATATCACTTTTACAACGCAAGGTACTGAGAATCCACCGTTCCGCTTTTTTTGGGGACACCCGGTATAGTTTTTTTTTTTAACTATTAAGACTCATAAGTGGATTTTTTTTTAAGCTCACCTGAGCCAAAGGCTCAAGTGAGCTATTGCGATCACTCTTCGTCCGGCGTCCGTCGTCCGTCGTGCGTCGTGCGTCGTGCGTCGTGCGTAAACCTTTTACATTTTTATCTTCTTCTTGAGAACCCCTTGACCGATTTTCACCAAACCTGGCAGGTAGCATCCCTAGGGGGATATGATCTCAATTTCTTCAAGTGGGCACCATACCCCGCCTGGGGGCCCCCAGAGGGGCCAAAATCCTCCAAAATTAAAGAATCTTAAACCATCTTCTTCTCTAGAACCAGAAGTGATAGAGCTAACTAATACTATGAATTAGTACATTGATGACTGTAGTTTCAAGTTTGTTCATGGCGGAATCAGGGGTGCCTCCCTTGGGACCCAGGAGAAGGGGTGGGGAGGGGTCCTCATGGGGCCCAAATAGTACATTTTCATCTTTTTCTTGAAAATGCCACTATGAATTTTCACCAAACTTGGCACGTAGCATCCCTAGGAAGGTAGAATCTCAATCCCATCAAATGGGCACCATGCCCAACCTGGGGGCCCTCAGGGGTCCCACCTCCCCCTCCTGTAAGGAATCTTTGCAGATTTTCTCTGGAACCAGAATTGATTGAGCCAAGTTGTTAATACAGTGAGTCAATATATTGATGACTGTTTTTTCAAGTTTGTTCATGAGAGAATCAGGGGTGTCCTTCTCCCACCCCCTTGTGACCCAAGGAAGCGGGATGGAATTGGGAGGGGGAGTCCAAATGCAGGCCTAAATTTTCATCTTCTTGCTGAAAACAACATAATGGATTTTCACCAAACTTGGCAAGTAGTATTCCCGTGGGGATAAGATCTCAAAGTGTTTGAACGGGGACCATGTTCTCCTTTTGGGCACAGGGGTTCCAAACCTCCTATATTATTGAATATTCAATGGTATTTTTTTCTAGTTTTGATAAAAAGTGATATAGGGCTTTAATTTTTTTTTCCCCCAAGCTGCATAATCCAACATTGTATAAAGTACAGTGTACTTGGCAGGTAATATTACCAGTGTGATGGAATGTGTAAGTGGACACCATGCCCCCATCTCTCAAAGCTATACCCCCACAATAAGTTTCCAATGTTCTCAGGTAAGAGTCTGTAAGAATGCATGGAAGGTGAACTTGCGATACTCAGGTGAGCGCGTGACCCCGGGTCTCTTGTTTTTGTTTTTTTGGTAATACCTAGTATAATGATAACCATCATTGGGATTCTTTTCGCCATTCTACTGGTGGGTACACACGGCTCATCGAATAGTGCCTGTAAGTTGAACGTTGTTAGATTTGCTCGATTTATTTTCGATACTTCAAAGTAATTACTGTTTATAATGATACCTATTTATTTCATTTTTAGAGCTCTATGTATTACAAACCTCCCTTTTTAATGGATCTATCACTTTCTTTACTTGTTTTGTATTCTTCGAAGCATCAATGTTCTTAGTTATTCTAACCTTTATCATAATGTTAGTATGCTCTGCGATTGACATGTGTATCTTAATGTATCTCTTAGTTCTTTGGTTGAAATTAATCAAATACTGTTACTGCGTTAAGCGTGCTTTATGTCATATATTGCTTCAGATATAGTTTTATTCTTTGATGGATGTGTAAATAAAGTGAATTAAGTTGAATTGAATTAAACTGAATTCAATTGCAGTCTATACTTTAGCGAATTCATTCTAAAAGAAATGGTTATATGTATGTAAATACAGAAAAAGAAAGAAATTCCGACGTAGGACAATATTTCAATCACAGTGGTGAACCAAATTATCCTCTTTTCATTAAAAAAACACACACACGCGTGCACACACACGCACACACACATACGTGAGAGCACACAAATGTGAATTCATATACAATCCGTCACACATTCACAGTTTGATTTTCAAGGGGAAACCGAGACAAAATAAAAGTTAGCTGATAAGAAAGAGTAGAATATCACGAGTTCAAAGGAACAAATTTTATCGAAATCGGATGAAAAATGTGGAATTATGACATTTCGAAGTTTTGCTAATTTCTGCAAATTTCTTGTACAATGGATATGAATATGCAAATGAATGAGCTGACCATGCCATATGCTCACTTTTTTATATTGATTGCGTACAAAAAAAAATGACGAAAATTCAATGTTTCTGTCATTGAAGTGTAAAACATAATGTTATTTGTGCTTGAATTCAGAATAGTGATCAGTAAGTTATAAGAGGGTTTGAACCTCGGGCAAAATAGCGTTTGAATGAAATACTGGGAATTTCAAAGTTTTATGTACAAACTATATGGTAAGTTGTGAGGGGATGGCATGTGCACTTTGCCATTTGCGTATTCATACTGACTCCTCAAGAACTGTTCTCCCCCTCCCTCATGAAAAAAGTAGCGAAACTTCAAAATGCCATAACTTTTTCAAGCTGAAAGCGGGGTTCCCACTATCGTACGATCTATTACGAACGCCTCGATTGGACATTCGTAACTGATTGTGGAAGTTTCGTTGAACTCGTCTGAAATTTCACGTCTGGGTACGAGGTTATGCGAGTCAATACGTGTTGCTTCGCTTGGACGCGATATGGTCACGATTGTTCTATTTCAAGCAATAAGATCTATCACGATCTGGTCTCCCGTTCAAATACGATCCGATAGGATTGTCCCGATTGAGTCCATGATTTTTTCCGATCTACCACTATCATTACGATCGGGATCTCCGTTTTGGTGCGTGCAGCTACGTTCTGATACGTTCCAATACGAATACCGCGAACCAATGCGGGCTATTGAGATAAGATACGATATTTTTCACGATCGGGAACCAAAGTGACCCCCATTTAAGGTGCGATTGGACCCGAATGGGAATATCATAGTCCGGCTGACGATGGATTTCATTGTTTCCTCAACTTCTGCAGAGTGATTAAGCCTATCCACAACCATTGATGATTTGAAGGGTTGACAGGTTGAGAATGATGGGAACGTGACCTTTGCAGTACTGTACGACTACATTATCATCAGATAGAAATCATCACCTAGGCCAGCCACAACCCCTCCTCCAATTTAACCTAAAGAAATTAATAGATTATTGAATCAACGTGCTCATCCTTCCCCCAAAAAACATAAAACAAAAACAAAAACAAAAACAAAAACAAAAACAAAAACAAAAACAACAACAAAAACAAAAACATCTTCTCCAGAAAAAAAGAATCAAGACAAAATTTTTTCACCTTTCTTTCAAATACATAAAGAAAATAATTATGATGAAATTGATGCTAAAAAAGAGGATAGGCTCTTTTTGAATGCTAGCACAATATGTGTTATACGCGCAATATAAGAAATTGGCCGAACTGATAGCATTGCTTGTGTGTTTGATTTCATAATCGCATAGTATGTATCATAGGCATTTTTATTTCGAAATGTTGTTATCTCATTGCGTATTGATAACTTGGTTGGTTTGGCTTGATTTATTGTTTTACTTCACAATGTTTAAGAAAACCGACATACAGACACAACAGAAAGGTAACTCCCCTAAAATAATGTAACTTTTTAACAAAAAAAAAAGTTTTTAGCAAAATTATTCACAGGGGTATTGCTACACTTATTGACTAACTTCTATATGAAAAATAATGGTCTTTACACGGGTGACCTTTCATCCACGACAATGGTCACTTTTCAAAAGTCACAGAAGTTCCTTTTTAGGGTATGTGGAACATTCTGCTTCTGGTGGATGTTTCAGTGGTGTTGCTATTTTACATTTCATTGTGCCACCCCTCCCTTATTCAACCTCGCGGAATACAAAATATATACGATTTGCGAGTAAAAGAAGGGCAAATGTGCAAAATAAACAGAGAGAAAGTGAAAAAGTCGATCCCGATCAACACGATTAAGAAGCACGATTAGATTTGATACGATCCAAGACAATATGATGCGATGATCACGATCAAAAATTAATCGTGTTAATCGTAGAAAATCTTTGAACCGTCCAAAAATTTTCTACGTTTAACGCGATTGCAACGATTGACCTCAAGATATGATACAATTTAATACGATCTGATAAGATCACAACGATTGCTCCACGATTAAGACCACGATCTCAATCGTGGCGCCAATCGTGATAGTGGGAACCCCGCTTGAGCTAGAGCTAGACTGCGCAGTGCGCGCCTTCTGGCCCACTCCCTGCGCATGCGTAAGTATGTCAAATATATATAGAAGGCCTTTATAACGATGTCTGATTAAAACAACAAGGCTTCGATTGAGGAGAATTAACAGTATCTTCAGTGACGTATTCAGAATGTCAATCACTGTGAATAAACGGATTGATGCATTTATCATTGTTTTTGTGGCTTATCATTTGCTTTTTATGATAGACAAATGAGAACAACATTAGGCCTTTTTTATGTATTTATTTCTTTATTGTCCAAGTAATGATTGAACAATATCGTTTATCATCACGACAGATTGTTCAAGCGTGTATATAGTATCAGTAGGATGAGTTGATATTGGTATCAAGAGCTTTCACTTTCGAGCACGGGCTTCACAATTAGAAAGTTTGACTTGCTCTCCCCTTATACTGTACTATGCCGAATATAAGATCTTTGATTTTGGATGGTTCAACATGATTGTAGTACTGTATACTGTAATCGTGAAAAACGACGAGGGTATTCCTATTACGTAATCCATCAATGTGATGAAACAAATGCATTCTCATAATGCGTATTAAGGTTCACTTTGCAAAAACGACATTATAAAACATGATATGACCATAAAATATTAGAGTGACGGTTTCTGTGCAAAATCATTCTATGTGACTTGTCACTGTTATGCATCCGTTGTTTATCCTATTTTTTCAGACTTTGCTCTATTGAATTTTGTGGGTTTTTTTGGGTCCCACTTTATAAATAGTAAGAACACCTGATACTAAAATGCAACATTGATTTCATCACGTTTGAGGTTGTATGGAATGTTATCTATTAAAAATCATCTTTACAACATGCAGCAATGCTTTATTAATCTTTTTCTCTCTCGTTCTTTTTTTCTGTTTAAATTCTCATTGTCATTGTAATTATAAGTATTCTATCACAATCTTACATTTGGAAAACAAATTGCGACTTTCTGTTGGTTTTATCTTATATTAGAAATAATAATCTGTGGACGAGATGCAGGTACCAATTGCATACAAATGCAACATATTTTTAAATACTTTAAAAAAACCCTCTTTTTTCTTTCATTTGAAATCCATGGATCTGCAGGCATTCTGCTTAGTTTGACATCTATTACTGCCTATCAATTCTCATTTTTAATGAAAATTTTCGTATAGCAAGTAGGGTACGTAGATTACGCACGTCATCATCTACCACCCGTTCAGATATCGGAATCACTTGGTGCGACTCATCACAAAAAGCGTGCAGAAATATGTTACAATAAAAACCCCTTGTGTAACGTCTTACGTTTAGATAAAAGTACCTTTGCGGACAGTGCAACAACTATTGTCTGTTTACCTATATCAAATTTGTTTTACATTGATCACAAATGTCAAGTGGTCTGCTTAGATTTTTGTTTTCATAACCTTTAAATCGGTATAAATGAGAAATTGTATTGTTCGCTAAAAATTGTCTTAGAGCCATAATATGGGCTTAGCAGTTGAATATCTGAAGTACGAGATTGGGGTTTTACGTTATTTCATTTGTAGATCAGTTGGAAAGTTTGGGGGTTTAGACATCGCCCCATATTGTGACCGCCAATGCTTATGGTCGAAAACTACGTATATGTTTCCACCATGTATTTTATCTACAATCAAAGTGTTGTCAGGGTATTACACCATTATGTATGCGTCTCTCGTGCTTGATGGAATTCAAGGAGATGCTGGAGCACTTTGGTATAAATGCATTTCCTATTCACTTTTTGGGGGAGTTAACATACTGATGAATTCTGTGAAACTTAAACAGATTGCATCGCCATAAAGAAATAGAACAGCAATGAATTGCTATGCAGTTTTGAATGACCTTTTGCTACGAAGCAAGTGCACCGATAAAGTACAGAATAGAAAATCTCAATAGTCTCCACATATTCCATTAACAGACCGAATCGTGAAAATGAATAAGAGCGGCCTGCTATAGTTTGATATTATCAGCAATGCTAGGATTGATTCTCATTCAGATATCAAAAAGCTGTATTTATGTTTTGCCTCAAGTCAAACCTCTTGCCTCCAATATTTAACAGAATATTTCGGTCAAATTCAGAGATTCACTCTTATCCAACCAGACAATCCACAAGTTTACATTTATTTAACCCCAAAACCGCACTCGCGCATCATTCTATCAGACACTGCGGCCCTGACACTTGGAATTCCCTTCCCACCGAAATTAAAAACATGACCTCTATGTATTCATTTAAGAAGGCTGTAAAACTTAATCTCCTTAAGCAGTATTCCCCAGGATAATATTCTGATTTCTTTACTGTATCATAATCAAATGTATGAATATGTATGTGAAACAAGATGCATTTATGTGTGCATACATATATCGATTTATTTATTTATCCATATATAACATATCATGAATATGGGTATGTATGTGTACGTATAGGATAGGTACACCATGTATATCATATGAGCATGTATAATATTATGTTATACTATGTGCCTTACCATTACTGCATACATGAAATAAGCGCGATATATTGCATTTCATGTCAGATAACCTTATGTATAGAATACTTTGTATTCACACATTATTATTTTCATAGTGCATATTCGATCATTACTCCGGCAAAGGCAACTGAACGTGTTAATTCTGATATCATTATTGTATTATATTTCTTACCATTACTATCATTGTAAAGCAGTTGGAGTGGTACACATACACTCTGTCATTTTCCCTTTTCTCCTCTTTCCCTTCCCCCCACCCTTCCCTCTCTCTCTCTTTCTCTATCCCCTATTCTATTCAGAGTAGCTTATAGTATCCATACCGTCAAGCCTCGGCTTATATTGGAGACCCTTCTGTTTAAGTTCCCTAAGCTGTTTGTTTTTTTCTTGTATAATTGTACTAAGAATTATGTGTCGATATACTGTTTGTCATAAATGACGTGTACATAATCATATCTGACGTAACGGAATTAAGCAGAAATAAATCAAATCAAATCACATCAAATCACATCAATTTTCGTATATGGCTAGATATGTTGAGGTTGGCTGCACTTTGTCCATGTTTACATATCGATCGTCTTTTACGACTTCACCATCATATGCTTCAAGAACAAGATATCCATTTTCATCCACGTCAGGATCTTGTCTTCTCTTGCTTGAATATATTGAAACAGAATATTGAGAATCTTTCAGGCCTGTCGCAAGATGATGGTCATTGTATTTATCATTTCTCCCAATAGTACAGTACTTGTCACGGTGACCATGTTCTGGTTCTCTGATGGGTGCAGAATGGTCCGGAGTTGAAAGAATATCGTCGTAAATTGAGCCTTGAATGTTTCCACATCTGACAGCGTTACCTGCCGCTGTGGTGTGGATGGAAAGAGATTGGACACTATTTTCGTCACAAACATTTGCTGTCATAACGCTCCATGGAGGTCTGCTATTAGTAGCACCGAGTAGACTTACGTTGGAAATCAGGTAACCGTTTTCATCAACGTCTCTTTCAGTTTCTGAGGTGTCCATAGATTGCAGAAACTTGCCATTTGCTTTCTTTTTCTTCACAGTTCCTGACATGTCCATGTAATGCTCTATCTTGGTATTGGCTGTTGTGTCTTGACACTGCACAATGCCTTCACCAGCTGGGTATGAGAGGTCATGGAGAGGCCTAAAAATAAATTTCACCGGACTCGGGTTACCTAGATCGTTCATCATTCCCTCTTGGAGAGAGTGATCCTGTTAGGAAGATGATAAGTAAAGATGACACGAGGATGCATCAGTTTACTGGCATTAATCTATTTTAGAAATATACATGAGTTGAAAAATGTTTCCATAGTATAATTATTGTTGACATTTCAATCACCTTCCTGTAGTATTAGATATAGCGTCACTTGACTACCATCTTTGTAACGTCGAATCTTCAATACGAAAGAGAAAGTATTTCTATCACAGTTAAAACATAAGAAATATTCTATTGTTGATGTGAACGAAAAGAAATTATGGGCAACAAAAAAAAAAATTCTTAACTCATTATATCATTATTTTTATTATTCTTTGAATTTCATAGAAAATATGAATTTGTAAACGATAACGAGTTTTGATAATCATTTCTTGTTTCTTTTTTTCTTATAAAGTGCAGCATAGTCAGCAGCTCCGGAAGCTGAAAATAGCTCCGCTAGTTGCTCCACTAAATAAAACGATAGGTTACTCGTACTTGCAATGTAAATAAAATTCCTGTCGTATCAAAACGTTGTACTTGAGGTCTGTATCTGGTATATCTCCCCGTGAACTTTACGTAGAGAGCGGGTAAACTTTTTGATCAATATGATATTTTTTTTTTCAATTGCTGTTGAGGTATCCTCGCATCGATTAATCTGACGTCTTCGCAGTTTGTGATATTGCCCTGTTTTGGCTTTTGACAATTTGCTATAGGAAATCAAACTCTTAACGTGACAGCACATGTAAGGCAGCTTTGTGTTTTAACGGATAAATATGCAGAAATATAGAGGAATATTGACATTTCTTAAGTTTTCGCCAAATTTTGCTGTAGTTACCCTTTTCTACTTTACTGCACAGGGAGAACACTTCATTTTAATCTTGATTCAAGAGATATTCGCCTTTTTACCGTTTTAAAAAGCCAAATTTATTCCACAATATAATCATGGAAGCAGGAATTAAAATATTTTCACGAGTGTGATTCGAAAGTGACTAAACTGTAGATCTGAAATAAATAATCTATTTTGATTACCTCTTCAGGATTCTGGTAGATGTGATAAACGCCTTCCTGGTGAGCTGTGGCGTCTCCACTTTGGATTCTCGGATGATCCGGCAAACGGCGATGCGCTATACAGGCGTCGGTATTGATTGGGTGCAACGTGTGATTAGCCGATCTATTTGAGTCTTCTGGGCCTCCACGCTTTCTAGTGAGTAAAAGGGAGATAAAATGCAAAAGAAATAGCCGTTCTACTCAGATTTTGTCAAATGTAAACGTCGTATATCGAAACACTGATAAAAATTCAAAGAGCTTGATATATAATTTGTGGGATTTTTTTACAGATATTATATCTTCAGCAGAATCCTCATAAAATATTGCGAACTTACAAAGTATATGAAATGATTTCTATTCATTTTAGACCTGAAATGTCTGCTTTTCTATTTTGCAATACATCGTAGTAGACATCTTATCTTACTGTTGTTTTTGCATATTCATAGATCATATTCATCTGTTATATTATATTGTAACAATCGAACTACATAACACATTGTATTTTGTACAAGCATGTTTGAATTCATACTATAGTATATACATACTATATATATAATCATATCTATAGATATAAACATATAGATATTAAAATTTCTGCACACACTAACCTTTTCCAGTAAAGATTACACCAAGTTACGAAGAGAGTGACAAGCATTATGACAACAACACAGCTAGGGGTTCCGATGGACAGTGCAAGGACTTTCGTCTCCAGGCCCCCAGAAACCGAAGCATAAGGCATCAAATCGGTCCCTTTTCATCAAATGAATAGCAATTACGTTGTAAATTGTGGAGAGTTAAATGAATTCATGAATTTGATAATCGTTTGTTTGTTTTTGTCGGTAAACTTTTTTATGACATAACACTTCATGTCCGCAAAATTGATTGTAGAATGGCATGGTACATTACTGAGAATTTCTAGTATAATAGTGAAAATATTCCAATAAGACATTAAAGTTTCAACTTGTTTTTAACATGCGTAACTTTAGTTCGTTAAACCCGTATCAGAGAAAAGATAAAGCCAGAGGCCGATAATCATGACAATCGATGGGATTTTGAGGGAATAAGTAATAAGGAGTCAAAAGGGACCTTAAATTTTTTTAATCAATTGCTACCCTCTACAAATGCATTTGTCATAGCGATACTGCTGACTTACATTTTTAAGATAAAATACTGTATCGGAAAGGAGAACCACTGAGGAGCAAACACCTTTCTGGGAAGCGATAATACCACATGCTTTATCCTTGTTTGCCGGCAGTGACAAGATGGGCATGGAACAAATACGCAGACTCCGAAATTCTGACATCAATATGTTAAATAGTCCAAGTCATGTCGAATAAAACAAAGAAATTGTCAATGTAATCGATCAAAATATTATAATTGCACATATTTACCCCTCTCCCTGAGTGATCCATGTCAATGTCGGCGTATGTTTTGAAGAAGTTATCTGGTAAATCTATGAGTATATGTATATATATATATATATATATAGTATATGTATATATATATATATATATATATATATATATATAGTTGAAATTGAATACACATATCATGGATAGAGAGAGAGGAAAAGAAAGAGACAGAGACAGAGAAAAAAAGAGCGCGCCATTGTTTGTGACACATGTACATGGCCTTTCATTTACATTCTGTTGATGTTCATCGGTTTTCCTATTTACCAATGACTGACCATAGTTAAACCTCTGCATAAAGCAGATATATTTCAATGCTTATTTTATCCACTGCATCAAACAGCATTTTTAGGCAACTTTACCTAATATATATATATAACCCAGTAAAAACAAAGTAAATAACATCTGACATTAGATGCTATCATCTAAAATTTATGACATTTACCACCAATATGCTAATGCAAATAATCACGACTCTCTTTACCCTGTCCATCATCTAAAGTGCTCATGGGCATTCGAAGATGAATTTGGATCTGATTGTTATTGAAGGGCGAAGTTTTGTTGTTGTTTTTTATTATGATCTGCAGGATTTTTGGTCAAAACTCTATAAGCGCATCTCCACCTTTACCGTCGCGTACCTGGGCAAACTTAGAGTGAAAACATAGTTCTTGTAAGGGTTTGAGAACCCGTCTTGCACTATTTCATATTTGCTTGCGATATATAGAAAGAGTCTACCAAGAAACTTACCTGGATGACGCGATTTGCCGGGATGATGATTTGTTTCGGAGTACACTGTATTTTGAGATCAAAAATAAAAGTAGGTATACCGACTTTTATTCCAGAAGGATCCAGGTTAACTCGGTCTCAGGGACAATTCAGCCCTATTTCAGATAATACGCAGTTCGTGATCGCCATATTCTATATATAGGAGCAGTGGCGTATCTAGGGAAACGGGGCAAGCGCGAAAATTGCGCCCCTATAATTTCTGAAAAAACTGTTCAACCCAAACCCCATCCCGGTAGGGACTTTAAACAAAGTCCACATGATATGCTTTTCAAGCACTTAAAAGAGGTCTTTTGATTGTGATTGAAATGTTATGAATTTTGATAAATCTTGGCGAGCGAGCGTAGCGAAAATTTTTGTATTTCAGCTTACAAAACATGGAATTCTTGTCATTTTTTGCTTATCAAATCTTACAATTCTAATCAAGATACAGTGACGGCCTTATAGATAACGATTTATAGCAACAAAGTGAGGACTTGAAAAAATACTCTAATTTAGTACGAGCGAGTGAGCCAAAATTTGTATATTTCCGCGCCATCATTACGTTTTGTTCTTATCTTGTTAGATTTTTTGTGCCCCCCCCCCCCCCGTATGTTCGAAACCGTTGGCGCCTTCTTTTAATCCAATTGGCGATCGCTTCAAAACGAAAGAAATTGCAGCCGCTGCTCCGTGAAACATTTTGCCTTCTAAATACAAAATGACATGTGTGAACACAATAGACATTGTCATTTTGTCCGCGTCATCATCACGTTTTTTTCTTACCTTCTTTTTTTAATAGATTTTGGCGAGCGAACGAAACGAGCGAGCCGAATTTTTTTTTTGTATGTCAGCTTACAGAACATGGAATTCTTGTGTGAACACAATAAACATTGTCACTTTGTCCGCGTCATCGTTTTGTTTTTATCTTGTTTGATTTGGTTTTCTGCCCCCCGGGCGAGTTTTTTTTTTTCTTCTTCTTCTTCTTCTTTTCTTTTTCTTTTTTTTTTCTTCTTCTTCGGTTTTTTTTTTCGTTTTTTGCGCTCCCAAGGAGTGGCGCCCGGGGCACGTGCCCTCCTTGCTCCCCCCTAGATACGCCACAGCATAGGAGCACGTTCATTTTGTAGGCGCTCCTGAGAAGTTCGTTGATGCGCGCGTTGTATCAACTCGGCTCAGAACTGCACTGGCCATAAAGTAAAGCGCTCCCATAGGACAACACTGTACAATCCAGAGAGAGACAACTCGGCCCCGCCATCAAAGTGAGGCCGAGTTGTAGCCTGACCCCGATTGGGTAAGTTCTGAGATGCGAAATTTTTTGCTTAAATTTTCGCATTTTCGTCGTTACCCACCGAATATCTCGTTATTACCTAGGCATACGTGTAGATTTTGGAGCAAAATTTGACAATTTTGCGGGCGAACCAGAATTATGTTTTGCCTTTAAGAACTTAGGGAATCCCCTAAATGATCTACCCTTCTCAAAGGGGGCATGCAATGAAAATATGAAATGATTTTAGTACATATTACACGTTAAACCACAGGACCGTAATATCTCCAGCAGTGTACTACATATTGGCTGTCGACTGGACAATCAACACTTCGAGACTGACCAAAAGATTTTCTCCGCTTGTCTAAGACAGGAAAGCCATTAGTAAATGATTGAGAGAGAGAGAGAGAGAGAGAGAGAGAGGGAGAGAGAGAGGGGGAGAGGAAAACAGTGTGTTATACAAAGGCGAATGGGGGGAAACTAGTTTAAAAAAATGAAAAGCTGATTCCCTTTTACAGTACACGATGCTCAAATGCCAAATATCTCGTGCAATGACGTGAATCTCGTTTATTCATCAAAAGTAGAGGACAGGGGAATATGGGGGGTAAGTAACCTTTAATCACCAGTACCACCCACCCCTCCCCCCACCCATGTCTGCTAGACTCTAGTCTGACTTCCAGACCCTCTGTTCGTACTACATTTTGTATTTCGCCATTCAGGATATTGACGCCCTCAACGTCGAAAACTGGTATAGTTTAAGGTGGTTTTGTGCTGCAGAGGCGCCTATTCTTCAGTAAAAGGCGGCGACTTCGCCGTCGTGGAGTCCAGTTCGCAAAGGGTCTGGAAACTAGACTAGCTATTCTCCATTTGCAACACAAATCAAAAACAAAATACACTTTTGTCATCATGCTTATGCAAACCTTTTCTGACATATTACGTGTCTACCCTCATCCTGCTTATCGGATGTCGACTGAACACTTTGTGTAAGGCTGATTGCGACAGCACACTACATTTTTGGTTAACAATCATTCTTGTTTGTTAATCAAATACCTCTAACAAGCGATACTCACCTGTAGTGCCGTCTGTAGCTTGCGTAGTTGTTTTGTTTCCGACATCTTGAAACTCATTACCTTGAGTAAAAGTAATACGTAAACAATGGAACGCGATCGTGTAATAAAGACTCGTAAAAAAATTAGCAATGTTCGGAAAACAAAGTTCTCTATACCGTATCACAAAGGTCAAGCTCTCTTTTTTTTTAAACGAAAAGGTTGTTCGGCAGGGATTCTGAAAGTCCATTAAAACTGGACAATGCACATTCATATCAGTTAAGATATTTTCACGAATTGATATAATCTCAATGAATGAGAATACAAGCATATTAAAGTATGATAATGTAGTCAAGTGTTTCTTCTGCAGTCTGAAATTATGCGCAGGATCTTCCAAGCATGTTTGCTTTGATTTGATGTTATTGTTCTACATTTCAAACACAAATATTATGATACCATCGATAAAACATTGGACAAGACATGACGTCGTAATTGAAAGAAAAGACAATTTTACAAACATTACATTTAGGGTACCTACAGGTGTGTGGAAACTAATAGAGGTCACCAATTAATATATATATATATATATATATATATATATATATATATTTTTTTTTTTTTTTTTTTTTTTTTTTTTTAACCCAGGTAAAGGACGCGGATTGAAATATTGTTCCACAAATATTGAGTAACCTTCAATTTTCTTTTCTTTGAGAAAAAGATGTCTTGGGTTAGAATTCGTTTGAGTACATGTAGTCAATTTTTATCATCCCTAATACACTGAATAATCGGTGCTTATTTACGCCGATAAAGGGCAAGTAAATATTATATGGAATTCAGGCCACCCAAGAATTTTCATCGCAAAGGATTATTGCCACATCTACTTCAGGTGAGCTGATGAACACAACACAACACAACACAACACAACTCAACACTATTACTCAATGTAATACCAATAGTTTACTTTTCAATTTTCTTTGTACCGGCAGTGGTTATCACGCATATTAACTTCGAAAAAGATGTAAGAGCAAATAACGACATCATCGTTTCATTTTTTTTTTTTTGTGCATTTAGAACATTTGCACCTGTATAGTCCCATTGCTTTATGCATATAAAACAATGGGACTATATATTGTGTGTGTGTGTGTTTAAGAAAACAAAGGTGATGAATCAGAAAAAATGTTTGCTGCCGTTTTCAAACGAATTCTAACCCAAGACATTCTGATTGCGAGGCAGACGTTATATCCACCAGACCACCGAGCATTCGCCCGATATCCAGTGACGTGGTTCTGATCCCTTATGTAAGTAGACGTGTTGGCTATACGTACTGAATAGCTGAAAGAAACATATGAACAATCGGCTTGACTTTAAGCAAAATAAAGCTCACCAATGAATACAGCATGCTTTACTAAATTGACGTCGTAGAATTACATTTCTCTCGACACAAAGCTTTCAATTTACACGATAATTAGTTTGAGAGGGTGAAGAGAGATAATGGTCAATTTCTCATGCTCCATTCTATAAGTAAAATGGATTTTACTGCTTGATTTTCTTTTTTTCTCTTGCCATATTGATTTATAGGAAATTGTTTTTGATGAAGTTGTCATATATTTCCAAATGGATTTGTGACCTTACAGCACAAAACCTAAAGTCGAACATAGATCCAACAAACGATTCTTGGGAAATTCCATGTTTTGAAAGGAGGGATGTACACCATTATAATGATAATTCATCAAAACTAGATATTACTCTCCAACTGAACAGCTTGTAGATATACAAGACGGTGGAAAGCAGAGTTCAAATTAAGGATTGTATCACTCGCACTTATTCAATTCTTAATTAAGGATTGTATGGCTCCCATTTATTCAATTCTTATTTTTTGTTGAATATAAAAAATGTGATTGTGATGACATTATCAGAATTAGCGTACAGAATTGATGCAAACAGTCATTTAACATTTCTCTTCGTAATTTCTGAAATTTGTCATGTGATGCTGATTATTTTCGTAAGGTTTCGGCTCAAATTGAACATTGTTAACATGTTTTATCAATCGAAACCGAAAAGACTTGTTTGAAATGCAATTTCTAAATTAAGAAAGAAGTTCTTCTCATTTCATTATAATGTGCCCAGGCTTGAGATCAAAATAAAGGATTTCCTTTTTAATTAAGGAGAGCATTCTTGATATTTCATACGCTTGTATTTTTTTTTTTGGCATATCGGAAAATCGATCACTTTACTCTTTGCCGGTTATTGTAATACACCTTAATGTCTGTCAGGCAGACTTACCCTTTGTTTCATTTTCGACTTCCCGGCAAGACGGGACTGAAGCGTTCCAAACCGGGAAGTAAGTCGACCATCCAGATCGTCCACACTGCAGTGTTGCGTTGCCGATGAGGGTGAAACCATGGCCACAGGTGAGCTTCATCTCAGACCCAAAGCTCGTTATATTGGAGTCCCAATAACCGTTAGACACAGGACCGGGATAATCACAAAACCCGAGAGAAGCTATAGATAGCAGGAAAAAAGTGAAGGCAATCTAAGGAAAGAACTTATTATCATATCTTTAAAAAAAATTTAAAAATGGCCAAACGTTACTCCTGCCGCCTTGTTTATGAAGCTGAAGCGCTGTGTTTATACACGCATATGGAATTCAATCTACGTTCTTTCATGTTTTTATATTAGATTGTTTGCTCTTGGCGCAAGATATAACAAACTTAATGACATCGGCGTAGTGGGGAAATCGGGTCTGTATAGCTGACTAATTCTACATTTTGAGGTCTATTAAGCAAAACAGAAAAATTCATTTGATTTCTTTTTAAGGATAGATTATATGCCCTTTATTAGCTGGAAAGAGTAAACAATGTTGTCAGTCAAGCAAATATTACTAACATATTACGGAAGTGATGAACCTAGGATTTTGTAACAACTTCCATCGCTGTTGAAGTAAGTTGTGACAGCATTTACGGTGTAGGCAACTTTGTTCCAATTTAGAAAACGTGCATAAATCGGGCAAAAGTAGACTTGTTCATAGATAATTTATATAGTAATGAAAATTGTTTACCTATTTGGGTGTGCATGCTCGTGAATATGTAAAGGGATATGTGTATGTGTATAATGTGTGTTTGTCTGTCTGTGCGTGTGCATGCACGCTTGAACATTTTCTATTAACTCGCACTCTCATGGGATACTTCATATCAAAACATCGATGGATAAGACGTACAATCACATCATGAATAAATGGAACGATTTAAGTTAATTTTCACCATTTTGCAGTGATACTTCGTTCGCATCGAAGTAGGATCTACATGATAAAGTGACAAACAGCGATACATGCTACACAACACATCAGGTGTTCACGAAATTAAATGCTCAGAATAAGTGCAAATCACTGATGTAACTGATTGCAGACTGCATCTTCTTACATCATAATAATGTGCTTGACCGATTAAAGGGACCGTACAATACTGGTTGAGGTGAGGATTCAGGTTTATAGCATTTATAAATGAGATAATGAGAAACCTCTTATGAAATATGAGAGAGCATGTGATTTTAAGAAGGATTCAACGTTTATTTGATGAAAATTGGTTTTCAAATGGCTGAGATATCCCCAAAAAGTGATAATAATAAAAGGCGAAAGGCCACGCCTTTTATTAAGATCTCTTTGTTTCACCTTGTTTTTGAATACCTCAGTCATTCCAAGATCGATTTTCATCAAATAAACTTTTGATACCCCTAAGAATTTCATGCTCTTTGACATCTCATAGAGTGGTTTCTGAATATCTCGCAAAACGTTAAAAGCTAAATACTCACCTCAACCAGAACTGTGTAGACCCTTTATTGTCTATAAGCTTAAGGTAAGGATAACACCATGACATTATAAATCAGACCTTCTGTCATAAAAAAAAAACATCTATACTGAAAATTCATTAGGGTAAGTCGTTACACCTCATTAAGTTTCATCTGATGGGGCAAGTTGTTACAGTGAAGCAACTTGACCCTGTACGTGTCTCAATAACTTAAGAGTGGGATCAATAACCTCTTAAAAATCAGACGTTGCTATACTCCAACCAACAGATGCCCAGGACACACTTCCTCCACCAATACACCCATCCTTTACTCGAAATGAATGGTTTTGATGAATAAAAGAATATCGAAATCTTTTCCTTTTTACATTTTACTCAAAGAAATGAAAACCTAATGTTCACTACATTTCTGCATGGGATTTTCAGGCATGATCAAATTTCACACGCAGATATCTTCCATGTGTCTTTTGGTATTAGGTCTTAATGTGAAATGTAACATCTTACCCGTATAACAACTACACTCGGTCTCCTCTACCATCATACACAAATAAAACCACTATTTATGTTGATTATGCTGCTAGGAAGGTAAATGTTCATAAAAAGTAAAATTGGCCACAGTCATGAAAGGAATAGTCAAAATTTCAGTTCAAGGCTACTGGGGCAGATTCGGGGAAAATGTTATGGGACCAGGAATGAGACAATCAGGATTAGAATGGTTGTTAATGGTGCAGACTTTATTTTTTTAAATGATATCTCTCTCTTTTTTTCTCTCTTTTTTTTTTTTTTTTGCTTTGTCTTTTCGCTAAATCACTTCTACAAAATCTTTTCTTTTCTACTCCTGGTTAAACAGATTATACACGAGCCGGCCAGACTGCAGTTGTGACTCCTTTTGACATATCCATTCGTGACATTTTCTGTCGAGATATAACAAATTAATTGGCATATGTTCCTGATGTAAGTCACATGATTTCTCCAAAACGATCTACCACATTGCCATGCTTTCGGGGCTTATTTCTACCGGTAGACTTACACTTTTTGTCAAAATGAACGTTGGATTCATTGTGAAGAGAAGTCTGAGCATTCAATTTCGCACATGCAGCAGTGAATCAGCATCAAATTCAAAATCCTGTCATTCGAATGCACAATCGAATCATTCAAATTCACCATCAGAGCAATTAACAACAAGCAAGACGTATACACTGTTCATGTTATCAGTTTCAATTTGTCAAAATTATTGTGTTTTTTCCGAAGGTGTCAAATGCAATCTTCCCTATGTCTGTGGGCCTATACAGTGCCTAATGTTCCTGTATTATATTCCTTTTCGTAAAGCCCGAGTTCAAATTTTAGAACGAACAGGTGGACCTAATCTGCAAAATAGACAATCTTCATTCAGTGCTGCGAGCATAAAATGCGCGATAATGATTGCTCGAAATAGGAATTTGAATGAAAAAAGTGTGAAACTGACGGTGAAAACCTATGGTAAAGTACGTATAACCATACACTTACGGCACGATAGTCAAGTTTTCGGCTATTACGATTATATGAACTCTCCTCCCCACCCCCACCCCCGAATCAAGTGGGCCTACCATTACCTTCATCTAATCTGGGCTAAAAAAAAGTGTATCTGACTGGTCTTCATCCTCGAAAATATATGTCAGTAAATGAGTATATATTTATTTAAACACATAGACACTTTTCAGAGAGAAAAATAAAACAACAACAACAAAGCAAACAAAGAGTAACCAATATGCAAGCAGTCAGGTGTCCGCTCGGAACTAATGCGATTCATCAGAACTGATATTTTTAGAATTTGCAAGATACTTTACACTTTTATTTGCGGATGAAATAAAGTGAACGTATCAATTAACTTTCTATCGTGTAAGAATGCTACTTTTTTTTTTCATTTTATGCCTTCGATAAGTTATCAAGGTGTTGTCGTCATATAATCTCAAATGACGAATAATGTATTTATTGCGTGTGTATATCTATAATGCACACATAATCATAAAGGCATTTCATGAAAAAGATATGAACATATACACATCTAAACTTACCTCGACATTTGATTCTGACAGTCAAGATCCTGGGACAGTCGGTTCTATGTAATAGACACTCCTCTAGACGTACATAACCTGTGCATTGATAGTGAAGTCATCACTTAGGCAAACTGTGTAAAAATTTGATCAAATCATTGTGTCCCCCAACTTTCAACACAAGAAGAGCGGCATATGAAGGAAACGATTGATACCGAAAACAACAAGGGACATACCAACTTTGACTCTGAAATGCATGGCCAAAATGCAGATTATGCGAAACGTGGAATTTCCCGTTTCTTAATGTTCATTCATTCATTCATTCATTTCATTTCATTTCCTACAGAAGTATACAATACTAACATGACAAATTCGTTCGAAATTTACGACTATCTGTTATGTAATGATTGTAAACATATTTTTTTAAAGGAAAAATTCGTAATACTGTAGTCACCATCAAAACATGAAATACGTTGACTTCTGTTCCATGTTGTAATACTGGGAGGAGTCTGAGGCGAATACTCCTCTGCCGCTGGAAAGCCGAGCTCTCCACAGACTAACTCAGCAGCTTTGTCGTTAAATCCATCATTGCAGACATAGCTGTCTGAGTCGAGGACCACTATGCCATCCAGGGGAGAGGGTCTGCCAATTAGCTTTACCGATGGTACGGCTTCAAAAAGAATAAATGAAATCCCGAAGTTGAGTGAGCCTTTTGATGATTTATACAACTGTGACGTTGAACCATCAGAATAGAAGGTATCACATTTTTTGTGCATTTCATCAGAATTGCAGTGTCCACCGAGTTCAGAGTCGAAAGAATGAGCCAAAATCAGTTATTAATCAACATTATGTCAATTGCTGGAATCGTTCTCACACTAATAGCATTATGTTCTTCCGACAATTTATACAAAATTTTACAAAATGATAAAGGCAATAGTAACAATGATAATATTGATAATAACAATAATTACAATAATCACAGTCATCATTATTACCATAATAAGAATAACAACAGTAGTTATCACAATACCTAGCTCTTTTATAGCGTATTCCAGAATTGCTAAGAATTTCAGTGCCCTTAACAGACTGTCATTACCAAGGCCACAATGCATCATTTACAACCAGCACTGACAGTGCTTACTCTTCACTCCCTGATTCCAGCCAGTCGCTAATTTACAAGCGCGGACATCCTGACCAACCGTTACGGTAGACGTATATCACACTCTAGGTGATCAACCAACATAAACACTATTTTGGACCAGTCCAAGAGATGCAGCAGTGTTGACTTGTATAGGTTGGAACCCCTGGCCAATGCAAATTCTTGATCACAGTTAAATGCAATACAAATATAATTTATCACTTTATGTATGCCAAAAGATTGCTCTAGTGTACTACTGGATGAAAAGACATAACAGAATGTCTATGAATACTCAACGTCTTTTTACATTAACGTGCTTCACTATGAACTCCAGACACTGAAGGCAGTGTAAGTTTAATACAATACTTCATACTGTTGTCTTCAGCAAGTACACACATTTAATGAAGGATATATCTGTAGTCAAATTGTTAAAGACAAGAAATAATCCCATATCCCGCTTAAAAACGACCGTTGCTAAGTTCGTCGACTGATGTGATGACGGTAGCAAATACTAATTTATTTTGTTTGAAGCGCGAGTGTAGAAACGAAGGCATCTTTAAAAACTCTGGTATGTAAATAGGTTATTCCGTGTATTTATCGACATCCACAATGCATTGACTGCTATACAGGTGTTGATCTAGTTGTTTTCACATAAAAGTTCGTAAAAATCGCACTTGAGAAAAAGTCTTTGCTAATCATTCGGCTTAATCTCTATCTCCCTCTCTACTGACAACAAATTCTTATGTCATTTTGTGTTTGCATCAAAATAATTGTTGACATTAACAGCTGTTATACTATACCTTTATAATAAAGAGCGGAAATACTCGGTCATGACACACGAATATGCCATGTTTTGTTTGTTTGAGGATTTTGATGGGTGATATAAGGTTAAATATTGAAGTCCATGATAACATGATTTTTAAAATGTCGAGAAAGAGAAACCCCATCATACGTGCGGAAATGATATAAAGCTATCATTGTGCGAGATCTTCTAAATTATAAGAGAATTACGTGATAATTGTATTGATATAATAATGTATGAATATTATCGTTTACACTTACCTTCGTAACATTCTACGGTCATCATAAACTGCAATGGGTAGGTATATATGTCTTATCCAAATCTTCGTCCGGTGGGCCAGTGATAAATGAGGGGAAGTCTGGTTGAAATCTTTAATGAGTATCAGGGACGTTTTATTAGCTATTTCATCGCATATATAAAACGTCATTACTTTATTGTTGATAGACTCAATATCTGAGAGAATTCGACGTCCACGGGGAGCCTGTACAATCCAGCTATCTCCGTTACTGGCGCATCTTTCATCACACCATATCTTTTGCAGCAGTGGTCTTCCCGAACAGTTCAGAGTTAAATCTGCGAGACGTATTGAGTGCAGAAAGGGATACATTGAAAATAAATTGTTCATTTTTTTTTTGATATTCCATGTAAGATTAGTACGAGAAGTGACCCTCAAACACACAGTATCAATGTAAACGTCCTTACAACTGCGCTGATCGATCCTATTTTGTCTTTAAAGCAAAATAGAAAATCAACTCCATTGATACCACTATGGTGGCATAATCACATCACTTTAGACTCTGAGTACCGATTAATAGCATTCTATCGGTGATATTTTTACAAGTATCAGATACCCCATTTGTGCCGTGGCAAAGAAGAAATTGAAGGAGAACAACTGTCAGAAACCCGTGTTTAAAATTGTTTTCATGCTTTCATATTTCAGATGCACACTATAAAGAAGTTGACATCTGGCACGGCAAATAAATCAGTCTCATTCAAGTTGACCTGATATATCATTTTATTTCCTAACGGCACATTGATAAAAATAGTAGAAACTAATCCTTCGATCGCTATGACAGTATCTTTATTATGTATACAAGACTGTTTGCCTCCTTTTCCAAAAATGCAAATATTCTAAAGTAAATGAGTTGATTAATGATAGGAATATGATAGATAGATATAAAGGATACTTACAAGTCGTATTACTTTCCAGAGTTAGGGAAGTGAGGAACAATGTAGGAAAGATGAAGAGCCCAAATGACCATGCCACCAGGTATGCCATTTTCCCCTGATCGCAAAGTCATAAGCCGTGGAAAATGTTGATTTATTTTTGTTCAGCGTAAAATAATATTGTTGCGAAAAGGTAAAGACAAGTTTGATTGTATGGAGTCGTCGCTAAGGCGAAGTCTGCAACACACTGTGAGAAAGAGCACAGGCGAGCTTCTTCTTGCCCGGTAGAGAAATTGGCATTGTTAGCAGGATTGCGCTTAATGATGTCGTGGGGAAAGTGAAAAGTGTGGACGTGACGAAACTGTGCAACTACAGTACTCGACCACTCCCTGCAAAGTGGCAATTAAACTGCTCATTCATTTTCATTGCGGCGTCTCACTTCAATTCCCCAGGCTTTCAAGAAAGCAAAACCATATGATTATTGAAAGGAAACTAAGCGTAGTCATCAAGCTGTCCCTCGCTGTTTCAATCACTAATATACAATATTTCTAATTTTGAGTATGGTGATATAGCCATGCTATGTCGAGTACGGTATCAATCATTTTGTCTTTCTCCTTGAGGAACTTTATGCATTAATAATCGCGCTGGATTCTACTTTTTAAAATACATTTTAAAGTGAAGCCTGGCAAGGAAGGGTGATTTGATTTTTTTTTTGACACTTAAAGACATTTTGTAATTATTGCTCAGTGAATGATTTAATGACCAGCAAGTCACCTCTTCTATCAGAACTAGCCATTATGTGTTAATGTTTGTAATAATTGCCATTGTTGATTTGTGTGTGTGTGTGTGTGTGTGTGTGTGTGTGTGTGAGAGAGAGTACTACAAATGACAAATCGAGATCTAGGAATTGTCTTCATTTATTCATGCAAGTGCGTATTATGTGACATGAGATCTTAAAAAAGCTAAAAAGTCATCGGAACATAAAGGATTACATTAACAGCCCTGAACTGGCACATTACACATAAAATGTGGATGTCTCCAGCGTAGTAGAGTATGCAATGGAAAATTTATTCTGTATCAATATTTCATCGGGGAAATAGCCTTTCGAGAGGTTTTCATATGGAGATTAATAGGTCGTTAGAGGCTTTCTAAAAACCTTACTATAACAATTTGAACCCGAGAACGAGAAAGCCACTAACATCTATTTGTAGCTCAAGCAAATAAGCTTAATTTGTTCATGTAGTAGATGGGTACGGCATACATCGGGTAATTCGAATCACCAACAGGACCATTATTTTTGTGTGTGTGTGCGTGTGTGTGTATTTGTCAATCTATTTCCTTTGATTTTCAGAAGATTAAAACAATATGCCAGTTGACAGATAGCCATTGATTCTTTGTAGGTTTGGAGAACTTGTCTACAGCTTTAACATGTTTAAACTGTATGAAGAGAGCATCTGAAGAGTTTGTTTGCAAAAACCGATAAGTCCATTTTTGAAGATTTGAAGTACAGTCTCTGTCATAAAGTACAAAATAATACCTTTTAGATGATATATTGGTCGCTACATAAAAAGGTAAATTTTTGAAGTTATGGTCAAAAGAAGCAAAAATTGTCTTATTATTCTCTTTATTTTTCTTGACCTTAAATCGCAAATATCTCCATTTGGCAAATATGGACTTATCGGTTTTTGCGAACAATCTCTTCATCTGTTGTGTCATATTTCCTATAGTTTCGTACAGGTCGACTCTCTGCAGACCGACTCTGAGAACTAGATGTACCGTCTAAATCAATGCCATTGTCATTAACTTGTAAGGTGAAAGAACATGCTTTATTTAAAGTCCTCCTTCTCCTCCTTCACGATAATATCTGAAATGTTTATTCAAATATCCGGCTGAACTCTGGACATCTTGTGATTGTCAGTGATTTATTCATCGAACGAGGGATATAACGTTGATATCAAATTGAAAGAGAAGAAGATTAGCTTTGAGAAAAAAGATCCTAGTTCTACGTAAACGTTTCAAACAGACTTATCTCGGCCAACTACTACAGGCCACACGATAAAGATATCGTGGCGGTGTTAAACAGCGAACACTATAATATTATTGCATTTTATACAACGTCCAAGTAGATCCTTGTACTTTGATTGGAGGATTGTTGGTGACGTGATATTCAATAAGTACTCCATTCAACGCACCGTGCAATTTTGGTTCTATTTTTGCGTGCAACTCGGTTCGATTTTTTCGTTCTATTCCAGATTGTACGGTACTGCATGTACTGTGTGTTGCATATTGAGGATGGCATGCAGCTAGCGCAGGCGTATGTGTGCGGTACATGCATGCGCGTATGTAGGCCTACGTAGTGCTAGTTTACGTGTATGAGCGCTAGTCACATGCATAGGAGTTCTCACAGCTCCCCCCCCCCCCCCCGGGGGGGGGGGGGCGGAGCTGTGACCTGTATCTACACTGCCCCGGCCTGATTGCACAAGCCAGAAAGAGAATCGCAGTGGATCAACATGCAAGTATGGCTATATTTTTCATACATAATATATAGACTTCTAGGCCTACTTAGACCTACCCAACAATCCTCCAACCAAAAGGATCTACTTGGACGTTGTATAAAACAAATAGTGTATGGTCTTTACTCATGCAATGGAACGAGATTTCGCACTCTGTGAAAGATGAGGCGCACTATTCAACTCGGCTTCGCCTCGTTGAATAGAGCGCCTCTATCTTTCACCTCGTTGAATAGAGCGCCTCTATCTTTCACCTCGTGCGAAATCTCGTACCATTGCACTCGTGACCATACACTATTTGTATAGAAATTAATGTTACCATCCAACCCTTCGAACTTGTATAAGTTCCCCCATTTTGAGAAGGGCAGGGGCTTTGGGTGTATACGATATATGTATTTTTAATTACCATTACATTCTCTTTTCATAGGTGTATGTATACGAAAACAGTAAATCCGCAAAGACCTTTTCCCATATAATATTAGATGACTTCACCACAATCGAGGAGTATACACTGTGTGACATGGCGCCATCTCGTGTTCGTAAAATGTACATTTACACACGCCAACATTGTAGCAGTGGTCGAAAATGATTCCATAATGCACTTGTATGAAATCCTCTTTTTTTAAAACCGTATTACCTTTATGATGACAATGATATTACTAATAATTATTATAATTTCGATAATGTCTTCAGAAGATGCTGTTACAGTTTTGAAAAGTATTTCAGAACGAGATCATTTCCATGCAATGAACCTGCCCTATATGATTACTGGTAATGCGGAGTCATAAGAGTGCGGTGTATGCAGTTTTATGTGTGAGTGACAGTGAAATCACTGGTGTAGTGTTTGTGGTGAAAGCTGGTGTTCTGATACTCCTGCACTGTTGAGCTCATTGTTGTCGTTAAAAAGTGTTTAATTAGGTAATAGCTTTGCCCATTTTCTCCAAGGACTTAAATTGAGTTGGTTTTCGGTTGTAATAGGGTTCTAGGTTTAATTTAATGCAAGGATTTAGTTAGGTTTATGTTTGTGGGTAGGAATTATGTTTGGCTTAGCATGCAGACATTTTATTTGGGGCAATAGTCGCACGAGCAAATGTCATGGAACCCTTTTTTTTTTCTCTACTTACCTAATTACTCTTTTTACTAATTTATTAATTTCATAACACAAACTCGCATAGAGTATTCTACTCAGCTGGGTTCTTATTGGTAAGGAAAACCGATAGTATCTTATGTTTAGCCAGTCTGGACACAGGATGAAAAGTAAGGGGAGGATAATGGACCTTTTGAAGAAAGTGTTTTTGCATTTAGGCCACTATGAAAGAAAAACAGGAATTTCAACCTGAATTTTAACAAACTTCCTTAAACTTTGAAGTTACACTGCCTGGACTGCATTGATGTCAGTTTTATAAACATGGTGAATGTGAAGAACTACCAAATCATTTGATATTGAGACACTATTGCAAGTAAGCTGTTCATTATTTTACAGTGCATTAGTCAGTGAATGAGTTCGTATTGTTTAATAGAACGACATACACACACACGCACGCACGCACACACACACACACACACACACACACACATACACACACAAACACACTAACGCAGACACATACACTCCAGGGCTCTATTGCCCAATTAAAGTTGTCAGGCTACCTACTTTGTTGGTATCTTTATTGGCCCAATTGGGCAACTACAATTCAAAATGGATTGCAATGTATGTCAACATTTTCAGATTCAATGATCTTTAAAAAATCATGTATTTTTATAATTGTACATGCATTAATGTTCAAGTTCAAGTTCAAGTTCAAGTTCAAGTTCAAATTTATTTCATATTTCCATTTTCTCAATGATGACATTACAAAATTATTGACAACAAACAAGAGTACAAAATGTATACAATCATGTCTTTTGATTGTAGAAGAAAAAGAAAAAGAAAATATACTTGACACAAATGTACATGGTCATATCGTGTGAACATGTCACTAGTAAGTATAAGAAATATGATGGGGCCTACATAAAAGCTTTAAAGCTTGTAAAGCTGTAGGTTCCCGAGTTCATAGGCATATAATTTTATACGGAGAACGGATATGTTTGTCTTGACCAACTAAAATTACACCAGTACAAAAAAAAATAGATGTATGAGTAACTAGAACCGGAATTTGTCAACACTGACAAATTAGGTGATCCGATTTTTTTTTTATCAATGATTCGAGTCCTGATAGTGTAAAGTCTCAGCTACAACATGTTAAAATCTGAGAGAAATTCACCGAAGCATAAGTAAGATAGTGCTCGATAAAGAGAGTCATGTCAATTTTCACATCTAGAAAAATTCCCTCCCATAGAGATAACACGTCATAACGAAGATAGAAAAAGAAGTACATATGACCTTTGACCCCACTTTGCACAAACAAGATGGCATCTGAGCAAAATGTGGTTATTTTATGAAATGATCCCTGTAACATGGTCTTTACATGTGCAAAATATGGGAAAGATAGGACATGTATTAATCAAGATACAGGATGAAACATCTATGACCTTTGACCCTAATTTACATACCCAAGATGGCGTCTGATCAAGTAGTTGTTATTTTGTAAAATAATGTTCGTGACATGAACTAAACATATGCAAAATATGGTGGTGATAGGGTATGTTTGTCTTGAGTTATTGCACAGAAAGTTGCAGAAAGACAGAAATATTTCAATACATTGAAGATAAGCTTTAATTTCAACCAAGTTTTTAGACATGATCCCGACAACTTATGAAAAAACGAAGGGCACACTTACGATAGCCCTACGTCTCAGCTACAACATATTAAAATCTTAGAGAAATTCACCGAAGCATAAGTGAGCTAGTGCTCGATAAAGATAGTCATGTCAATTTTCATTTCCAGAAAAACTGCACTCCCATTAAGATAACACGTAAACTGGTCAAATTTGACAAGATTACATTCAATCCAATATTATGAGGTGATGCCGTCATCTAATCAAAATGTTGTTATAATATTAATGAAAGAGCATTTAGTAAGCTACAATATACTGAAATCTGGGTGAAAATTGGCAAAGGATAAGTGAGATACGCTCGAGTGAACTTGTAATTTGATGACGTCATTTTGAAAATTAACTCTTTTTATTTTATTAAGAAATTTGATATCTTTTAATCATTTTTCCAGCATCGCCAACCCATGAAATAATATGTACATCTCATCAGCTTTCAGAATATGTAAAGAAAATGGGGGGTCATTGACCATCCTGACGAGTAAAATCGGATTTAAAATTGGCAGTTTTTTGGCATTGTTGCACTGTATATCGCCATTGACGCGCGTGCGGAATTTCAACTTTGACGGCCCCGTATGACGTCATATTGAGTCTGATTGACTTGAAACTTGGTAGACATATTCCCTGACATTTCAGGCAGGCGATAAGTGTGAAAAAACGGGAAATTTCTATTGCATATGAGCTGTGCGTGCGTATATGCGCGCGCACGTACGCGTCCATAAAATTTTTTCAATTTTTCAAAAAATGCTCCAAATGGTCTGAAACGTGTGCAAAAAAAATTTGAGCTCGATTTGAGCATACAAATATTTCAACGCGCGCGTACGCGCACATTTTAAGAGAAAATATGAATTTTGATTATATGAGTAGAATGCGGTTGACTTGAAATATATGTGACGTAAATTTCATTGAAAAATTTCATTCCATTAATGAGATATGATTGAGAATGTGTTTTCATATAATGACATCATAGTGACGTCACGGTCGACTGATCACTTTGATTTTAGTTCGATTGCCGTCTTTGGGAGACGATACATATATGGTATAAGTTTGAAATTGATAGGAAGAGGACTTTCTGAGCTAATCGATGCACAACTTTTGGGGAGAAATAAGAAGAAAAAGAAGAAGAAGAAGAAAGAATCCGTACAAAAACAGAAGGTGATCCGAGAGGATACTCGGATCACCTAATAAACTAATGAACCACATAGATATCGCACAAACCAGACTGCATACAATTCTCGCAGTGTTTGAATAACAAAAATGCTGTATTATTAAAAGATGTATCGGTACCATGAAATCACTTAAGTAACTTGGTGCTGCGGACAAGGACAAAAGACTGGGAGCATAAAAAGGTTGCTAAAGGCGTGGTAGTGTGTATCCACTAAGTAATAACTGTTTTAATTTGCGCTTGAAGGTGAATAAAGATAAGGAAGAAGTGATATCTAGAGGGAGATCATTCCAATATCTGGGTCCAGTAAATATAATTGTCTTCTTTGCAAAAATAGTGCGAGTACGGGGAAGGTGATAGGCGTCACTCTGGCGAGTGGGATAACAGTGGATAGAACGATTCCTTTTGAACATGTGGATAAAAACAGATGGTAATTCATTAGTTGTTAGTTTATACATGAAAATTCCGAGATTATAATAAATCTAATAATAATGTATGTATATTTGTATAATATTATGTGCATACTATAGATAATACATGTAATACATATATACAATACGTGTAAAAAACGTGTATAAGATCATTAAAGCAAAATAAGTAATATTTCTATAATGTGTAACAATACCTGTTTACGGGACAGCACAGGTTAATCACCAAAAGAGGGCGCACAGACGGCAGCCTTATATAAAAAAAGTAATTTTCTCTCGCTCGGTGGAAGGAGAGCTCGATGGCTTGATTCCAGGAGTCCATTCCCAACAAGTAATTATATCTAATAATTTGCTTACTTTTCAATTAAGGCTGAAAAGCACATAGGACCGATTTCTGACAGAGTAATATCCCCACTGGAAAGAACACTGCATGGTGACTGAATACATCCACACTGTGTCAGCTTGTGTTGTTTTTTGATGACCGATTCTGAGCTTATATGACCTTTCTCTCTTACTCTTTGTAATGCTATCACTACTCTATTACACACAATATTCAACCCACGTATGTTTGCACAACATTGTTGCATTTATATAGAGCACGACAATGCCGTTTATTTTCAACAGGACCACACTGAAATCAAGCATTAACAAAGTTCCTTCACTTTCTCTGTGACAACTCCAAAGATATATAACCAGGCAACCGAATACATTCTTCCATAGACCTATGTATATTGCTTCTTGAACGCTGCATAAAGTTCACCTTGTATCATAATAATAATAATAATAGCTGCTTATATAACGCATAATATTCCTGGAATCTCTATGCGATTGATTCTTAGATATTGAATAGCTAAAGTATTTCGCTCTCGATAAACTCTCAATCCTGCATGATATGGCAACATATCTTCAAATACATTCAACTCATTTTCATTTATAGTATTGTACACGTGTCTGAAATGTTAGTTACACATGTTTTAAGAACATCCTACAAGCCATACATATCTGTTTAAGAAGTTAAGGATATACATTTGCTTTTAATGCTTTTCATTCATTTCCTCACAATGCCTTACTTAAACAATGTCAAGTTGACCACTATGGTAACTAAAGGAGTTAATTTCTCCATACAACGAATCTGATTTCATGCATTAACGCTTTTTCAGTCTTATAAAATACAACGATTTTATGTCAGTGCAGTAATATACATAAATACATTGAAAGTTATAGAAGGGACCAGTCGAGCTTAACAGAACTTTTTATCTGTGCTTGTTCAAAACAAAATATAAGCTATGCATCATCATGATTTTCATGAAGAGAAAACCAAGAATATAGATAATGACATTTGCCGAATTTCTCCATCATATGAATTCCGTGTGCGACTTTTTTCTGTTTGCCCATTTAAATGATACGAACCTGTATAAACGATCAGTGTAAACTGGTTCCAAATCATCGGATCTACGTACTGTATTGAAAGTAGTAAACCATTCGATTTACGCACACACCGAGTATGTACCGAGTGTCCCCCCAAAACTACAACGGGACCCTCCGCAATGATAACTTTAAAAATAAGGAATCATCCCAAATAAGATTTCAGGGTACGAAACCATAACTCATTGCCCACATCTTACAGAAAACCCCATTCGATTTGCTTCAGTGGTCAAAGAGAAATGAGGAATTTTGTAGAGTATGTCAGGAATCTCTTCTCTCCAAGTTCTGTCTATTGTGTTCACACACAAGAGCATTCAAGTGGTAAACTTAAAAGAATCAGACTCATGACATGCTTTACAACAATCTACATTTCTCTGTGACCGCTTAAACCAATTGAATGGGGTTTTCTGCAAAATAGAGCTAAGGTGTTATATTTTAAGACCCTGAAGTAGCATTTAGACAGTTAAATCATATTAGGTGTTATCAATGCAAAAAATCTGATTGTATTTTTTTGGGGGGGGGGGGGGCATAGTAGTGTAGAGCATGTACAGACTAGCTATAAGATTACTCATGCATCCACAATAGTTGCGACTTGATACATGCATTGCAAAGCTCGATATTACATTGATTTTAATACACGAGTAATGTATTTTTACAGAGCTTCAACATGGCAAACTGGTTGCTTTCCTCTGTGAAGTCACTCAGTATCATTTTTTGAAGACGAAAAATTGTATCAAAATATATGTTAATGAGTAAAATGTGTGTCGAATAGCAACAACGAAGTACCTCGTTAAAGCCCTTTTAGATAATCACGTACAGACCTAAAAAAAGCACACACAAAAAAACAAAATGTACTGCACTACTACACGCCACTTACAATGTACTTCGTCTTTACCAGAAAAAAAAGGTATCTCTGAAGATAAATACAGAAGACATGGAATTCTTTTGAGAACATTTTATGTTATGTTTCTGCCTTCTTATATTTGTTTCATGTTTTGTAAAGTCACGTGCAATGCTTACAATTATCATACTGCCTCCGAAGCTGTGAAGGCTTATAACTTAATGTTTGCAATGGAAATAAATTTTGCAGAAACAGGAAAGAATGTAGGTCATATGAGTTGGCTCCACTTCAGTACATTTTATATTTCACCCTCTTTTAAGAAAAACTACGTGTTCATTGAATTCATGTAGAGTTCCTCATGCAACGTTTCTGTTGTGTCAGGAATGCATGATTTAGGTCTTTTGTCCACTGTTGCATACAGCTCCTCGAACATAACTGTCTTTTCTGGTGAGGGTCCCGACACTTTGTTCACCTTTGCGTACAGTTCCTCGCAATTTTCGGGCTTTGAGGCGGAACATGTTTGGTCCATCGTGTGATGGTGTCCATTGAATCTGTCCATTTCGGGGGAAATATTACTGGAATTTTCTTCAGGATTCAGAAGAGTGTAGTCTGTGGAGTCGAAAGCGTCAGGATATTGTGGCTTGTTACTGGTATCAGTCTCATTGCCGGCCGCTGGATCTAATTGAAAGTAGAAAGCCTCGTCAGAGGGTACAGCTGATAGGGAACCCAGATTGGAATATGGAGTGTCATCTGTTTGGTGAGAGTAACCCTTGTGATTCACAACCGGACCAGTCGATGTGAAAGCTGGGTTGAGACTTCGTGCCTTATTGTCGTTGGAGGTTGAATTGATTTGATCGTATTCGTTGTCTCCACAGATAAGCTTACCTACCGACTTGGTAAGTTCGCCAGATTTACACAACTCTGAATATTCACTGCTCTGTTCTCTATTTCCATCAGACTCGTTGACAATTCTCTCTATAGTGGGGTGCATTTTGCTGCTGCTTGGATCCTGTCTTCCGGTGCAAATGTCGTCAAACCTTGTCAGTGAATTGTAACACGTGTCATCATACAAGAACGCCTCATCGTCAGGCCTGAAGGCACTTTTCTTCATCATGTGGCTTCTATGAAAATCTTCACAGTCCTCGTAGCTACTCTCTGTTTGATCGAATGATGTCTGTGAGTTGACGCATTCTAGACCACGTAGAATACTCGGAGCGCTGACTGTTGCTTTGCCGTTGCTCTTTACAGGAACTGTACAAGAGGAAGTTTGTTCTATGCCCGACGGTTGGCAATATCCCTGGTTTACCTCCGCAGCGTCTTGGTAGATATGATCTGGGTCCTCTTGCTGAGCTATGGTGGTCTCGAGTAGAGCGACAGGATGGTTTGGAAGATTGTGACCATGTGCTCCAATGTCAGTCCTTGCAGACTCTAACAGAACATGTTCCGTTGTTCTCGGATTTTCGGTTGAAGTATCTACAGGATACAACTGGACGTGCCTGTCATTTGGGTTCTCATTTGACGGATTGGAAACTTCAGTAGGCCGACCTCTGTTACAGCATAAATGAAGAAAGAAACAAAATCTAAATCAATGGATATTTTCACTATTTGAAAGCTAAACAATATTTCTGATCAACACAGCCATAAAGATATAATATTAGAGAGTACTTCCTACATATTAACATAAATAATTTTCAATATTTTGAAAGAACATTTATTATCATTATCGACATTCTTAGGACAATGGTCATATTCAAATATTATTTTAAATACAATAAACCGCAGGGTGGCTGCATGTTTTGGATCCGCATATTGCGTAGTCTTGTAGATACTATGAAATTCACGAGTAACAAACAGCCTAAAATGATTTGTGTCCCTAGAACTTACCGCTCTTTCGCTATTCCCCCTCCCCACACACAAGTCTAGACGAAGCAAACACTATACCTTTCCTTGTGTTGTTTGCACCACGCCATGGATAGAATAGAAAGTAGAATAAGAACGACACACAGAAGGGTCGCCATTGTGTATGTTGTCACGTCTGTCCCAAGATCTGAAAGTGAAGTAAAACTTGTTATTTTCATTTTTCGTTACTAGATAGGAAAAGATTAAAAACATTGAAGTAATCACAAAACAGAAAATTCTATGGAAATAAATGATTCTTGCGGGTGCGTGAAGTAACAGATAGATAAATTGCCTTTCATCGACGTATTGAAATACGTTCCAACAATTCAGTGTTTTCAGTCGCAGACATGATAAAAATCATTGACATGTACATTATATACTCGGGTAAGATTCGAAGCCATGACCTCCTAATTTCTAGACTGGCATCATATCCACTCGACTACCAACCTTTCGCCTGACGGCAAATAATCATTGTGCTCCCCTATGGATACAGGTCCTCACTATGTTTCCTTTTCCATCTAGTAATTGAAAAAAAAATTGCCCTTCTTTTACGTAAATAAACACCGAATAATGGGGGCATTAAATCGTAGCTATGATAAAATCATAGGCCATGATATGTACTAAAGTAGGATTCGAACCCATACCTCCTGACAGGCTTTAAACCCATCAGACTTTACCAAGCCAAGAACCAAGAATCATTAAATCTCAGTTATGCAGTACGTATACCAAACACGTCTACTGCCATAAGGGATCAGAACCACATCACTGGATATCGGGCGAAAGCTCACTGGTCTGGTGGATATAACGTCTGTCTCGCAATCAGAATGTCTTGGGTTAGAATTCGTTTAGAGTACATGTAGTCAGTAATTTTTATCATCCCTCCTGATAAATACACTGAATAATCGGTGTTCATTTACGTTGATAAAGGGCAAGTCGTCAATTAGTTGCAATAAAAATACGATGTTAACAACATAAAAATGTACTTTCGGTGCTTTCTAATTTAGATAACCACTGCCGGTACAAAGAAAATTGAAAAGTAAACCATTGGTATGACAGTGAGTGATAGTGTTGTGTTGTGTTCATCAACTCACCTGAAGTAGATGTGGCAATAACCCTTTTCGATGAGAATTCTTGGGTGACATAAATTCCACCTGTTAACAATAAGAACAAAAGACAGCAGAGGCATTGGTAGAACGCATGCAAAAATAATCCATCTTCCATTTTCCTTGTTTAGAGTCATTTTGAATTCTTCATATCTGCATATCTACCACAATTTCAGAATGATAACGGCAGCAAACATCTTTTTTGATTCATCACCTTTGTTTCCTTAAACACACACACACACACATACACACATGTGTGACGATATTAAGCTGCATATTTTTGATACTTACTTGAAGCATTGTTTGTATTTGGAGTGGTTGTTGTATAGTTTGTAACATCTTGGAATTCATTATCTGAAATCAAGCAAACGAGTAAACAATGGGACTATACAGGTGCAAATGTTCTATAATGTGAGAAAAAGAAATGAAACGATGATGTCTTTATCTGCTCTAACATCTTTTTTCGAAGTAAATATGTCCGTCAATGATTCTGAAAAAAAAATGCTAAAATAATTGCACATCGCGCGAAATCATTGTAGCTTACTTAATTTTCCTGATTTAAGAAAGGAAATACAGTGAGCACACTTCATAATACTATCGCCTGATCACTGAAAGTTATGAGTCATATTGTCAATTGCGGATTCGGAGAACTAGAAAGGAAATCATATCAATCCCTTTTGTACATGTTAAACGATTTGGAGTCAGATTTTTTTTTCTTTTTTTTTTCTTTTTTTTAGCCCGGAATCTAACTGAAATCATCGATCTCCGATATTGTCATATATTGAAGTAACAAAATATATGAAGAATCGGTTGACTTCAAGGAAAATAAAGCTCACCAATGAATATGATTTACTGAATTGACTGTATTGACAATATCTGAAACATCTCTCTCTCTCTTCAGAGAGTGAAAGAAAAAAAAATGTCTCATGCTCTATTCGAAAAACGAATAAGTGCTTGATTTTCTTTTTTTTTTTACTCTTACCATATCGACTCAGAGGAACTTGCTCTGATGTATAGTTATGGTATATTTCAAAATGGATTTGTTATCTTACAGCACGAAACCTAAAGTTAAACAAAGACCCAATAATAGTTTCTTGGGAAATTCCATGTTTTGAAAGGAAGGATGCACACCTTTATCATTATGATAACTCATCAAAACCGAATATTGTCTCCCACTAGTGACTAGACATCTTGCAGCTATATAACATTGTGAAAAGGATAGTTAAAATTAAGGATTGATTGACTCGCATACATTAAATTCTCTTTTGTGTTACACAGTATGGGACTTCGGTTTAAAAGATATAAGTGTTATAAAGGTATTATTGGAATTAACAAATTAAATTGATACAAATGGTAATTTAACTTTTCTACCCATAATTTCTTATATTCATCAAATGCTGCTGATTATTTCGAAAGGTTTGGGTTCACATCACATATTGTAAACATGCTATCGTAATGAAAACCGAAAAGACGAGTCTAAAATGCAATTTCTAAATTTAGGAGAGAAATTCTTATCATATTGATATTAATGTCCCCAAGCTTGAGATCAATATAAGGATTTTCTTTTCTTTTTTTGTGAAGGAGAGCCTTCTTGATATTTCATACGCTTGTACGAAAATTAATCATTGTACTCACTGTTTGTTTGTTTGTTTCTATGTTTTAATGCACCGTAATATTTGCAAGGCGGACTTACCGTTTGTTTTATTTTCGACAGCCCTGCATGACGGGACTGAAACGTTCCAAACCGGGAAGTAAGTCGACCATCCTGGTAGTCCCACACACTGCAATGTTGCGTTGCCAATGAGGATGAAACCCTGACCACAGGTGAGAGTAATCTCAGACCCAAAGCTCGTTATATTGGAGTCCCAATAACCATTAGACACGTCCCCAGGATAGTCACAAAACCCGAGAGAGACTATCAATAACAGGGGAAAAGATGAAGGCAATTAAAGGAAAGAACTGATTATTATGAAAAAAAAGAAGGAGAAAAAAAACCACCAAAACATACTTAGTCATGATCAAACAATTAACTCCTGCAACACTGTTTGTTAGGCTAAAGTGCTGTTTTTACTTATATCTTAGTTACAATAGCATTATGTAAACTGACGTTTCATTACACACACAAACGCACAAACATGAGGTATTAAACTACGTAGTTCCATGCTCTCAGAAAATTGCTTGTTGTTGGCGTGCGATGAGCTAGGACAATTCAGAGCGGCGCAGTATCATGATATGCAAGAATAAAGCCAGAATTTACGTGGAGTATAATGTTGTTAGGATAGTAATGTTAGTAAAAATTCGAAATAGATACAGTCATATAAGGAATATATTCAAATTTCGATACAAGTAGGACACAATCGAAAATTATTTTGTTGGTCTAGGTATGGGATAACACCGAATAGAGTAATCACTCAGTTGAAGATTGTTTGGATTTTTTTTTCTTTCCTTAACTGAATTTTGTGTCCTTAACTGAATTTTCTGTAAATCTTTTTATAGTTCAATAGTTCAATAGTTTATTTATTTCCATCATCACAACGAAAAGAAAAGAAAAAGTTGACATAATCCAAAGTGATACAATTTTTTTTTCATTTCTCTTACACTCGTCCGATAAAGGATTTTTTTTTCAATACAATATAAATTATACACGAATGATGTCATAAAAAAGAAACAATGCACTTTGTCATGGCAACAAAAATAGTAAATAATCACAATGATGGAAAACAGTGTTCCACTAAAAAAGCCACGCTTGTAAAACGTGGAACACTGGAACAAAACAACAACAGCACCAATTTGTTATACCAATAAGACATATTCATTTTAAATTCTTCTATATACTATTGTACATTTTACTCATTGATATAATGATGTTGATACTATGAACAATACTTACTAGGATTTTAGGATGCAAACGTATAAACTATATAACATATCACATTTGTGGCACAGACACTATGGGGCCAGGTGTGCCAGGAAAATTGAACGGAAAGGAAGATATGCAATCGGCCACAAAAAAAAAACATAACGACGACAACAACAACAACAATAACACAATACACAGAAACAACAGAATTTGAGGAAATGCACTCAGACAGATACTGGACAACGAAGAACGAGGAAAAAGGAGCAGGGAAGAATAGAGAAGAAAAAGGAGAGGGATGGAAAAGGTCTGTGGACACACTACAAAATCTCAAGGAAAAGTGAAACATGACGGGTTTTTCATTGAACAGAATTAACTGGTATATTTAGAAAACAAATATTTTTGAGTTTATACTTAAATGTAATTAACTTCACAGATTCTTTTAGATCATTATCTAAGCTATTCCAAAATCTGGGTCCGGTATAAACAAATGTATTTTGAGTGTGTACAGTTCTAACTAAGGGAAGATGAAATTCTTTAGATTGTCTAGTGGGATAGTTATGTACGTGGCTGTTACGGTGAAATAAAGAATAAACTATTTTGGGTAGATGATTGCAGTTGTAATTAAACATAAATTGACCAAATTGAAACAAATATAACTCTTTTATTTTCAGAATTTTGTGCTCAAGGAAAAGCTTGTCAGTATGTGCTCGGATATGAAGGTTAAAAACGATTCTGAGCGCCATCTTTTGCAGAAGAAAAAGTTTATCTAACAATGTCGAATATGTATTCCCCCAAGCAAGAATTCCGTAATTCAAGTACGGCAATACCAAACTTGAATAAAGCGTAATCAAAGCCGAAGAAGGAAGATAATATTTCAATCTATTCATTATGCCTATGTTACGTGCAATTACTTTACAAATATTGTTTATGTGACACTTCCATGATAACTTGTTATCAACACAAACACCTAAGAATTTAATAGACGAAACCTCTTCTAGGGGAGTAGTGTCAAATATAACATTACCTGGTAATCTATCTAAAAAATTACTGAAAAACATATACTTTGTCTTCTCAATATTCAGTGACAATTTATTTGCATATATCCATTGTGAGACATTCTTCAATTCATCATTCACTGTACTAATCAAAGTATCAGGGTCAGGGTGGGAATAAAAAAGATTGGAATCATCCGCGAATAATATAAAAGAGAGTTTATCTGAAGATCTATAGAAATCATTAATGTAAACTATAAATAACAGTGGGCCTAACAAACTTCCTTGCGGAACACCACATTCTATTTTCTTCATAGAAGAATCAAAACTGTTCACATGTACATATTGAAATCTGTCAGATAAATAACTCGTAAACCATTGCAAGGCTTTTCCGCGAATACCATAATGGGATAACTTAGAAAGAAGTATACCGTGATTAATCGTATCAAAAGCCTTTGAGAAGTCCAGGAAGATGCCTATTGTATGCGAGAATGTATCAAGTGCATGTGTAATCTTTTCCACAAAGGTAAGTAAAGCGTGGGTGGTGTTGTGATTTTCTCTGAATCCAAATTGAAAATTCGTAAATATATTACTCATATTGAAAAATTTTACAGTTCGGATATATACTATTCTTTCCAAAATTTTAGAAATTGAAGTTAATAACGATATTGGTCTGTAATTATTGACATCATTTTTCTCCCCTTTCTTATATATAGGTATAACTTTGGCAGTCTTCATTTGACTTGGTACAAGCCCAGTACTAAGTGATAGATTAATAATATATACTAAAGGATCTATTATTTGAAGAATTATATTTTTCAACAAATAATTATCGATTCCATCACAACCTGGGCTTTTCCCTTCTTTCAAATTATTAATGATATCAATAACTTCTTCGTTATACGTAGGGCCAAGAATATAGTTTTAGGATTAGGTATATCTAAAAAATAAAAAAACACTTTATTAGATGAAGGGATACTTTGTGATAAATTTTTCCCAATCGATGCAAAAAAAATCATTAAAAATTTCGGCCATACCAGCAGGTACATTGCTTGAGGTATTACCCCATCGTACTTCTGAAATACTAGATGCATCATTAGATGTATTCATAACATCTTTTATTGTTTTCCAAGTATTCTTAATATCATTTTTATATTTCATTATCTGGTTGACATAAAATTTTCTCTTTTGTAAACGCAATAAATTCGTAAGCGTGTTTTTGTAAGTCACATATTTTTGTCTGTTTTTATCCGTAGGGTTACTCCTGTATTTATAAAACAAATTATTTTTTCTATTAATCGATCTTAAAAGTGATTGGGTTATCCACGGGAGTCTTGGAGTTCTTTTATAAGAACTTTTCCTTTTGCAAAACGGAATATGTTCATCAATTTTAGAAGTGATAGTTTTCATAAAATAATCATAACACAAATCAAGATCGGTATTGTTGTATACAAAAAACCAATCAATATCTTTTAAACTATTTTGCAAATTAATAAGATTATTGGCCGTAATCTTACGACGTCTCTGATAATTATTTTGCCTAGGAGATAACTTAATTGGCACTTGTGTAAAGATTGGATAATGATCAGAGATGTCAGATAAAACAATACCAGACTCGGGAATTGGGAGAATATTACAAAAAATATTATCAATCAAAGTGGCAGATCGGTCAGTAACACGGGTCGGCTTAGAAATTAACGGTAATAAAGAAACAGACATTAAAGTTTCTACAAATTCTTGCGAAATATGTTGGGAGTTACATTTCATAAGATCAATATTGAAATCACCCATTAAATATACATGTTTATTTGTAAAGATTGAGTTCTGCACTAAATTTTGTACATACAACAAAAAATCATTCGGATTCGATCCAGGGGGTCTGTAAACAACTCCAATCAGTATGTTTTTCCCATTCGGGTTTACCATTTCAACAAAAAGAGATTCAACTACATCAGTCATGACATTCAATTCTTCATGGATAGAATATTCAAATTTGTTGGGGATGTATAAACCCACGCCACCACCCATTCTTTCTTTTCTATTTCTGTACACGAAATCAAAGCCGGATATAGAAAATAAATGACTTATATTGGGAGTCAACCTTTGGGAGTCAATCTTGGGAGTCAATCTTTACTTTTGATACTGACGGTTATATGAATAGTACACGAATTGTCCGGATCCAAGTTGTGACTCGTTTTCACATGTACATTCGTGACGAAGCCTTTTGTTCGATATGAAGTTGGCATATGTTTCTGATGTAAAGCACATGCTTTTTCCTTGACGCATAAAAACAACATGCTGTTGGGTGTTTGTTTTACCGGTAGACATGCACATTTCGACAGAGTGAACGCCGGATACATAGCTAAGAGACGCCTGAAATTGTTTTCCGTCGACCTGAAAGCATCCGAGATATCCAGGCTCTGCGTGAATTTATGATAATGGTTGCAACAAACAATTGACTTCGGATTTTTTTTTTGATAGGCAGGTCCTATTTCACCAAGCCTTGACATATTTGTTAATAGTAAATACGCAACAGCAATCTTTGTATTTATAGGGTCATATTGAATACATGTGGTTACACCTATTAAACTGAACATTTGCTTCTTAACAACAATATTGTGTAATCACCTCTTTCAATCCAAGTATTTATTGTGAAAGGTCAAATACTAAGGGCTATAATATGTGACTTGTCTTCTTTGTTACTGCCACGAACGGAATGCTGTCAAATACATCAGTGCATAAACACTGTTTTGAGAAATGAAAAACGAACAAAACAACAACAACAAACAAACGCGGAATTGATGTATGCATATATAGTCAAGTGTCAATATGGGTTTCAAGTTCACAGCACGCTTAGACTCAGATGAAATACATTTTTAAGGACTTTCATCAGGGTGTTGCTGATGTGGTCAAATGATGAATGGTAATTTACATAATCAGTACACATCATGCAAAGGTATAGCATGAAAATAGTCGTACAAAAGACCGTATTCAAAAGGTTTGCAATTGCATGTTCGATCTCACCTTGGCATTTGAGTCGGACAGTCAATCTCCTGGGACAGTCGGTTCTCTCCGATGTACAATCCTCTAGACGAAAATACCCTGTGCATTGATGAATATGAATTTTCTATGTTACTTCCGAGGTGCGCAAAGGATATTTGAACATAATTTTTTTATAATGTTACTGTAGGCTGATAGGAATCGGTGTGGATACGTATCTCAATGATGAAAAAAAAAACCTCGAGTACTCACCTCACTTAAAACTTAAAGTTAGTTTATAAAACAAATTATAAAAAGGCAACCATAGACCTATACTTACAAACTTTGACTCACGATTATCAAATTTAGCAGGTACCACTAAACACAAAAGCTCCTGTTACCAATTTGTTTGCTTCTTTCAACTAATATTTATACACGATTCTCTGTTGTTCAAGGATTACAAGCATGAATTTTAATGGAATACACAATACTACAGTCACCCTCAAGACATGATATCCGTTGACGTCTGTTCCATGCTGCAATACTGGGAGAAATCTCACGCGAATATTCCTCTGCCTCTGGGAAGCCGAGTTCTCCACAGACCAGTTCAGCAGCTTTCTCATTAAATCCATCATAGCAGACATATCTGTCTGGACTGAGGACCACTGTGCCTTCCAGGGGAGAGGGTCCGCCAATCAGCTTCGCCAGTGATACCGCTTAAAAATGAACAAAGTCCCCAAAGTTGAGCGTGACTTTTGATTGTATAATACAACAGCGTTTGATGTGTTAATGATGTGAACAACAGAAAAAATAATTTGGTAAATTGTTTTGCAGGCTAATAACTATTAAAGTCGAGAATATTAAAGGTACCCTTTTATGTAAAAGTATATTTTCAGGTCTCGGAATATATTGAATATTCTGTCCACTTTTAATAAGTCTATTATGTTCATTTTGTTAGTTATAAGACTGTTACGGTGTCAAAAAGCACACAAACATTTTATATTCACTTCAGCCACAGTGCATAGTATTGTTTCGTAGAGTTTATGAAAGAAAATGTTTAGCATTGTTCAAGACGAAACTTTTGGTTTGCTTGCTTGCTTGTTTGTTTGTTTGTTTGTTTTTTGGTACTCTCTCTGTACTGGATTTATATTTCTTCTCCAATGCATGAAGCTTCTGTTTACCACTTAGAGCAGTGATAAAAAAAAAAGTTACCACAATGCATATGTATAGGTCAGTTAATGGTGTCACAAAGCGCACTACGATATAAAAATCGCAATTAAGCAGAAAATATAAGGATATATCACTATTTTTCTCAATAAACCACAACTGCAAACAGTTTAGTCTAGAAACAACTTTAGTATAACTCCTCTTCACATTTTGTATCCCTGCAATGCTTACATTGCTTATACTGATTTAAACGTTTACATTATTTGTTTCTATCCTTAATTCACATTTTGTAACTATTTTGAAGAACTAGAGCTGGGACTTTTGCTTCATCTGCAAATGGTAAACAATGCCTTTAACCTATCGGCGGACACATACGGTGTACACATACCCATTACTCTTATCATTACTATCGTAAAAATCCCTAAAAGCTTATTTACGTCGATGAAGATTACTTTGGGAATAGGTATACCTCTCTACTCATGAAGAATTGAATATCACACAATGCCTACATTTAAGTCATTTTATTTCACCACATACATTTTACATTTTTACATTTCGGGAAAGGATGCATGGTAATACCAGGTCTCCAAAGCATATCTATTGCATGTTTGTTGTTTGTCTGCGAATAGTGATGATATATTTTGTAGCCTATAGGCCTAAAAATGTTTAAATCACGTCATGTTCTTTTATATCACACGGAAATAACGCAGTTCTCCTCAGACCTTCACAAATTTAGATAATGATTTAACAATGATCTCATTATTTGCCCTAAGTGCCATTTAGTTGATGTAAATCATAAACCTCTTTCGGTGAAAAATGGAAAAAAAGAAAGAAAAATAACATGCTGTTAAAAACAAGCTAAACTATAAAATGCTGACAAGCTGTATGCATAATTATATGCATCTATACATAACGCAAGTTATCAACGTTGTTGCTACTCACCTTCGTAACATTTTACGGTCACCGTAAACTTCATCGGAAAGGTATATATGCCATATCCAAATCTTCGTCTGATGGGCCATTGACAAATGAGGGGAAGATTGGTTGTGATCCTTAATCAATATCAGGGACGTTTTGTTGGCAATTTCATCGCGTATATTAAAAGTCATCACTTTATTGTTGATGGACTCAATTTCTGTGAGAATTCGACGTCCACGGGGCGCCTGTACAACCCAACTATCACTGTTACTGGCGCATCTTTCATCACACAATATCTCCTCTACCAGTGGTCCTCCCGAACAGTTCACAGTTAAATCTGCGGTACAAAAGTGGATAAGTGGTACATTATTATCATTATTATTATTACTTTTATTATTATTTTTATTTTGTATCTCATGTAGAGTAAGTGTAGGAGTGACCCTGGATCACACAGCCCACAGTATAATGCCTATAAGAGACTGATTCAGCCTTCACAGTCAGTGGAACAAATTTGAATCAAGACGTCAGTAAGTCTTTATTACCATAGGCTTTAATAAGTAATAACTGACACTTTATACGTGATATTGTTACAAATACCAATAAGTATGATCGATGACAGTTTTTTTTAACAGTTGGTGGCCATATACATCCACATGTACCTGATAGAAAAAACGGAGGAAACCATTCCAAAATAGTTTTAACAAATTTCATATTTAAAGTTCGACTGCTGATATTGATAGCATACATCATTGACCCAATGCCAGTCAAGTTTACCTAAACAAGATTAAAAAAAAAATGAGTTATTTCTTAGACCCAGTTGAAAATGAGCATGCCCAGTTGAAAATGAGCATGCATGATAGTGCAATTAGATTTAAAGTGATTATTACCGCCAGTATGTAAATCATGTATATTATTACCGGTTGTCTTCTTTTACACAAACACCTCCCTGGTAATATATCAATGACTTAATAAAATTAATGCATATGGCAGATACTCACACGTTGTGTTACTCCCCATGGTTGATGAAAAGAGGAATAAATGAGGAAAGATGAGAACACCAAATGACCATTCCAGGTATGCCATTTTCAATGATTTGTATAACTACTATGAACAGGTCCAATAGTGGTCACAGTCCGTGTACACTGTTGAAAAATTCTGATCGAATGCAAAACAACCTGTCAAGGCCAGACAATAACGTTTGAAGTTAAAGTCTAAGATACTTTGTAACAGACCTTAACGGGAACATTTCACGCGCTCTATACACAAAAGTAATTGTCACTGTTTAGAATTCGAGATTCCTGAGGATGGCGTGAGAGAAAGTGCGCATAACAAGACTGCGCAACTGCTCGACCACTCCCTTAGTGTGCTTACGTGATCAAACTGACAGTTTATGTAAGACATGTGAGATACTCATTTATTTTGAATAACGATGTCTCACCAGACTTCCCAGGCTTTCAAGGAAGCGAAACAATGAGATATTAAACGGAAACAGAATGTGGTGAGTATACGCCGTCAATCACAGCTTCGATTACATACCAACTTGCCTGTTTATTTTTGAGTCTGAGCCCATCATCTGCATGATCGTTTGTGGAGAATGAATATTGATGTATGTTTTCCCGCAGTATGCATGAATTTTTAATGGTGCTAGATTCTTGTTTTGAAAGTACATTAGAGACTCGACCTTTTAGCTTTATGATAAATGCACATTGAGCATATAACAGGCAAATAATTTCTTGCAGGAACTAGCAATTACAATATGTGTTTGTTACCGTTTGTAATCTTTGTAATTCAGGAAATCATAATTATACATTCTCATTTAAAAAAAAAGATGACACATGGGAAGCTATGATGCTTTGTCTGGTTTTGTCTGTAGTCCCTTTGACAAAATGCGCCCTCCTGGTTGCCGCCAGAGTCGAGGTCGCTGTTGTTGTTGCTTCCTTATACAGGTTTGATTATCCTAATACATATATATACATAATTATGTATATATATATATATATATATATATATATATATATGTATATATATACACACAATCAGTGCAATCAATCAATCAATATATATATATATATATATATATATATATATACAATCAATGCAATCAATATATAATCAAACCTATATAGATGTGGCCGAGCGGTTAAGGCGTTGGCGTTTGTTTGTTTGTTTGTTTGTTTGTTTGTTTTATTTCAATACGGTTTAAAAAACCCACTATCAGCCTCAGGGCTGTTTTTCAGTGAGTCCGTATATATCAACATACTTTTTCAATTCAATTCAATTCAATTCGGTTTTATTTCAAATCAAAAGAAGCATAACAGTTAGTCCGCAGACTAATAGTGTCATGCGTACAGAATAAAAATACATGCATGATTACAGAACATTCACAATCCAAGAAAAAATCAAAAAGTTAAAAAACCTATTAAATTATTCAGTCATACCAATATCATACAAAGCGTATTCCTTACAGTCCTATAATTACACATTACATTTACACAAAATTACACATGTGGTGATATTGCTGTAAACATAGATGCAGACATTCAAAAACAGACAATATTCATGTACTATGGCTAGAGCAGAATAAATTTCCAAATGCAACATAACGAATAAAAAAACAACAAAATTAAATCAGCGGATGTATAGTGCCATATATGAAAAAAACGAAAATACAACAGTTCATATCTTTGAAAAATAAAACAAACAGAGATTGCACTGATATCAAATCACCTTTCAGCACTATATATTATTAGTATCATATTACTATTGCACTGCACTTCAGAAAAAATATATATTTCACATGGTGGGAGTATGAAATTGGACATACCATGTAGGTAAACTGTACACATACACTTACAACAGGGAATACATGTGTGTATATCATAACAAATTTAAAAACCATGAGTCCAGAAAAAAAAATCAATGAAACATACCCCTTTTACTAAAATATTATCTTCATCAACATAACCATACACAGATATACGCTCATAACTATATAAAACAGATGTATCATGTACATACATATAAACAGCGTAAAGATAGAAACGCCAGTTTCAATCTATTTGTTCATTATATCGTTATTACTAACAGATATAATTTCGACAATATATGATATTAAAATCAAATTTCATTCAAATATAAAAATTGCAATTCAAATTTCCAAAAATTGATTCTACGTAACTATTGATTTCTTGGTTTATCAAATTACAAAATGCATTGGGCACAATGAGGCTACATGCGTTCAACTTACCAATGAGTAATGTTATTGCAAAATGTTCAAAAGTTTCACAATTACCGGAGTACTTGATTACCCAACTCTATAAAAAATATAAATCATGAGATTCCAAATGCAAATACATGATGAAATAACAAATTTCTCAAAAATTTCATAATTGTTTAAATACTTGATTGCACACATCTTATTCTTAATACAAAATGCATTGGGCACAATGAGGCTTTGTCTGTTCAACTTACTGATGAGTAATGTTATTGCAAAATGTTCAAAAGTTTCACAATTACCGGAGTACTTGATTACCCAACTCTATAAAAAATATAAATCATGAGATTCCAAATACAAATACATGATGAGATAACAAATTTCTCAAAAATTTCATAATTGTTGAAATACTTGATTGCACACATCTTATTCTTAATACAAATACATCAATTCACGTATGAAAGAAGCAAAATAAAATTTGTTATTGCTCTAATTATAGTTGAGTGATGTATATACAATTACAGAGAATTCAAGAGGTTCACAATTGCTGGGATGCTTGATTGTGCGTACCTTTTCGTTCTGATTTTTGGCAGTGTTAATTTGTGACCATTTCGGAGTCCTGTTCGAGATACAGATTGTCTACTTGAGGGAAGCAGACCTCTATGTCTGTCAGAGAGCAACAGAGATTTTCCAAAGCTCAGGATGAGGTCTGTTCGACGAGACTCCAGGGTTGGGATGTCATACAACACTAAGAGTTCATCATAATGATATTTCTCAGGAGAGGAGATCATACGAAGAGCCCGCTTTTGAACTCTCTCGATTCTGGTGGACTGATGTGCTGTGATGCTGCTTCCCCAGACTGGAGCACAGAATTCCATCAAGGGGCGAATGTAAGTTGTGTAGACGAACACCAAATCACCACGAGAAACTCCGAATGATTTCAATATGGTAAGAATGTACAGGCGGCGAGATGCTTGTGAGATCATGTGATCAACCTGAGCATCCCACTTCAGGTTGGCTTGTATAATCACACCAAGTAGACGAAGGGCAGGTACTGCTTCCAGTGCTGTGCTTTCAAGCATGATAACAGGCGGAGCTGGAGCATTGCGTAGGAAGCTAACATGTATGATCTTGCATTTCTCAGGTTTGGGCGTCATACCATTGACGGAACACCACTGTGACAAGGTGTCCACCTGCAACTGGAGCTGACCAGCATGAGATTTGTGTCGTATGTCTACAAGTGACAGATCATCAACATACTTCCATCTCCTCTCGGTGCTCATTGCAGCATCGTTGATCATGATGAGGAAGATTATGGGCCCCAACTTGGTCCCCTGAGGAACTCCACACGTGAGCTTCTGCTCGGTCGAAGATGTGCCACAATACTTCACTGTTTGAGTGCGACAAGACAAGAAGCTTGAAATAACAGGAATGATAGCTGGGCGGACACCATGCTCCATCATCTTGCAAAGTGCTATAGAGTGATCAATTAAGTCGAATGCTTTTAGGAAGTCAATAGTGCAGAGAGTGGCCTCGTATCCTGGTCTCTCAAGACATCGATATACCTCATCGAGAAGGCTCACAAGATAGTGGCTCACAGAACTGCCCCTCATATTCCCAAATTGCTGTGGGTCAATCATCGGCTTGACATCTGCCATCATCCATTCTGCTAGGAAACCCTCAAAAACACGGGCAAGGATAGGAGTAATTGAAAGAGGTCTCAGCTGACTGAAATCGACAACGGGTGTTGTTTTGGGGACTGGACATACAGATGCAGTTTTCCAGCAGGATGGGAAGTGTCCTGTCTGTAAGCAGTTGTTGAAGATGGTGGTCAAGGGTTCAGAGATTTCATATGCGAATTCTTTGATGAGGCGAATAGGTATGTCTCTAGGATGTCCAGCCTTGGATGCATTCAACTTCTTGAGACGCTTGTAGACTTCATGTCGATTGATCTTTGGAGGAGGTAGGGAAGGTAGATATGCGGGCAAGGCAGATACATCAAGGCTAGGAAGTCGGTTGCAAATACTGGCAAAATGGCAGTTGAGTTCGTGGGCAAATTCAGCCGGCATTTTATCAGAAGCCAGCTTAGAGACAGAAGACTTGCGCATCCCTGTAAGGCCCTTGATTTGTTGGTGCCATTTTCCAGGTTCAGTCCGCCTAAGGTGATGTACTTTTCGAGCTCCAAAGTTCTTTTTTGCCTGAGAAATCTCTCTCTGAACAACGTTACGAGCCTGTTTATAAGACTGCATATCACCCCTGTCATGATGGTCATTTCGGGTGGTTATGAGTCGTCTAATGCGGTTGTTCATCCACACCTTGTCATTCACTCGACGTTTGATGGACACCTCATCAAAATGAGAATGATAGCGAGCAGTAAGGATTTCCTGGAGCCGCTCTGCTTGCAAGGATGCATCGGGCTGTTCATCAACATCCGACCAGTTGGCATGTGTTATCCATTGACCAAAGGAGCGCACGGATGAATCACGATGAGGTCGAACCGAGAAATTGACATGTTGGCGTGGAGCCTGTCGAGTCAAAGGTTGGAGTGATACGATCAGGTGGTCACTCTTACCTAGGGGAGCACACGTAGTAGGCTCTCTGTAGTCATTCCCCATGTCAGTGAAGATCTTATCAAGGATGGAATTGCCTCTCGTTGGCTCCAGAACGACCTGCCGAAGCAATGTGTGCAGCTCGATGGGCTGGGTATCAAGATCATTGAAGTCTCCTGCTATTAGTAGTGTGGTACTATTGGACAGTGCTCGAACTAAGTCTACAACATCAACGATGTGATCGCACATTTCATCACCATAGGGACAGCGTGGTGGGAAATACACAACACCGACAACTATGTCATGTCGCCATGCTGTATCTGAGGATGACTTTAGCTTGACCCACATGATTTCCAAGGATGGAGGGGTGTTGGCTTCAAATACCATGGTGGCGGTGATATCATTGCGTACATACAGTGCCACACCTCCGCCAATGCGACCGTCAGAGCGATCACGATGTAGCAGTTGGTATCCAGGAAGAAGACATGCTGAGGCAGGTTTGTCGACGGAAAACCAAGTTTCTGTGACTGCAATCAGATGCACATCTTGAAAGTGTGTGTGTGTGAAGTTGCAAGGAGTTCATCTGCCTTGTTACAGAGAGATCGTGCATTCAACAAGATGGTAGATGGCACTGATGAGTTTACTACAGACTGACTTTGTTCCACTTCTGTGTTTGGGTGGCACGGAATAGGAACAAGATTCTCAACACATGTCCTCCTCTCTGCAGTTAATTCACTTGTTTTTGTACAAGTCCTGGATGGAGGTATCACTGTAATAGGGTGCTGACTCTTCTCAAAAGCTCTCCTTCCACGTTTGGTTGGTTGAATTGAGCACAGGCCATGCTGTTTCAATGTATGGTACACATCCAGTGGAACTCTATGGTGCTGAGATGAGGCTCCTATTGACAAAAGCTGCTCTCTAGAGTAAGAAATACCAGGCATTGTAGTGAGGAAGGACCAGAGCACTATAACAAAGGCAAGCTTTGTATTGATGGCCATCACTGCTTTACCCATGACCGAAGAAAATCACTGAAGTAGATGAAACACAAAGGCATGTACTGTAGCAATGGCCTCCTTCCATTGAGTAGGTCTCTTTGCTTGCAGAAATTTCTGAAAATGTCTACTGGCATTACCGCTCATTCCCATGTTGGAATGACCTGAAAGTTGTCTAGCGAGGACTCTGAGTATAGCCAGAGAGGATGTTACCAAATTTGCTGTAAAACAGAAGCAATTCAGGACGAAAATAACTTCCTTTGGAAGAGCTCTGCTGCAGTGCAACCTATGGCGCCACTGCCCATAATGCATGTTGTTTTATACATGGTATAAAACAACAAAAGTAAAATACAAAACAAAAATTGCATTCACAAACACGACAAGAAACATTGACAAAACAAAAATACAGTAACAAAGTTTGATAAGGGAAAAAAAAAATGTAGATACAAAAAACAAAGGGAAAAAGTAATCTAGACCAAAAAAAAAAAAAAAATCATACAAATCTGAAAATTACCATATTAAAACGGAGTTTGGAAAATGGTACAATTAATGTTTGACACAAATCTATTCAACTGGGTTTCACATCTGAGATTAATCGGGAGGCTGTTATAAACTTTTGACGCTACATACAATGCGCTGTTTCTCTTGAAATTTGTGTTTGGCTTTGCGAGGGAAACTTTGGATACGTTATTTCTCAGTTGGTAATGTGACAATTTTGTTGTTAATTTAGCAGAAATCTCCATAGGAACAAGTTTGTGTAGTAGTTTGAAAACCAATATAGCCAGATCTTTTTCTAACTTCACATTCAGACAGTCTATATGTAAGGTTTCATACAGTAGCTTTCGACTATACATACCATTTACTTGTAGGATTATTCTCAGTCACCTATTCTGAATGACCTGGAGTTTCCGTAGGGCGGTAGAATTTGAATGCATCCAAATTGTATTACAGTAGTCAAAATGGGGTTGTATCATGCTTTTGTACAATAAGATCGCGGTATCTAGGTCAATGAATGCGCGTGTGCGTCTTAACACGTGTAAGCTACTCAATGCCTTTGACTTTACATGACTTATTTGTGGAGTCCAAGACAAATGACTATCGAGAATCAACCAGTATACAATCCAGCTCATTGTCATTATCTGTCACTTCATTGTCCGGCGACGTGATGGTTGGTTGCCCAGCTGGATTTTGGCCATGGTCAGTGGGCTGCTCTTCCTCCGCTGGGTTGCCCGGGCAGGCGTCGTGCCGATTTCGCTTCGGTTTGAGCCTGGTGGCCATCGGCATTGCAGACCCTCAAAATGTCATGAATTCGGAAGAATTCCAGACGAAATGCACTCCACCAGTCAATTCAGTCGTGTAGGGTACAAACATATATCTGCTATCTATGGTACATCGAAGTCAACAGATGAAATTTAGGGTCAGAAACCAATTCTCGCTATCGCCAATGACGTAAAAAGTACCCGGATGTGGCTTTCTCGTCAAGATTTAATTCACTTGGTAGCAAGGGCACTTCCGGCGCGGGGCATAATTTGCACAACGCTAGCGTGCGCGTACGTGTACCTTACCTATAGCGCAGCGCCGACCACGGATACTAGTACATGTACTAGTACAGTAGGCCGCTGTACTGCCCGAGCCAGCGAGTGGCCAGGCCTGTCATACTCGTACACTGGTGCCATAGTCTCCCCCCCCCCCCCCCCCCCCCCCGCCGCCGGCGGCCGGCCTTTCTTGCTATAGCTAGCATGCATGCACCACTCACTGCACGCACGCAGCGCATAAGCTAACACATACCGGTACGGCGTACATCACAGATCAGTCATCTCTGCATACGCTGAAAATATGCTGGAAAATATTCACCCACCTGGATATACAGTATATCGTCATGGAATGCCCATCTTTTTTCTTTATTTGTTCTCTGTCGAAATGTCGCGAACACAATCGGGAACGAACAGTGATCTCGAACTTATCCTGTCTCCAAAGCAATTTCTTCCAAGTAAGTACGTACAATGTACGTAGGCACTGTACTAGGCCTACTACTGAGTACCTAATGCTACTACCACTACTAGTAAGTCGCGTGTGCACGTACTGCGCTGTGGAGTCACCCGCAAACTTCACCCACGCTGCCACGTCACGTCTCGCATGCCAGTAAGGGTCCTATTTCTGCAGATTTTTTTCATTTATTGTCGTGCGAACAACACATGGCAGCTTCGCAGCAACAACCAATAGTTGTAGTAACAGCAATTTCTTAAGAATGGAGAAATTTCAAATCATATTAAAGCTGTAATTCAAGTCGAGAAAACCGGAAGTACACGTAGAATACAGTCGGTTGTGTGTGTAAATCGCATTAGTCACGTATCACGCGCGTACGAACGGAAGTGACTTTGCTACCGGACTATCCCATAATGCACCGTAAATGACGCTTAAATCAACATCCGGGTACTTTTTACGTCATTGGCGATAGCGAGAATTGAAATAGCAGAAAGGAGTTGCGGAGCTGCGGAGCTGCGTGCTGCAGGCTAAATCCTTTGCATCTGCGTTCCATGCCAAAGACCCGGGTTCGATTCCCGGCGGAGACCAATTTTTCAACTCTTGCGCTTTTCCGAAAAGGATAAACAGTAAGAGGAATAATGATGTCAAAGCTACGGACCGATTTCTTCTTCCTTTCTCACATGTATATGAAACATACATACTATGTGTATTATATATGTTATGATACAAAATATTTCAACACGTATGCCCCCTTTACTACTGCTTATTTCTGTGTATTTTTGTTAATGCGCATGCGCAATTGTTTGTTGTTGTCATAGAAGAAATCATAACAAAAGAACGCTTTCATCCACTGAGCTGATCCGAGTCCAACGTTACCGGACACCCCGCACTCTCGCTTGTTTTATGGATAATTAATCCACATTTAACACCAGTTCATATCGGTAAGTTTGACAAGAAATATCATTTTATCCATTGTGTGACAATGTATGCAAATATTGATTATTTACAGAGTTATTTAAAGTAATTTTATTGAAATTCATTAGGCACTCGGATGCTGAAGTAAGGGAGAGTCATTGAATATTGATAGATTGCACTTTGTCGAATTCTCGCCGTAATGAATGCATTTACAAGGCTAAATGTGTGTCATTTTCGTTGACATTCTTTGAGTAAGTGCATCTTGTTCAGATCTTTCCTGCCTCTCTGATGATATGATTTATTTGATGTTGCATTGTCAATGCGAAGGATTGAATTGTTGTAAATATAGATTTATCTAACGTAAAGAATAAGAAATTTGTGGATTTTGCCATTTTCGTGTGCGGTGTGCCGGTGTCCAAATGCGCTATGTGGATTACTTTTGGGGCACGCGCGGGGTAGCGCTTTCTTGATGCGCACATCCTTGTAGGTGCACGCGCGTACCCCTGCTTGCTACCCTGGATGGGAATATGACGAAATAATGGTGTTATTATGACGTCAACAATACTGTTATTATTATGTTAACAATGATCTAATTAGCATATGTTGTGTAATGAAATTCCTTCTGTTTACATTGCATTATTTGCATGTCATCTACTTGACAGTGAGTAATGATGAAATGGATATGTTTTGCAGGTGGCTGAGGCATACTCTCGCCATCACGGAGTTTGTCAGGACTTTGTTGTCTGTCTCCTGTTTTAACGGTAATTATAACCTTTGCAAATTGTAAATATTTTTAATACAATACTACGTTGGCGAGGCTTATGTCCAATATGTGTTTATGAATATTTGTATCCTTGTTTTGCGTAGGTCGCCAATAGTTTGTCACTTGATGCGAGAGGTTTTGCAGGTCTTTGCTTTCATTGGTGTATTTCCTCATTTCTTGTTAGATGTATCTTATTATCGACACACTATTACGTCAGGTTTTGAATAGTGAAGATAATATTTAAAGCTTGGTTTTTAGAGGTCAAATGAAAATGTATGTCATGCAGGTCAATAATAATCTTCGTATGGATGTATTCGTAGAAGTAATACCAGTTGTACCATAATGTGTTTCATTGTGATAATTGATATCATCCATATTATTATTGATTTCTTTTGCTAAAATAAGTGAAAGTATTATTTACTTCATCGCTATCTTCTTCTCCCTCTTTTTCTTCTTCGTCTTCTTCTACTTCTTTTTTTTTACTTCATCTTCTTATTTCCTTGACGTGCACAGCCTGGATCACAATGGAGATCAGAGTGGTTTAGTTCTCTATACCTTGAACACAGTGTTGCGTTGTTTTAGGTTTAAATTTTAATTTCATTCTTTGTATTCTTATATTCCAAAATATATTATTTTGTAATTGTTATTCAGAATTTCTAACCAAAAAATAAATAGATTTGATATTCAATTTCAAAGAATTGCTAATAATGCGTCGTTCTTTCTCCCCCAGTCTTCTTATTTGAACAACAGATTTAGAAAATTGCTCTCCCACTTTGATATTTATATTTCTTTTGTATTTACTTAAATACCGAGTGGACGCCTGTTTGTCCCGTCGGTGACATATATATATATATATATATATATATATATACATACATACATATACATAATATGTATTCATATATTCATATATATACTTTCTAAAAAAAAATCGAGTGAAAATTTTCACTCTAATACAAAAAAAGAGTGAATTTCGAGTGAAATTGGAGTGAATTTTGAGTGAAAATACTCATTTTCACTCATTTTGGAGTGACTTCAGGGATCACTCGAAGATTTTGGAGTGGTCCCTGACGTCACTACAAAATGAGTGAAAATGAACATTTTCACTCAAAATTCACTCCAATTTCACTCGAAATTCACTCTTTTTTGTATTCACTCTTCTAAGAGTGAATATTTTCACTCGATTTTTTTTTAGAGAGTATATACATATATTTGTGTGTGTGTGTGTGTGTGTGTGTGTGTGTGTGTGTGCATGTGTGGAAGGGGTGTATCAGTGTGCTTGTTTGTTCTTATATTGGTTTTTGAAACTGGAAAATAACGTAACCTGGTTAAAAAAAAAAAAATCCTGAGATTCGATGATGTCGAACATAATTTCGGTTGTTGTTTTAGCTACTCTTTGCATTAGTTACTGGAATGAGCTACTTGCAGATTCGAATGTATTTCAACTGAGATACCATGCTACAATGTGCTTTACCTTTATGATTATAGATTCAGTAACCTGCGCTAAGTATACAATACTGCTTTGCTACTACATCGTAGTCGTTACTTAATATACTTAATATTTGGATCTATTCATGTACAGTAAATCATGTATGTTCCACTTCATATCTGGTTCTTGTTGTTCATTCTCGATGCCTTCAGTTATTTCCGTTCTCTTTAGGATTCCCGGGAAACACTGACATCCGAAGCACACAGCTTACTTTGCGCGTCATACTGGCTTACCATGTGCTTTTCCAATGACACGGCCGTATATTTTTGATGTACCACTGACAGGGTGGACGTGTGGAAATGTAATCATGATTTGTTTATTCGATGCACAATTCATTTTACACAGAATTATGAAGGATATCAAGGGTCTTATGTTTTTGACTTTTTAAGGATATTATAAAGAATGCATAAAAAAACATGTAATTCAAGACAACCTTTAACTAGGAAGGGGAGCCTGAATATACTATATAGAAAATGATTAATGTGTTTTACACGTACACGAACACACACACACACACAATCACACAAACACCTCGAAAATTCACGTATAGGCTCCAGGGAGAAAAGACTCCTTACAATACCTTAAGAAGACGGAGGTCGCTGAAAACTTTGAAAAAATTTGAGTCGAATAAACTCATTCTTTATTGTCAAAAAAAAACACGTTACCAGTCTATTTCTTGATTTATATATATATATATATATATATATATATATGCCTCATAATTCATCATTCTCTCCCCTCACCTACTTAAAATTATCGTTCAGCGCCGCCTGTACAGTTGTGTTTCTTGCTTTTGTTTAGCCCTAACGCTTTTGCCTAACATTCATCCAACTTATAATTGAACTGAATGTTACGCAGATGTAAAGAGATTAATTGTTTTTTCCAAATTCTATTTTCCCTTTATTTGACATCGATATTCATCTGAAAGGATATGAGATATATTTTATATCATTAAAATCTTGGATAAATAACATTACAAGATCTGAATTCAAAATCAAGACCTCGGTGTACGGCGACTGTACTGGGCATGCGGGGTGAAGGATTACATACCACATCAATCCAATTCAGGTGAACTTAGGCCCCCCTTTCCCTTGACCTTTCACATTGAATTTAAAACATTCCAGCACAAACAGTTGCAATGCATTGCTCTCACATATATTACATTATCATGTGGGGTTATTTAACCATTTGTCACACAATATAGGTCTAGAATCATTCCACCGCGTCTAAGGGGATGATATCGATACGCTCCGAAGCAATTACCACACTTGTCAATTAAATATTAACAATGCTTTTCATTTTTCCTGGTGGCGAGAATCTTCACAAGTACGAAACTAGGTAATTGTTGGTATATATTCATGTTTATTTTCTCATTATCAATTTGGAAAATGGTTCATGAACAATACTGAGACGTTTTGTATTTCAGTGGCTATAATGGAGAACAAAGTGCATTGACGATGAGATGGACGAATAGGGGGCATTTCATGAAGCGTTTTGTCAGATATTTCGTCTGACAAACTGTTAAAAGCTACTGAATTACTTGCATCTGATTGGCTGAAAGTAAATTTTCAGACAAAATGCTTCATGAAATGCCCCCAGGTGACAGTTTTAGCTGATGACATTTTTGACTGCACCATTTTGAAGGAGTTAGACATCTTTACAAAATATTCAAAAATCATTATGTTGAACACAACTTGAATCCGTGTAATGGTGGAATTTCTTCTACTTCTAATAAATCAATTCTTGTTCGGTCCGGCTCGGTCCGGCTCTATTATATAATTCTACATATTTAGAGAAAATGTTAACATACAATTTACACAATGTGTCAATGCTAAATGGTCTTTGTGAAAGATTTTTTTTTTATAAAGTACATGTAATTATGGTGAAATTCTTACATGGATATTTTGTTTAACAAGCAAACAAATACTTTACACTATGGGACGGTGCAAAGAAATAAATTGCACTGCAGAAGCAGTGTAGTCGGGGTCATCCCAATAGGCTGACACAATTAGTCATCAGCCTACGAAATCGACATTGAAAGCAAGTCCATGAGTCATACAGCTCACGAGTCATACAGCCCATGAGTTTGACACAAGCCTATGACTTCGACAGATACAACACGGGGATTAATGTGTCGGTCTCGTGGGTCTTGTTAGCTTAGTGTCGAACTCATGGGCTGTATGACTCTTGATCTGTAAAACTCATGGGCTGTATATGTGATCGTGCACCTCAAAACGAACATAAAGTCGCACACACTGATTTTGCGTGAGGACTGAAAATAAGTGAAATGGGTCAACCTAGCCGAACCTGACTTTTTCATATTTTCTGAAAGAGCAAGTCTTCTTTTACATTATGCTAAAATTTGGTATCATAAAACGGGCAGGAAAGTGTGTTTTTTTAGCAGTTTATCTCGAACAATTTTGGTAGAATAGTGTGATTAGGTGTGTCTTTAGAATCCCTTTTTCATTTCTGAAAAACCTTGTCCACACTCTTCACTTTCAACTCTAATAACTTGTAAAAAGATAATGCTACTGCTTTGAAAGTTGGCATTGATTATGGACAGAATGTGTTAATGAGGCATGCTTAATTTCAGTTTAATCTGATAATCTCTTCATTGTTGTTACTGCTGTGGTTTACTTCCTGTTTTTTGTCCCATTCATCGCACAGCCAGCACGGTTTGGTAAAGATTAAGCGCTTGAATAGACACTGTACTTCAGAGCCTCTTTTCTCAGTTTACACTTTTCCTGAGTTTGTGCTTTCTTTCCAATATTTAGATAGGTTAGAAGAGTCCATTCGATTTGAGTTATACATCATTTTAAAGCTTAAAGTCTGCTCTTTCAGAATATGGTCTTAACTAAAAATTCATGTCTGGCGACTTTTTGTTTGTTTTGAGGTGCAGGGTCACATATATGACTTATGAGCTGTACGATTCGTGGGCGTCGGTCTCTTGACGTGCACCCGACACATGGCGTGCAGTCACTTCCATAGATACATTAGCATGGCGAAGTGTCAATCAATGATACAGTATGAAATCAATACCTCCAGTATTACTTCTAGATGAGCGTCAAAACAATACAGACCACAGGGATATGTGATTGTTCAAGTGCCATGATATCGAACAAACATACATGATGCATACAAAAATTATGTACAGAAGTACTCAATGTCGTCAAAATAATAAACTTTGTGATTCCTTTTATGGCGACATGGCCTATGCATCTTTCAATTTATCAAAAGCAGAAGAGAAGTGCATAAAAGGGGCAAAAATTGTATCGCAAAAAAAAAATGATCGGCGTCAACACATTAACTCTTGCACCGTTCTTTGTGGGGCTTAAATGGTTTATGCTTCAACATAATGTAGACCAACAATATTAATTGCCCTAATACACAAAAGGGGGTATTGTACTCTGGCGTTTTCAGGTCTTGATAAAATGCAGCGGCATAGCTTCAATGATTCGTGAATTTGTGATGATTGCATCACAATGTAATGTCGTTGGTCTTGGTATGAAGAATAGTTGACTGGAATCATCGCTGAATTTGTCGTTTTTTGTCTTTCCCTTATCTCACATCACTGAAATCTTCACTAAAATACTCACTGTTAACAATGTATAATACACGAGTTGACCTGATTGATATGACTACCTATGCAGTGGCATAACTACGGGGGAGGGGGGCGCACGGGAGAGCACGTGCCCCCCCCCCCCCTCCCACATCCGCTGGGGGGGGGGGAAACAAAAAACACGAAAAAAAACCTTGACAAAATGGTAATTCAAGGGTTAGTAAACTGCTTTTGAAATCGACATGAAAGGGAGATCAAGAAATAAGACATTTTTCTAAGACTTCTTTTAACCATAATTAAAGAGGTATATAGTGTAAAACATTTTTCAAAAAGCCCAGATTCAGCGTGATTCCTAGTTGGCATTCTGAATATAAGCAAGATGTGCGCAGTGTACTCAGAACATCCGAACGGCAAAAAGAGTCGCTGCACTGTTCGCAATGTGATGCAGGATGTACACCTTTGTATCTTAAATACGCTTTGTTATATCAAAGCTAGATCATTGATTTTGCAGTGTTGCTTTACATACCAGTCTATATTAAAATGCTTTGCATTGCCAATAATAAGACTTGACCTGGGCTGTTTCCTAAGTTTTCCATGTATATAAAACACACTCAAACACAGACACATAGGCGATGCTCTAAAGCTCAAATTTTGGACATCCTTCCCTCCCTTGGTCACTTCGACGCCCTCTCGCTGGTCATACCTCCCCCAATCATGAAAATAAACCGACACCCTTGACTACCAGTGGCAAATCGGGGGGGGGGGGGGGGAGGGGAGCACCCTCCCCCTCCACCCCCTTTTAATTTCCAAAGCGAAAAAATATAGCTATAAACGGCAGGTTTTGGACTATAAAATGTCTAAAATTTCAAGCTCTCTCACTTCGCTCGCTCGTCATCGTTATGCCATTCTCCTAATGTTGCTGCCAGTAATTATTAGCAGTTACGCCCGGTGCGCCCCCTTAATTTCCAAAGCGAAAAATATATATATATAGCTACAAACGGCAGTTTTGGGACTGTAAAATGTCAAAATGTTCCAGCCCGCTCGCTCGCATTTCATCGTTATGCCATTCTCCTGATGTTACTGCCAGTAATTGCCAGCAGTTGCGCCCGGTGCACCCCCTTAATTTCCAAAGCGAAAAAATATAGCTACAAACGGCAGTTTTGGACTGTAAAATGTCAAAATTTCAAGCTCACTCGCTTCGCTCGCTCGCATTTAATTGTTATGCAATTCTCCTGATGTTCCTGCCAGTAATTTGTCTTTTTACACCGTCATTCCATAATCCATGTATAGAAAACTTACAATCACATTCCGTTATGTATTGTACACAGCGCACGCACACACGCGCGCACACACACACACGCGCGCACACACACACACACACGCACGCACGCACAAGCATACACACCCTCAAAATTACTTTCCACGAGGTGCCCCCCCCCCCAATGTCTTGACCCACGGTACGCCACTGTACCTATGACATGTCCATTCATAACGAAACATTCCGTCCGATATGACATTGACATAATTTATATGCCTCTGATGTAAAACACATACTTTGTTCTTGAGATACAACAACAATTTCATGTTTTCTGTTTTTCCTCTACCGGTAGACATACACATTTCTTTAGAATGAACGCCTGATTTATTGTGAAGAAAAGACAGAACTTCTTGTCCATCAACGTGGAAGCATCCGAGATATCCAGGTTCTGGTGAGATTTAGAAGGTTATTGTTACAACAGGGAAAAACACTTTCTCCATAATTACGTTTGTTAAGTCATATCTTTCCAAATATTGTATTTTCTTTATAATGTTAGATACGGCATAAGAATCTCTGTATTACGATTATGTGAGATACATGTTATTACACCTAAAAATAAATAAATACCTATAAATATGTTAGGAATAATGAACATTAACATTCATTATTTTATGCGCGCTACCTATAAATATGACACTTATTGCGCGCGCTAGCAGGGTAGTAACACCTCACTCTTAATAATCATTGTGAATATTCGCACTGTCATCCCTGAAGAAGAGGAAGGATCCTCGAAAATTCGGATTATTCATTAAATCAAGATTGGCTATTAATGCATTCCCTGCATTCCTCTGTTGTGACTTTATTATTGCTATAAATATGTTATATATATATATATATATATATATATATATATATATATATTTATATAACGCCGGAAGAGATCCTTGCCATTTGATTGGTTGTTTGACATTGATTATTCGGCCCATTTCACTATGACGTCATCATCCGTGTAATTTTGGATCCATACGATTTGCTCTATTGCATGCTCACTGAGAGCCCTACGCGTATACGCTTGCGTTTTACAGTGTATGTGTGCGACAGCGCGCTACCTAGCGTAACCAGTGAGCACTCTCGCGATCTCAGATACTATTATTATATTAGGGAGCTTTAGATTTTAGACGCGCGGACGTTCAAAGGGGAAAAAAAAACATGATCTGAGCGTGCGCAGTAGTGCGGGTCAAGTTGACGCACGCTTCTGCGCACGCTCAGATCATGTTTTTTCCCCTCTGAAATTCCGCGCGTCTAAAATCTAAAGCTCCGTATTATTTCTAAATTAATAAAACATGAAAGGGCAAGAATCTCTTTCAGGCGTTATATTAAATAAATAATAAATGTTTTTTATTCGTGCAATGGACAGAATATTTCATTCGGTGAAAGATGAAATGTTTGATCCATTCAACTCGGCTGCCCCTCGTTGAATGGATCATTTCATCTTACACCTCATGAAATATTCTGTCCATTGCACTCATAAACATTCATCATTTGTATTATATATATATATATATATATATATATATATATATGTTGATAAGGTATTCCACGTGTTGGCAAGATAAAAAGATAAGTAACAAAGCTGCAACAAAGTTCATGCTGTATTCACCAACGGTTTATTTCTTCACACAAATTTTCGAGCGTCTCGCCGCCCTTTCTCAAATGTTGATACTGAGAGAACAATAACAAAATTAAGCCATAACAATATATTGCAACCGTGTTACCAAGGATGCGCGTTTAAACCAAAGAGATTATACCTATAGAGTAAGTAGTCGCCATACACGTGCGTACAAATAGTGCGTCCAAAATTGAAGAGGGAGCGCACACTCAGTTCCCATTGTGACGTCACAATGAAACATTGCGCGAATATTCAAGTCGAGCGCATAAAACAGTGCGCTGCCATCTATTGATTAATAACTGTACAGGATCCGTGCAATGGCGGCTCCCACAACGCGAAATGGCAGCTCCCTCGCGCGGCTGCCTCACAGAACTCTTAGGCCCGAATTCACAAAGGTGGTTTCGCTCGAAACCATGGTTTCAAACCTCAGATTTGAAACCATGGTTTCGACTTGCGATTCACAAAGGTGGTTTCAGCAGAAACCATGGTTTCTCCTCAGTCTTCTACGTCACGATTTTGAGTCAACTGTTTGGGGTGGTCTGAAACCGTGGACTCAAATGAAACCGTGGTTTTTTGAGTCCACCGTTTGTGAATCGCAGACTAGAAACCACGGTTTCTAAAAACCGTGGTTTCTAGAAACCGTAGTTTCATTTGAAACCACCTTTGTGAATTCGGGCCATACACTCCAGGGCTCTATTGCCCAGTTAAAGTTGTCAGGCCACCTACTTTGTTGATATCTTCATTGACCCAATTGGGCAACTACAATTCAAAATGGATTGCAATGTATGTCAACATTTCAGATTCAATGATTTTTAAAAAATACACGTATTTTTATAATTGTACATGCATTAATGTACGTATATTCATGTATATTTGTATAATATTATGTACATATATAAATAATACATGTAATACATACATAACATACGTGTAAAAAACGTGTATAAGGTCATTAAAACAAAATAAGTAATATTTGTATAATGTGTAACAATACCTATTTGGGCGGTGAGTTGGCTCAGTCGGTAGCGCGTCTGCCTCACGATCACGCGGCCCGGGTTCGAACCCGAGTCTGGACTGAGCAATGTTGTGTGTAAACATACCGTCCCCTCTAGCAAGAGGCAAAACACTCTGTCCCTCGGATAGGACATAAAATGGAGGTCCCGTGTATGAGAGAGTCACAGCTCATGCACGTAAAAGATCCCGCTTCATTCATTCATCGAAAAGAGCAGGGTGTCTAACCCGGTGAAGTGGTCCCACCCCACATCCAACTGGACCCCATGGAAGACCAGCTTAGTGTAGCTGAATATGGGCTATCCAGCCATCTTCACAGATGGAAAATGAACAACAACAACAACCTATTTACGGGACAGCACAGGTTAATCGCCAAAAGAGGGCGCACAGACGGCAGCCTTATATTAAAAAAAGTAATTTTCTCTCGCTCGGTGAAAGGAGAGCTCGATGGCTTGATTCCAGGAGTCCATTTCCACCAAGTAATTTCATCTAATAATTTGCTTACTTTTCAATTAAGGCTGAAAAGCACAAAGGACCGATTTCTGACAGAGTAATATCCCCACTGGAAAGAACACTGATGACTGAATACATCCACGCTGTGTCAGCTTGTGTTGTTTTTTGATGACCGATTCTATACGTTATAATTAGAGCTTATATGACCTTTCTCTCTTACTCTTTGTAATTCTATCACTACTCTATTGCACACAATATTCAACCCATGTATGTTTGCACAACATTGTTGCATTTATATAGAGCACGACAATGCCGTTTATTTTCAACAGAACCACACTGAAATCAAGCATTAACAAAGTTCCTTCACTTTCTCTGTGACAACTCCAAAGGTATATAACCAGGCAACCGAATACATTCTTCCATAGACCTATGTATAATAATTGCTTCTTGAACGCTGCATAAAGTTCATCTTGTATCATGATTGATTGATTCTTAGATATTGAATAGCTACAGTATTCGCTCTATTTCGCTATAAACTCTCAATCCTGCATGATATGCCAACATATTTTCAAATACATTCAGCTCATTGCATATATAATATTGTACAAAATAATGTCTGAAATGTTAGTTACACATGTTTGAAGAACATCCTACAAGCCATCTGTTCAAGAAGTTAAGGATATACATTTGCTTTTAATGCTTTTCATTTATTTCCTCACAATGCTTTACTTAAACAATGTCAAGTTGACCACTATGGTAACTAAAGGAGTTAATTTCTCCATGCAACGAATCCGATTTCATGCATTAACGCTTTCTCAGTCTTATAAAATGCAACGATTTTATGTCAGTGCAGTAATATACATAAATACATTGAAAGTTATAGAAGGGACCAGTCGAGCTTAACAGAACTTTTTATCTGTGCTTGTTCAAAACAAAATATAAGCTATGCATCATCATGATTTTCATGAAGAGAAAACCAAGGATATAGATAATGACATTTGCCAAATTTCTTAAGCATATGAATTCCGTGTGCGACTTTTTTCTGTTTGCCCATTTAAATGATACAAACCTGTCTAAACGATCAGTGTAAACTGGTTCCAAATCATCGGGTCTACGTACTGTATTGAAAGTAGTAAACCATTGGATTTACGCACACAGCGAGTATGTACCGAGTGTCCCCCTAAAACTACAACGGGACCCTCCGGAATGATAACTTTAAAAATAAAGAATCATCCCAAATGAAATTTCAGGGTACGAAACCATAACTCATTGCCCACATCTTACAGAAAACCCCGTTCGATTTGCTTCAGTGGTCAAAGAGAAATGAGGAATTTTGTAGAGCATGTCAGGAATCTCTTCTCTCCAACTTCTGTCTATTGTGTTCACACACAAGAGCATCCAAGTGGTAAACTTAAAAGAATCAGACTCATGACATGGTTTACAACAATCTACATTTCTCTGTGACCGCTTATACCAATTGAATGGGGTTTTCTGCTAAATAGAGCTAAGATGTTATATTTTAAGACCTTGAAGTAGCATTTAGACAGTTAAATCATATTAGGTGTTATCAATGCAAAAATCTGATTGTATTCTTCTTTTTTTTTGGGGGGGGGGAACATACTGTATAGCATGTGCTGACTAGCTATAAGATTACGCATGCATCCACAATAGGTGCGACTTGATACATGCATTGCAAAGCTCGATGTTACATTGATTTTAATACACGAGTGATGTATTTTTACAGAGCTTCAACATGGCAAACTGGTTGCTTTCCTCTGTGAAGTCACTCAGTATCATTTTTCAAAGACGAAAAATTGTATCAAAATATATGTTAATGAGTAAAATGTGTGTCGTATAGCAACAACGAAGTACCTCGTTAATGCCCTTTTAGATAATCACGTACAGACCTAAAAAAAAAATGTACTGCACTACTACACGCCACTTACAATGTACTTCGTCTTTACCAGAAAAAAAAAGTATCTCTGAAGATAAATACAGAAGACAGGGAATTCTTTTGAGAACATTTTATGTTATGTTTCTGCCTTCTTATATTTGTTTCATGTTTTGTAAAGTCACGTGTAATGCTTACAATTATCATACTGCCTCCGAAGCTGTGAAGGCTTACAACTTAATGTTTGCAATGGAAATAAATTTGGCAGATACAGGAAATAATGTAGGTTATATGAGTTGGTTCCACTTCAGTATATTTTATAGTTCAACCTCTCTTAAGGAAAACTACGTGTTCATAGAATTCATGTACAGTTCCTCATGCAACATTTCTGTTGTGTCAGGAATGCATGATTCAGATCTTTTGTCCGCCGTGGCATACAGTTCCTCGAACATGACTGCCTTTTCTGGTGAGGGTCCCGATACTTTGTTCACCTTTGCGTACAGTTCATCGCAATTTTCGGGATTTGAGGCGGAACATGTTTGGTCCATCGTGTGGTGGCGCCCACTATATCTGTCCATTTCGGGAAGAAAATTATTAATGGAATCTTTTTCAGGATTCAGGAGAGTGTAGTCTGTGGAGTCGAAAGCCTCAGGATATTGTGGTTTGTTACTGGTATCAGTCTCATTGTCGGCCGTAGGATCTAATTGAAAGTAGAAGGCTTCGTCAGAGGGTACAGCTGATAGGGAACCTAAATTGGAATATGGAGTGTCAACTGTTTGGTGAGAGTAACCCTTGTGATTCACAACCGGACCAGTCGATGTGAAAGCTGGGTTGAGACTTCGTGCCCTGTTGTCGTTGGAGGTTTGATTTTATCGTATTCGTTGTCTCCACAGATAAGCTTACCTACCGACTTGGTAAGTTCGCCAGATTTACACAACGCTGAATATTCATTGACCTGATCTCCGTTTCCACCAGGGTCATTTATAATTCTGTCTTGAGTGGGGTACACTTTGCTGCTGCTCAGATCCTGTCTTCGAGTGCAAACGTCGTCAAACCTTGTTAGCGAATTGTAACATGTATCATCAAACAAGAACGCCTCATCGTGAGGCCTGAAGGCACTTTTCTTCATCCTGTCGTTTCTATGAATATCTTCATTCGGGTATCCACAGTCCTCATAGCTACTCTCTGCTTGATCGAAAGATGTTTTCTGTGGGTTAAAGCATTCTGGACCTTGTAGAGTAGTTGAAGCGGTGACGGTTGCTCTGCGGTTGCTCTGTGCAGGAACTGTACAACAGGCACTTCGCTCTATCCCCGACGGTTGGCAATATCCCTGATTCACCTCCGCAGCGTCTTGGTAAATATGATCTGGGTCCTCTTGCTGAGTTGTGGTGGCCTCGAGTCCAGTGCCAGGGTGGTTTGGAAGATGGTGACCACGTGCTCCAATGTTAGTTCTTGCAGATTCTAACAGAATATGTTCCGTTCTTGGACTTTCGGTTGAAGTATCTACAGGATACATCTGGACTTGCCTGTCATTTGGGTTTGACGGATTTGAAGCTTCAGTAGACCGACCTCTGTTACAACATGAATGACGTAAGAAAAACCTTTATATCAACGCATATTTTCAAGCTACATATGATATTTTGATCTAAATCCATACAGGCGTAATAGTACATATTGGCATGATATGAATGTCAATCTTTAGAAAGATATATCGGCATGCTCAGGACGAATGTCATATCCATGTTAGATATGATAAACAACAATGTAATGCATGTTGAATCCAAATAGTATATTACGCATCTTTTTTTTCTAAATACTATGAATTTCGCGAGGAACAGACAAGTTAAAACAGTTACAGTCAATAGAACTTACCACACTGCCGCTATCCCCCCCCCCCCCCCACGCAAACACAAATCTTGACTGTTGACTAAAGCAAGCACCATACCTTTTCTTGTGTTGTTTGCACCACGCCATGGACAGAATGGAAAGCAGAATAAGAACGACACACAGAAGGGTCGCCATTGTGTATGTTGTCACGTCTGTCCCAAAACCTGAAACTGAAGGATAACTCATATTTTCACTTTTCATTACAAGATAGGAAAAGATCAATAACATTGAAATAATCACAAAAAGGAAAACGTTATGGAAATAAATGATTCTTGCGGGTGCGTGCAGTTGCGTTTAATCACAACCGATAAATAAATTTGCCCTTCATCGACGTATTGAAATGGACACCAACAATTCATTGTTTCAGTAGTATACATGATACAAATTATAGACATGTACATTATAAATCGGGTGAGATTCGAAGCCATGACCTCCTAATTTCTAGACTGGCATCATATCCACCAGACTATCAACCTTTCGCCTGACAGCAAATAATGATTCTGCTCCCCTATGGATGCAGGTCCTCAGTATGTTTCCTTTTCCATCTAGTAATTGAAAAAAAAATTGCCCTTCTTTTACGTAAATAAACACCGAATAATCGGGGCATTAAATCGTAGCTTTGATAAAATCATAGGCCATAATATGTACTAAAGTAGGATTCGAACCCATACCTCCTGACAGGCGTCAAACCCATCAGACTTTACCAAGCCAAGAACCAAGAATCATTAAATCTCAGTTATGCAGTACGTATACCCAACACGTCTACTGCCATAAGCAATAAGGGATCAGATCCACATCACTGGATATGGGGCGAAAGCTCAATGGTCTGGTGGGTATAACGTCTGTCTCGCAATCAGAATGTCTTGGGTTAGAATTCGTTTTGAGTGCGTGTAGTCAGTAATTTTTATCAACCCTCCTGATAAATACACTGAATAATAGTGACCGTGCACCTCAAAACGAACATAAAGTCGCACACACTGATTTTGATTTTTTCATATTTTCTGAAAGAACAAGTCTTCTTTTACATTATGCTAAAATTTGGTATCATAAAACGGGCAGGAAAGTGTGTTTTTTTAGCAGTTTATCTCGAATATTTTTGGTAGAATAGTGTGATTAGGTGTGTCTTTAGAATCCCTTTTTCATTTCTGAAAAACCTTGTCCACACTCTTCACTTTCAACTCTAATAACTTTTGAAAGGATAGTGCTACTGCTTTGAAAGTTGGCATTGATTATGGACAGAATGTGTTAATGAGGCATGCTTAATTTCAGTTTAATCTAATAATTCCTTCATTGTTGCTACTTTGGTGGTTTACTTCCTGTTTTTTGTCCCATTCATCGCACAGCCAGCATGGTTGGTAAAGATTAAGTGCTTGAATAGACACTGTACTTCAGAGCCTCTTTTCTCAGTTCACACTTTTCCTGAGTTTGTGCTTTCTTTCCAATATTTAGATAGGTTAGGAGAGTCCATTTGATTTGAGTTATACATCATTTTAAAGCTTAAAGTCTGCTCTTTCAGAATATGGTCTTAACTAAAAATTCATATTTGGCGACTTTTTGTTTGTTTTGAGGTGCAGGGTCACAATATTGATGTTTATTTAGGGCAAAGGCCAAGTCGTCAGGCAGTTAAAATAAAAATACGATGTTAATAACATTAAAATGTAATTTCAATGCTTTCTAGTTTAGATAACCACTGTCGGTACAAAGAAAATTGAAAAGTAAACCGCGTTGGTATTACATTGAGTAATAGTGTTGTGTTGTGCTGTGTTGTGTTGTGTTGTGCTGTGTTGTGTTGTGTTTTGTTGTGTTGTATTGTGTTGTGTTGTGTTGTGTTGTGTTGTGTTATGTTTTGTTTTGTTGTGTTCATCAGCTCACCTGAAGTAGATGTGGCAATAATCCTTTTCGATATAAATTCTCGGGTGGCCTGAATTCCACCTATTAACAATAACAACAAAAGACAGCAGCGGCATTGGTAGAACGCATGCCAAAAAAAAAAAAATCATCTTCCATATTCCCTTGTTAAGAGTCTATTTGGATTCTGCACATCTGCATATCTACCATAAAGAGTTCCAGACTGAAAAGGGCAGCAAACATCTTTTCTGATTCATCACCTTTGCTTTCTTAAAAAAAACATATACACATGCGTTGATATTAAGCTTGCATGTTTTGATACTTACCTGAAGTATTGTTTGTATTTGGAGTGGTCGTTGTGTAGTTTTTAACATCTTGGAATTCATTATCTGAAATCAAGCAAACGCCTTAACAATGGAACTAGTGCAAAATGGTCTAGCTATGTACAGAAAATGAAACAATGATTTCGTTATAAGTTCAAACATTTTTTTGAAGCAAATATGTCCGTCAAGGATTCTGAAAAAAAGCTAAAGTGAATTGCACATCGCGTAATCATTCTAGCTTACTTCATTTTCCTGACTTAAGAAGGGAAATACAGTGAGCACACATCCTAATACTATCGACAGATCACTCAAAGGTTGCGTAAATCATAAATTGCGGATTCGGAGAACCGGAAAGGAACTAATATCAGTCCTTTTCGTATATGTTAGACGATTTTGATTCCGATATTTCTTCTTCAGCCTATAAAATCTAATTGAAATAATCGACCCCCGATGAATAGCAAAATATATGAACAATCGGTTTGACTTTAAGCAAATAAAGCCCACCAATGAATACAGCATGCCTTACTAAATTGACGTCGTAGAATTACATTTTACTCGACACAAAGCTTTTAATCAACACGATCATTAGTTTAATGAGAGCGTGAAGAAAGATATGGTCAATATCTCATGCTCTATATTCTATAAGCCAAAATGGATTTTACTGCTTGATTTTCTTTTTTACTCTTACCATATTGATTTATAGGAAATTGTTTTTGATGAAGTTGTGTTATATTTCCTAATGAATTTGTGACCTTACAGCACAAAACCTAAAGTCTAACATAGATCCAACAAAATATTCTTCGGAAATTCCATGTTTTGAAAGGAGGGATGTACACCATTATAATGATAATTCATCAAAACTGGATATTACTCTCCAACTGAACAGCTTGTAGATATACAGCATTGTGAAAAGCAGAGTTTACATTAAGGATTGTATTAGTCGCACTCATTCAATTCTTAATCAAATATTTTATGACTAGCACTTATTCCCTTCTTGTTTTTAGTTGAATAAAAAAATAAGTATTGTGATTGAGATGGCATTATCAGAATTATCGTACAAAATTGATGCAAACAGTCATTTAATATTTTCTCGTCGTATTTTTGAAATATATCATGTGCTGCTGATTATTTTCGTAAGGTTTCGGCTCAAATCGCACATTGTTAACATGTTTTATCAATCGAAACCGAAAAGACTTGTCTGAAATGCAATTTCTAAACTAAGAAAGAAGTTCTTCTCATTTCATTATAATGTGGCTTGAGATCAAAATAAGGATTTCCTTTTTAATTAAGGAGAGCATTCTTGATATTTCATACTCTTGTTTTTTGGCATATCAGAAAATCGATCACTTTACTCTTTGACGGCTATAGTAATACACCTTAATGTCTGTAAGGCAGACTTACCCTCTGTTTCATTTTCGACTTCCCGGCAAGACGGGACTGACGCGTTCCAAACCGGGAAGTAAGTCGACCATCCAGATCGTCCACACTGCAGTGTTGCGTTGCCGATGAGGGTGAAACCCGGGCCACAGGTGAGCTTCATCTTAGACCCAAAGCTCGTTATATTAGAATCCCAATAACCGTTAGACACAGGACCGGGATAATCACAAAACCCGAGAGAAGCTAGATAGCAGGAAAAAAAGTGAAGGCAATTTAAGGAAAGAACTTATTATCATATCTTAAAAAAAAAAAAAAAAAACTTAAAAAAAAATGGCCAAACGTTACTCCTACCGCCTTGTTTATGAAGCTGAAGCGTTGTGTTTATACACGCATATGGAATTCATTCTACGTTCTTTCATGTTTTTTATATTAGATTGTTTGCTCTTGGCGCAAAATATAACAAACTTAATGACAGCGGCGTATAGTAGGGAAATCGGGTCTGTATAGCTGACTAATTTTACATTTTGAGGTCTATTAAGCAAAAAAGCAGAAAAATTCATTTTATTTCTTTTTAAGGATAGATTATATGCCCTTTATTAGTTGGAAAGAGTAAACAATGTTGTCAGTCAAGCAAATATTACTAACATTTTACGGAAGTGATAAACCTAGGATTTTGTAACAACTTCCATCGCTGTTGAAGTAAGTTGTGACAGCATTTACGGTGTAGGCAACTTTGTTCCAATTTAGAAAACGTGCATAAATCGGGTAAAAGTACACTTGTTCATAGATAATTTATATAGTAATGAAAATTGTTTACCTATTTGGGTGTGCATGCTCGTGAATATGTAAAGGGATATGTGTATGTGTATAATGTGTGTTTGTCTGTCTGTGCGTGTGCATGCATGCTTGAACATTTTATATCAACTCGTACTCTCATGGGATACTTCATATCAAAACATCGATGGATAAGACGTACAATCACATCATGAATAAATGGAACGATTTAAGTTAATTTTCACCATTTTGCAGTGATACTTCGTTCGCATCGAAGTAGGATCTACATGATAAAGTGACAAGCAGCGATACATGCTACACAACACATCAGGTGTTCACGAAATTAAATGCTCAGAATAAGTGCAAATCACTGATGTAACTGATTGCAGACTGCATCTTCTTCCATCATAATAATGTGCTTGACCGATTAAAGGGACTGTACAATACTGGTTGAGGTGAGGATTCAGGTTTATAGCATTTATAAATGAGATAATGACAAACCTCTTATGAAATATGAGAGAGCATGTGATTTTAGGAAGGATTCAATGTTTATTTGATGAAAATTGGTTTTCAAATGGCTGAGATATCCCCAAAAAAGTGATAATTATAAAAGGCGACAGGCCACGCCTTTTATTAGGATCTCTTTGTTTCACCTTGTTTTTGAATACATTAGTCATTCTAAAGCCGATTTTCATCAAATAGATTTTTGATACCCCTTAGAATTTCATGCTCTTTGAGAGAGCATATGAGAGAGCATGTGATTTTAAGGATTCAACGTTTATTTGATGAAAATTGGTTTTCAAATGGCTGAGATATCCAAAAAAAGTGATAATAATAAAAGGCGACAGGCCACGCCTTTTATTAGAATCTCTTTGTATCACCTTGTTTTTGAATACCTCAGTCATTCCAAAACCGATTTTCATCAAATAAACTTATGAAACCCCTAAGAATTTCATGCTCTTTGACATCTCATAGAGTGGGGTTCTGAATATCTCGCAAAACGTTGAAAGCTAAATACTCACCTCAACCAGAACTGTGTAGACCCTTTACTGTCTATAAGCTTTAGGTAAGGATAACACCATAACATTATAAATCAGACCTTCTGTCATAAAAAAAAAAAACATTTATACTTAAAATTCATTAGGGTAAGTCGTTACACCTCATTAAGTTTCATCTGATGGGGCAAGTTGTTACAGTGAAGCAACTTGACCCTGTACGTGTTTCAATAACTTAAATGAGTGTGCTCAATAACCTCTTAAAAATCAGACGTTGCTATACTGCAACCAACAGATGCCAAGGACACACTTCCTCCACCAATACACCCATCCTTTACTCGAAATGAATGGTTTTGATGAATAAAAGAATATCGAAATCTTTTCCTTTTTACATTTTACTCAAAGAAATGAAAACCTAATGTTCACCACATTTCTGCATGGGATTTTCAGGCATGATCAAATTTCACACGCAGATATCTTCCATGTGTCTTTTGGTATCAGGTCTTAATGTGAAATGTAATATCTTACCCGTATAACAACTACACTCGGTCTCCTCTACCATCATACACAAATAAAACCACTATTTATGTTGATTATGCTGCTAGGAAGGTAAATGTTCATAAAAAGTAAAAATGGCCACAGTCATGAAAGGAATAGTCAAAATTTCAGTTCAAGGCTACTAGGACAGATTCGGGAAAAATGTTATGGGACCTGGGCCCTGTTTCATAAAGCTGTTCGTAAAGTTACGAACAACTTACTAGCAACTGGTGATCAGTTCTGATGTGCTATACTTATCAGAATTTCCATAATTCAGCACAAGAACTGATCACCAGTCGCTCATAAGTCACTCGTAACTTTACGAGCAGCTTTATGAAACACCCCCAGGAATGAGACAATCAGGATTAGAATGGTTGTTAATGGTGCAGACTTTATTTTTTAGATAATAGCTCTCTTTTTTTTTTTGCTTTGTCTTTTCGCTAACTCGCTTCTACAAAATCTTTTCTTTTGATACTCCTGGTTAAACAGATTATACACGAGCCGGCCAGACTAAAGTTGTGACTCCTTTTGACATGTCCATTCGTGACATTTTCTGTCGAGATATAAAAAATCAATTGGCATATGTTCCTGATGTAAGTCACATGCTTTCTCCAAAACGTTCTACAGCACTGCCATGCTTTCGGGGCTTATTTCTACCGGTAGATTTACACTTTTCGTCAAAATGAACATTGGATTCATTATTGTGAAGAGAAATCTGAGCATTTAATTTCGCACATGCAGCAGTGAATCAGCATCAAATTCAAAATCTTGTCATTCGAATGCACAATCGAATCATTCGATTTCACCATCAGAGCAATTAACAACAAACAAGACGTATACAATGTTCATGTTATCAGTTTCAATTTGTCAAAATCATTGTGTTTTTTCCGAAGGTGTCAAATGCAACCTTCCCTATTATGCTTGTTTGTGGGCCTATACAGTGCCTAATGTTCCTGTATATATTCCTTTTCGTAAAGCCCGAGTTCAAATTTTAGAACGAACAGGTGGACCTAATCTGCAAAATAGACAATCTTCATTCAGTGCTGCGAGCATAAGATGCACGATACTGATTGCTCGGAATAGGAATTTGAATGCAAAAAATGTGAAACTGATGGTGAAAACCTATAGTAAAATACGTATAACCAAACACTTTATGGCACGATAGTCAAGTTTTCGGCTATTACGATTATATGAACTCTCCTCCCCACCCCCACCCCCGAATCAAGTGGGCCTACCATTACTTTCAACTAATCTGGGCTAAAAAAAGTGTATCTGACTGGTCTTCATCCTCGAAAATATAAGTCAGTAAATGAGTATAATTATTCAAACACATAGACACTTTTCAGAGAGAAAAATAAAACAACAACAGCAAAGCAAACAAAGAGTAACCAATATGCAATCAGTCAGGTGTCCGCTCGGAACTAATGCGATTCATCAGAACTGATATTTTGAGAATTTGCAAGATACTTTACACTTTTATTCGCGGATGAAATAAAGTGAATGTATCAATTAACTTTCTATCGTGTAAGAATGCTACTTTCTTTCCTTTTTTCATTTTATGCCTTCGATAAGTTATCAAGGTGTTGTCGTCATATGTGACCCTGCACCTCAAAACAAACAAAAAGTCGCCAGACATGAATTTTTAGTTAAGACCATATTCTGAAAGAGCAGACTTTAAGCTTTAAAATGATGTATAACTCAAATCAAATGGACTCTCCTAACCTATCTAAATATTGGAAAGAAAGCACAAACTCGGGAAAAGTGTGAACTGAGAAAAGAGGCTCTGAAGTACAGCGTCTATTCAAGCGCTTAATCTTTTACCAAACCGTGCTGGCTGTGCGATGAATGGGACAAAAAACAGGAAGTAAACCACCAGAGTAACAACAATGAAGGGATTATCAGATTAAACTGAAATTAAGCATGCCTCATTAACACATTCTGTCCATAATCAATGCCAACTTTCAAAGCAGTAGCACAATCCTTTCAAAAGTTGTTAGAGTTGAAAGTGAACAGTGTGGACAAGGTTTTTCAGAAAGGAAAAAGGGATTCTAAAGGCACACCTAATCACACTATTCTACCAAAACTGTTCGAGATAAACTGCTAAAAAAACACACTTTCCTGCCCGTTTTATGATACCAAATTTTAGCATAATGTAAAAGAAGACCCGCTCTTTCAGAAAATATGAAGAAGTCAAGTTCGGCTAGGTTGACCCATTTCATTTATTTTCAGTCCTCACGCAAAATCAGTGTGTGCGACTTTATGTTCGTTTTGAGGTGCACGGTCACATATAATCTCAAATGACGAATAATGTATTTATTGCGTGTGTATATCTATAATGCACACATAATCATAAAGGCATGTCATGAAAAAGATATGAACATATACACATCTAAACTTACCTCGACATTTGATTCTGACAGTCAAGATCCTGGGACAGTCGGTTCTATGTAATAGACACTCCTCTAGACGTACATAACCTGTGCATTGATAATGAAGTCATCACTTAGGCAAACTGTGTAAAAATTTGATCAAATCATTGTGTCCCCCAACTTTCAACACAAGAAGAGCGGCATATGAAGGAAACGATTGATAACGAAAACAACAAAGGACATACCAACTTTGACTCTGAAATGCATGGCCAAAATGCAGATTATGCGAAACGTGGAATTTCCCGTTTCTTAATGTTCATTCATTCATTCATTCATTTCATTTCATTTCCTACAAAAGTATACAATACTAACATGACAAATTCGTTCGAAATGTACGACTATCTGTTATGTAATGATTGTAAACATTTATTTTTTAAAGGAAAAATGCGTAATACTATAGTCACCATCAAGACATGAAATACGTTGACTTCTGTTCCATGTTGTAGTACTGGGAGGAGTCTGAGGCGAATACTCCTCTGCCGCTGGAAAGCTGAGCTCTCCACAGACCAACTCAGCAGCTTTGTCGTTAAATCCATCATAGCAGACATAGCTGTCTGAGTCGAGGACCACTATGCCTTCCAGGGGAGGGGGTCCGCCAATTAGCTTTACCGATGGTACGGCTTCAAAAAGAATAAATGAAATCCCGAAGTTTGATTCCAGCCAGTCGCTATTTTACAAGCGCGGACATCCTGACCAACCGTTGCGGTAGGCGTATATCACACTCTAGGTGATCAACCAACATAAACACTATTATTTTTGGACCAGTCCAAGGGATGCAGCAGTGTTGACATGTATAGGTTGGAACCAGAGAGGTGAGACAAACACCTCCCTGGTTGGAACCCCTGGCCAATGCAAATTCTTGGTCACAGTTAAAGGGGAAGGCTAGTAACTGATCAGTGGGAATCAGTGGAAATGCTGGGAGATGATTGTTCCAATCCTTATGGGATTCATTCAAGAGTTCACTGTATATCTATTGTTGTGTAAAAATGATTTGCTTCAGAACAGTCTCATATTCAAGTAATGTGCAGATTAATGCTCCGTCACTGACCAGGGACGCTAACCTGGAAGCATTAAACTGCACATTACTTGAATATGAGACCATTCTGAAGCAAATCATTTTCACAACAATAGATATACGATGAACTCTTGAATGAATCCCATATGGATTGGAACAATCACCTCCCAGCATTTCCACTGATTCCCACTGATCAGTTACTAGCCTTCCCCTTTAAAGGCAATACAAATATAATTTATCACTTTATGTATGCCAAAAGATTGCGCTGGTATACTATTGGATGAAAAGACATAACAGAATGTCTATGAATACTCAACGTCTTGAAACTTTTTACATTAACGTGCTTCACTATGAACTCCAGACACTGAAGGTAGTGTAAGTTTAATACAATAATGCATACTGTTGTTTTCAGCAAGTACAGACATTTAATGAAGGATATATCAGTAGTCAAATTGTTAAAGACAAGAAATAATCCCATATCCCGCTTAAAAAACGACCGTCGCTAAGTTCGTCGACTGATGTAATGACGGTAGCAAATACTATTTTGTTTGAAGCACGAGTGTAGAAACGAAGGCATCATAAAAACTCTGGTATGTAAATAGGTTATTCCGTGTATGTATCGACATCCGCAATGCATTGACTACAGGTGTTGATCTAGTTGTTTTCACATAAAAGTTCGTAAAAATCGCACTTGAGAAAAAGTCTTTGCTAACCATTCGGCTTAATCTCTATCTCCCTCTCTACTGACAACAAATTCTTATATCATTTTGTGTTTGTATCAAAATAATTGTTGACATTAACAGCTGTTATACTATACCTTTATGATAAAGAGCGGAAATGCTCGGTCATGACACAAGAATATGCCATGTTTTGTTTGTTTGAGGATTTTGATGGGTGATATAAGGTTAAATATTGAAGTCCATGATAACATGATTTTTAAAATGTCGAGAAAGAGAAACCCCGTTATATGTGCGGTAAGCAATAATTGCGCGAGATCTTCTAAATTGTAAAGAATAACGTGATGATCATATCGATATAATGACAATTAAATGATTTTCATAAATGATAACGGTAATTATCATTGGCACTTACCTTCGTAACATTTTACGGTCATGGTAAACTTCAGTGGGTAGGTATATATACCATATCCAAATCTTCGTCTTGTGGGCCATTGACAAATGAGGGGGAGATTGGTTGTGATCCTTAATCAATATCAGGGACGTTTTGTTGGCTATTTCATCGCGTATATAAAACATCATTACTTTATTGTTGATAGACTCAATTTCTGTGAGAATTCGACGTCCCCGAAGCGCCTGTACAACCCAACTATCTCCATTAGATACGCATCTTTCATCACACCATATCTCTTGCACCAGTGGTCCTCCCGAACAGTTCAGAGTTAAATCTGCGGGACGTAGAGAGCAGAAAGGGGTATAATTTTATACATTGAAAATGAATGGTTCATTTTTTTTTTTGATATTCCATGTAGGATAAAGTACGAGAATTGACCCTTAAACGCACATAAAGTATCACTGTAAGGGTCTGCGCTGATTCATCCTCTTTTGTCTTTGAAGCAAAATAGAATATCAATACTCCATTGCTACCACTATATTATGGTGACATGATCACGTAACCTCAATTTGAATACTGATTGATAGCATTTTATTCGTGATATTTTCAAAAGTATCAGATTATTAATGACTGAATGTTTTCGAACCTTTTCCAAGGTAGCCATTTCTTCCTTTCCATGCCCTATTTGTGGCAAAGAAGAAATTGAAGGGAAACAACTGTCACAAACCAGTGCTTATAGTTGATTTCATGTTTTCATTTTTTTTTCAGATTCACACTAAAAAAGTTGACATCTGGTACTCCCGAATAAATCAGTCTCATTCAAGTTTTCCTAACATGTTATTTTTAGGCCTAATGACACATAAATAAAAATAGTAGAGACTAACCCTTCGATCTATGACAGTGTCCATACTACGTACAATTGGCTTTATGGCTGTTTGTCTCATTTCCCCCAAATGCAAATATCCTAAAGTAAATGAGTTGATTACTTATAGGAATATTATAAATAGATTCAGCTGATACTTACAAGTCGTATTACTTTGCAGCGTTAGGGAAGTGAGGAACAATGTAGGAAAGATGAAGAGGCCAAACGACCATGCAAGGTATGCCATTCTCCCCTGACCGCAAAATCATAAGATGTGGAAAATGCTGATTTATTCTTGTTCAGCGTAAAATAATATTGTTGCAAAAAGGTAAAGACAAGTTTGATTGTTTGGAGTCGTAACTAAGGCGAAGTCTGCAACACACTGTGAGAAAGGCAGGGAAGCTTCTTCTTGCCCGTTAAAGAAATTGGCATTGTTGGCAGGATTGCGCTTCATGATGTCGTGGGGAAAGTGAAGTGTGGGAGTCACGAAACTGCTCAACTACTCGACCACTCCCAGCAAAGTGGCAATCAAACTGCTCATTCAGTAAATCTCTGCAATTGCGGCGTCTCACTTTAGTTCCCCAGGCTCTCAAGGAAGCAAAACCATATAGTTATGGAAAGGAAACTAAAGAGTAGTCATCAAGCTGTCACTAATATACGATATTTTTACTTTTGAGTATGACAATAGCCATTGTCTGTCGAGGACGGTATCAATCATTTTTATTTTTGTCTTTTTCCTTGAGGAACTTTATGCATTATTAATCGCGCTAGATTCTAGTTTTAAAGCACATTTTAAAGTGAAGCTTGACAAGCAGGAGTGATTTGATTTTTTTTTACACTTAAACACATTTATAATCATTGCTCAGTGAATGATTTAATGACCAGCAAGTCACCTCTTCTATCAGAACTAGCCATTATGTGTCAATGTTTGCAATCATTGCATTGTTGATTTTTTTTTTCTGTGTGTGTGTGTGTTCTACAAATGACAAATCGAGATCTAGGGATTGTCTTCATCTATTCATGCATATTATGTAACATGAGATCTAAAAACAAGCTAAAAATCATTGGGACGTGCAATTATAACAGCCGTGAAATGGCACATTACACATAAGATTTGGATGTCTCCAGCAGCGTAGCAGAGCATGCAATGGAAAATTTAATCTGTATCAGTGTTTGATCCGAGAAAGAGCCTTTCGAGAGGTTTTCATTTGGAGATTAATGGGTCGTTAGAGGCTTTCTAAAAGCCTTACTATAACAAATTGAACCCGAGAACGAGAAAGCCACTTACATCTATCTGTAGCTCAAGCACATAAGCTTAATTTGTTCATGTAGTAGATAAGTACAGCATACATCGGGTGATTGAAATCACTCACAGGGCCATTATTTTATGTGTATGTGTGTGTGGGTGTGTGTGTGTGTGTGTGTGTGTGTGTGTGGGTCAATCTATTTCCATTTGTTTCAGGAACTTACAGCGATATGTCAGTTGAAACATTGGCAGGGAGTCTTGGTATCTATTATATAGGTTGGTGGAACTTGTCTAAAGCTTTAGATTGTATGTAGAGAGCCTCTGTTGTGTTATAACTTCCTTTAGTTTGTATACAGGCCTTGTGCAGACCGACATTGAAAACTAGGCAACCATCTACATCCATGCAATTATCATTAATTTGCAAGCTGAACAAACGTGCTTGAAGTCCTCCCTCCTCCTTCACAGAGTATCTGAAATGTTCATTCAAATATCCGGCTGAAGTCTGGACATCTTGTGATTGTCACTGATTTATTCATCGAACGAGGGATATAACGTTGAAATTAAATTTAAAGAGAAGAAAATTAGCTTTGGAAAAGAGATCCTAGTTCTACATGTAAACATTTCAAACAGAGTAATCTCGGCCAACGGCTATATATAGGCCATACGATGAAGATAGCAGGGCCGTGTTAAAGAGCGAGCACTATAATATTCAATTCAATTCAATTCAATTCAATTCAATCATAGTTCATTTCCAATCAACGAAAATCAAAACATAGTACAAAGTATACATGTCGTGAAATAATATTGTTTACACATTTGCAAATTAAAAGATTCATGTAGTATCCGAGAGTTAAGCCCTCAAAATCGGCGGAATTGTGCAAAATTTGACTAAAGCATGAAACTTTCACCAGTGTCAGTATATACCATAAGATTTATTTTAAGATCGGGAGCTTAGTCTGATTTGACCTCTGATGACCTCCAGAGGTCAATGAACTTTAGATACCAGAATATTGATGTTTTGAGACATTTGTGAATGATATATGTGGTTATGATGGACTAAACATGCATCTATACTTCGGGGAATCCATTTTCTGACTCCACAGAGCATGGACAAATTTGAACCTTTGACCTCTGATGACCTTTGGAGGTCAATGACCTCAAAATGTAAGAAAAATCGATATTTTGCATCATTCATTAATGATATACACAGTAATAATGTACTAAAACTTAATTTTTCCTCACGATGAAATTGTCTTCATGTTCAGAGGAGCCTTGACAGGTTTCTACCTTCGACCTCTGATGACCTCGAGAGCTCAAGGACATTAACAATGTCAGAAAATTGAAATTTTAAGGCGTCACTCGTTACTGATACATGGTAATTACGTACTAACAACTCATTTTTGTAAGTGGAATTGTCTTTGTAGCCAGGTTTCTATCTTTGACTTCTGATGACCTCAGATGACCTCTGATGAGGTCAATGACCTGAAAATATCAGAATATTGATATTTAGTGAATTTGGTTGATGACAAACATGATTAAGATGTCGTATTCATTTGTATTACAATTGAATTATTTTCCTACTCCACAGAGCAAGAGAAATTACTCACGTGTCTCTACCTTTGACCTCTGAGGGCTGTGACATTTCAATGACCTCAAAATATCAGAATATTGATATTTAATTTTAGTCAATGGTAACCTTTTACCCCATGGAGGGGCGGATCCAGGAATTCTGTAAAGAGGGGGGGGGGGCTGATGACCTTTAGAGGTCAATGACCCCAAAATATCATAATATTCATCTGTGATGTCATTGGTTAATGGTAAACATTGTTAATATACAAATAAGCAAATATATCTTTCTTACAATGAAATTGTCTTCATATTCTAAAGAGCAGACAGGCTTCTACCTCAGAATATCATAATATTGAGCTATGACATCATTGGTTGGTGATAAACATGGTAAAGATGTACAAAACAAGCGTATTTGTTTTACAATGATATTGTCTTCATATTCCAAGGCACACAGACGAGTTTCTGCCTTTGACCTCTGATGATCTCGAGAGTTCTATGACCTCAAAATATCAGAATAGTTTGGCAATATTGATTAATGGTAAACATGATGATGTTCTAGAGCGCATTCGTAGGCCCTGTTTAGTAACGAGCCGTTACCTTTCACCTATGAAAATTGCACAAGGTCAAAGACCTCAAATGAAATGTGAGGATATTAATATTGATATTGCAATAGCTAATAGTTAATTGTTTATAATGTACTGCTTACAAACCATGCATTTCTGTGGCAAAAAAAAAGGCTGCTCTTTCCGCAGAATTTTCTAGTTAATTGTATACATCGGCTGTGCGCACAAAGCAGGGGTGTGGATCTGTTTTCAGGTGGGAGGGTGAACTTGGAAAATATGTGTAATCATAAGTCCATGGTGCAAAGGAGTGGAACAGAGGGGAGGGGGTATTGGTCGGGGATGGGATTTTTTCAGTTTTAGACCTGAAATCAGTGATTTAGTGCAGCTCTGTTTGATGTGTGCGTCATCACTTACATGTCACTTAATGGGGTGTTGGCGCATCTCACCACCTCCCCCCCCCCCCCGCATACGTGATGCATACGTTTTGTGGACCATTTGTTAAGATCATGGATCGCCAAAGTGTACCAAGTCGATATGGGGGGGGGGGGACCCAGCAAGAACAGCGTTAGAGAAGGTAGGGTATTCCACTCCCATTCCAGAGAGCTCTTGTCTTTTGAGATATGAGATTCAACAATCTGGCACACATGCACCATCGAAGAAATATCTCGAAATTGGTATCAGAGAGGTGTCGTAAGTCAGCCATCGATGGAGGGAGACGATTCAAGGGAAGGATGTGGGTGAAGGTATCCCCCTCTACCGATTATGGAGCTATTGCATTCTTTTGTTTTCAATTTAATGATCTCGTGCCACTCTGGGTTGAACTACCCTTTTGAAAAAGAAAAATATCCATCCCAAAATATGTAGCCATAATCAATGCATGGTTGATGTAGCGAGAGGAGGGTATGAAAGGGGCTATCCCCAACCCTTCCCATGCGAGGGAACTTTTGAAACAGAAATTAAAAAAAAAAATCCTATGTGTACACATTTCTGATGGAATATTTGGGAAATTATCAGTAAAAGTAGTATGCACTTCTGAATCTAAGGGTAGAAACCGGGGCAGTTTTCTGTAAAAGAAAAACTGAAACAAAACAAAACAAAAGATGGTCCACAAATCAGAATTTATTGGGGTGGGAGTCAGCTATCCCTACCACCACCCCACCCCTCCTCCAATATTCTGATGCCCTGGTATGTGCATGTATTTTTTCCACTTGTTGAAAATAAGAGAGAATTGTAAGAAACAAAATTGTTCAGTGGTCGCTATCCAAGTCAAGTAAATTGTTTATCAATTTCACCTGTTTACCTTGAGATGATGTACAAATTGTATGCATGGTATTTGCCTTGCACAATATTACATCTATATCAATTTTAGTATTCTCGCTTATATTTTGATGTGAAAGTTGTTCACTTTGACATGATTTTAGGTATGTAGAAAATAATTTATAATACACGATTGAAAATGAAATCGCACATGACTCAATGACTGACATGATGCACATAATGTGTATTTCTATAGCAATAAAAGTGAGCAACTCAAAGGGCGTGTACTCATTTTACATGAACATCAGCGATTTTCCTCTGACCTCTGCAATTAAAAAGAAATAAAAGGGAAAATTTAATGTCCTTGCGAGAAGGCCTACTTTGTGTTCTTGCAAATGATGCCTGACATTTTTGGCCATTGGCCCTTTTTTGAAGAATGCAGCAATAGAGCCACAACTTCCTGCGGAGTGGATATTGTTGAGTTCTTCATGCAGAACATCATCGCTGAATTTGCCTGTGGTGTACTTGCAGGGATTGCATATCTTCTCTCGATCATTCTAAACTTCATGATGTTTGCTAGGGTGAATGGATCCCAGATGATGCTTGCATACTCCAGGACAGTCCTGAGCAGTGTGGAGTAGCAAAGCACCTGAACTTTATGATATCTTCGTCTGGAAAGAGTCTTTGGTTGAAGTATAGCCTTTTTAGACTGCTGTGGCGATGTGATTCCAGCTGAGCCCCCAGTGGGAGTAGACTCCAAAATATTTTACATAATCCTCTTTTTCCATAGTTTGCCATAAATGCTAATCTATTTCCTCGGTAGGTCTCCGATGGCAGTAGCTAGTTGCAAAACACAAGAATGCTTCATGTTGAATGCATGTCTTGGACCTCACAGTATCTTGAAGTTTTCAAGATGATTGTCAAGGCGTGATTTGTACATGATTAAAGGGAGAGTACAGTATTGGTGGAGATGAGAATTAGGCTTTTCACTTTTTGCGAGATACCAAGAAAACACTTACGAAATAGTACAGAGCATACCATTTTAAGAGGAATTCAAAGTTTATTCGATGAATCGGGTTTGGAATTACTGAAACATCAAAAAACAAAGTAAAATAAAGCGATCGTAATAAAGTGTGGGTCCCACACTTTACTAGAATCGCTCTGTTTTGGATATATCTGCCATTTCAAAACCAATTTTCATCAAATAAACATTGAATTCCTCATGGAATTACATGCTCTTTCATATTTCATAAGAGTTTTCTCATTATCTCACCAAAAAATGTTAGAAACCTGAAATTAGGTCTCAACCAAAACTATATGAGCTCTTTAAGCATTTACGATTATTTAAAACCAATGAAGCCAAACATCAATGTAGGTAAGCCTACACAAATTTTGATATTCTAAAAGGTCAGTGACCTCTCATTGTCAAGAGAGGTCAAAGTTGGATATAATACACAGGGTAATGACCAATGTTCCATGGAATAACAAGATTCTTCTATTATAGCATTAATGCTAACAGCATAATGCATGATTGTACGCAGTGGCTGATCCAGAGGGGGCGCGAGAGGCGCACGCTCCCCTTTATGTATAATTAAAAACAAAAGAAATAAAAAGGAAAGTGAAATGAAACCCGGAAGTGACACCAGAAATATTAATTGCGCCCCCGCCCCCCTTTACAGAATTCCTGTATCCGCCCCTGCATGGTGTATGAGGTTACCATTGACTAAAATTAAATATCAATATTCTGACATTTTGAGGTCATTGAAATGTCAGAGCCCTCAGAGGTCAAGGGTAGAGACACGTGAGTAATTTCTCTTGCTCTGTGGAGTAGGAAAATAATTCAATTGTAATACAAATGAATATGACATCTTAATCATGTTTGTCATCAACGAAATGCACCAAATATCAATGTTCCGATATTTTTAGGCCATTGACCTCATCATAGGTCATCTGAGGTCATCAGAGGTCAAAGATAGAAACCTGGCTACAAAGACTCTGTGGAACATTGAGGCAATTCCACTTACAAAAATGAGTTGTCAGTACATAATTACCATGTATCAGTAACGAGTGACGCATTATCAATTTTCTATCATTTTTAATGTCCTTGAACTCTCGAGGTCATCAGAGGTCGAAGGTAGAAACCTGTCAAGGCTCCTCTGAACATGAAGACAATTTCATCGTGAGAAAAATTATGTTTTAGTACATCATTACTGTGTATATCATTAATGAATGACGCAAAATATAAATTTTCTTACATTTTGAGGTCATTGACCTCTAAAGGTCATCAGAGGTCAAAGTTTCAAACCTCTCCATGCTCTGTGGAGTCAGAAAATGGATTCCCCGAAGTATAGATTCATGTTTAGTACATCAAAACCACAAATATCATTCACAAATATCTCAAAACATCGATATTCTGGTATCTAAAGTTCATTGACCTCTGGAGGTCATCAGAGGTCAATTCCGACTTACTTCCCGATCTTAAAATAAATTCTAGGGTAAATACTAACACTGGTGAAAGTTTCATGCTTTAGTCAAAGTTTGCACAATTCTCATGATTTTGAGGGCGTAACCGCTCTACTACACTGTGTATATTGTTAATGAATGATGCACAATATCGATTTTCTTACATTTTGAGGTCATTGACCTCTAAAGGTCATCAGAGGTCAAAGGTTCAAACCTGTCCATGCTCTGTGGAGTCAGAAAATGGATTCCCTGAAGTATGGTTGCATGTTTAGTGCATCATAACCACATATATCATTCACAAAATTAATGTCTCAAAACATCGATATTCTTGTATCCAAAGTTCATTGACCTCTAGAGGTCATCAGAGGTCAACTCCAACTTACCTCCCGATCTTAAAATTAATATTTCAGCATGTACTAGCAATAGTGAAAGTTTCATGCTTTAGTCAAATTTTGCACAATTCTTCGGCTTAACCGCTCTACTATTAGAGCTGTTGAAGCGGAGTTTCCCCACATTTCGAATACTGTATGTCTATCTGAAAAATCACAGCACCCAATGCAAATCGCCTCTTACGGCGCATCCTTTTTCTTTTCTGATATTGAATGTGGGGATTTTACTGGAACGATTTAAACAAAAGTACGGTAAAGGACCTCATGAAAGATAATCTGAGGAAAATAAAGACATTTGTTTTATTTCATTTTTTTTTTTGAAAATGATCTCCATTTAAGTGTGTTCATGTCATGTAACACACCGTACACTCTTTATAAAAACAGCTTTAACTTTGTACCTTTACGAGGGAAATTTTGCACCTTTCAGACAAGTGTCACACTGGATGTACCTTTAAAAGTGCAACTTGGCACCTTTCTGTTCTGAAAGGTACAAAGTTGCCTCCCGTAAAGGTGTGCTTAGTGCTAACTTTAATTGCCCCTTTACGACTGCCATTGGTAAAGGGGCAAATTCGAACCTATATCTCTTTGAGTGTACTCTATTCAAAATGTCACAACAAATTATACTGGATTTCGCTTTTCATTGGATTAATACTTCTATTCTGATTTAAACACGATTATTTTTTCCCCCTCCGTCAGATTCCATGACGAATATTCTATATCGTTAGACCTAAACTTATATTTCCATGAAATGTCATAAACATGAGTCAGAGAGAGAGAAAAAAAAATGCTTCTTTTTGGAAATACAAACAATTGACACCATTCATGGACCAAACGAAGGGGAAGCACCTTGAAAGGGCATTTAGAATACCTATCGAATTTTAGATGATTAAAATAGGGCGAATGGCATAGATACTTTTGATAGGACAATATGGATGAAAAAGATTCCTCTCTTGATAAAGAAGATTTCCATCGAGTTTTTTAATTACTATTGTGTACTATACACGAAGGGTTCACAGAAGTGCATTTATAAATGCGGTAAACTACAAGCAAAAGTAGAACTTATTTAAAAACAAAGAACCAGTGATTGTAACCCAGGAAACGAACATGACACTGCTATGCACAAACTTGTTTAAAGGCAGCCGATCGCCATCCCTCATGGTACGTAAACTCCGAACGACCGAAGTTTGTGTAATGCTACCACTGAGACAAGTTTTAGTGTATGTGTGTGCGTGTGTGTGTACGCATCATACACAAACATTGTCACCGCGAGCTGCGGTGATTGGAGGAGAGAGGCCAGAAGACGCTGCGGCGTGTGTGTGTGTGTGTGTGTACGCATCATACACAAATATTGTCACCGCGAGCTGCGGTGATTGGAGGAGAGAGGCCAGAAGACGCGTGGCTCTTTTGGCCTCTCTTCATGCGCATGCGCACTGAGAGTGTGCGTCCATTCGGAAGCTCTCGTGGCTCGCTGGGACAGCCATTTTGGGTTAGGAGATAAGCACAGGGAGCTCTCTTGTAGCCTACCGTATTTTCGCTGACCCATTGAGCCAGCGCTATTCTCATTCGGGGGTCACTACATTTGATACAGAATGGGGGAGGCAGCGTGTTGCGTTCGTCTCCGTGCCGCACAAACCACTCGCCACGACTGAGTGTCTTTAAGAAGAAATGACAAAATGTACTGAACATGCATAATACTAGTGTGCTAGGTATAGTGGAATTATAACGGTACCACGGTACGAAATGCGTTTGCTATTGTGGGGCTAAAACGTTCAGCAAAGCCAGCAGGAATCTGAAAAATATTTATTTGTACGACAGGGCTCCTAATTTCGCAAAACGTTGGCATGGTTTCTTTTCCTCCATGCATAAACACAAACATATAGTATTAAAATATTAAGTCTTAGGACCTACTGGCGTGTTAACCCTATAAAGCCCAAAAGGGGGGGGGGGCACATTGTGCCCCCCTACCAGATTTTCATTTGCCACTCCGTAGCCCTTTATCCGATTTCAACCAAATTTTGCGACTTTTCCTAAAATCTTATTGCGAACATTTTGATGTATAATTTAGCCATATTTTATGTTGATGGTTGCCATGGCAAGCATAAACTGACAACCATGTCAGTCAGATTTTGCATCTTTTTTCTGTTCCCAATTCATCTAAGAGCATTACAGTGTATGAAATGGGTGTTTCTTGGCTGAAATTTATTGAAGGAGCAAACTTTGAAGTAATTATGGTCCTGGAAAGTTTTTCTTATTATTTCCTTTGTTTTTAATGTGACATAGGCGTAAAACAATAGATATAATAGAGATAATGAAAAACAATAATATTTTCTACAGATTGCCCTTCTATTTTTTTGTTATTTTGATTCTTTCACCCAATTTATTCCTCATTAGTTTATCATATTATCAATTTGCAATCTCAAAATTCCACTATTATGCAAATATGAAATGTCATAACTACATGTACCCATCCCAAACATTTCATCTCAGGTCTCATAATGTACTTCTTTTTGTTGATATGAATAGCGCCCCCATGTGGTGACCTTGAGAAATTTCAACCATAACAAATAATAAGATTTCATTTGTTTCATTTCATTTATTTCCACTTTCATAATTGGTTTACAATCTTTGCATAAAAACAAACAGACAAACAAACAAACAAACAAAAATACATAGTGTCAAATATGATAGTGGCGGAATCATGAGAAGCACAAAGTAGGCTTATTGAAAATGATCCCTTAAGAAATATTGTGATGTAAATATATGTAATCATTTATAATCATTGGTTTGTAACTGAGTTGAAACAAACATGAATGCAAAATACGATAAGATTTACAACTTGAATCAATAAAAAAACGGATACGTGTAGATATGAAAGAAGAGAAGAAAAGAAGAAAACTCCATATTTAACTATTCCTCAACTTGTAACTTAATTGCATCAAAAAGATGTTGTTTATACAATCTTTTAAATTGTCTTACGGTCTTACTGATCCTGAAAAATATATTTAAATTATTCAATAAAATATTACCTTTGTAAAATATTGATGACTGCGTACAAGATGTGCGATTTAATGGGGGATGAATACTCTGAGCGTTTCTGGTATTATAATCATGAATTGAACTATTGAGAGTAAAATAATCAGAGAATTTGCTTATCATTTGTGGCAAATATGAAAATGATTGGTCTATGATAAGACATATATAATGGGAATAAAGAGATAATACAGAAAAATCATGTTTTGGGCATATTTCCTATGTATTTCTTTATATTTTGGTAAATAGCGCCCTCCATGGGTGACCTTGAAAAAATTCAAATGTACGGTCATGTAGAGTATGAGTTATTCTACCCATGTGCCAAATATGACGATGATACATCAAATAATAAAAAAGTTATATAGGGGGGGGGGGGCACAATGTGCCCCCCCCCCCTTGGGCCTGCGAGGGGTCAAACAGGTAACATATACGTATGTGAATATTATTTATTGTGCTCGCCAAGTATGCTCCGGGAGGTGACACCTTCTATGTATTTCCTATGTATTTCTACTTCCAAAATTTCTGGTGCAATGTATTTCAAAAAAAGGTGATCCAAACTTGTATGTTGAGCCTCCAGGAGTGTTCATATCAAAATTCGAATGAATAGATAAATTATGGTCTTACCGATATGAGCCCAAAGGAGTGCTGTGAATTGAGGAGACACCAACATAATACAGGCATACACACACTAGCTCATAATATTGCCTGCATGGTTATTGTTTGTCATGGTCGTAATAACCAGATCAAAGGTTCATGAACCAAAGGTTTTTGTAAATATGGGTAAATGCATTTAGACACAGGCCTGTACATATCATTCATTTCTCTCTTTTTTATACTCCTCGGTGGAAAATAAAAACGCTGTTCTATTAGACGTGATAACTCATCATAGAATCATTATGGTAGACCCGGTTCCATAATTCATTTTAGGAAAGAAAAATGAAAACCATGATGGTTGCTATGTGATAATTGTGATAATACTGAAGATAATATGATCAACGACAAACTAATACTTGAATAGAAACTGATGTAAAACCACAATATTTAATGAAATGCCACAAACTACGACAAATGCAAATAAACATGGTGAGTCGTTAGATAAAGACAGGTGAAGAAATCTTTATTAATTAGTCGAAGTATGAATATTTTGACCTCTGCGAACAATGTAGAACGTACACTGATTTACACGTAATCATACACTCACTTTGACAGATGAACACCATGAGAGGCTTTACGCTGGTGTTTTCGATTAAACTTCGCCAACGATGAATGGTCACGAGATTCAGTCTCTTGTTCAGGGCGTCACCGACCCGTTCGAGTACCTTCAGTGGCGATTTCTTTTATCGTTGTTTATGCGATGATTTGTTTCGTTGGGGTTTCTATTGTAGCATTGTCGTTTCATCTTCATTGTTGCTTTACGTGTAGATTGACCTGTTTGCACTGAGCTGTAGGCCGTATTGCATGTTTACAGCGCTCATCGCTAAAATTCTCCCATGGGGGGGGGGGACCCCATTGGGCACCCAATAAAGGTTTCTTTCCTTTTGACTTTCTAAAAGCTGCTTATGAAAACGATAATTACAGTATTAGTGTTGATACATACACATCAAAGTATTTCCCTGAGATAATTCCTTGGTTAATATCACCATTATACAAAGAGTAAACTTTAAAGATAATTATAGAGTTTTATTGGTAGCTTGACATCATCTCACGAGTTTGCTTTGTCTTAGTTTGTGTTTCAGGTAAAAGTACATTTCATTGAAGGAACACAATGAGATTTACTCGCCCCGAAATGCTCTCATATCTTAGTAATCATGCAATAACGATTTGGGATTTTTTGACGCTGTACAGCGTCATTTAATAACCGACAAATTTGAAAAAGAGCTGTCCTCGGGTATATTTAGCTCCCTCTGCGACCATTTTGTGTGCAGCTTGTGCAGCTTGTGATCGTGACGAGGATGTTCACTGCAGCTGGATTGCACTGTGCAGAGAGTTAGCAGTGGGTCACCAATGTGTCCTGCGTGCAGGAATCCGGCCGGACAGTACATGACGCAAATCTCTCGTTTGAAGAGGCTACACCCCAGTAAATAATGCCAGTGCATATCTTGGCAATCAATGACTTAAAGTCAAAGATATAAAACACCTGTTTCTTGACCCTGGCCTAATCTAAGCATCAGTCATCGCCACAGCGCCACAGGAGGGGGGGGGGGGGGGGCACCGCGAGAGGAGGAGATTGTTTTGGTTTTGGCATGGGCCATGTAGCTCCATGGTGCGTGTGTGTGTGTACGTGTGTGTGTGTGAGTGTAGACATTCAGCGTATGCAGACAGAGCATGCCTGTACTGTAGTGACCGGAACTATTGTCATTCCATTTTGCTCTCCCCTTCTCCCTCCCCCATCTCTCCCCCCTCTCCCTCCCTCTCTCCCCCTCGCTCTCCCTCTCTCTCTCTCTCTCTCTCTCCCTCCCTCTCTCTCTCTTTCTCAATGATCCAGTCAGCAGGCTGATTGTAACCAGGGAGGTAGTCTCACCTCCCCGTTGTAACTCACTGCCAAATAGCACATTGTCAGCACCGGCAAACTGGCAATGCTCTCCTTCTTATTCCTGTATTTTCGTTATTTACGGGTCGATTTTTTTCGTTCGAAATGTAAAATGGATGACCATAGAATTTCTCAATAGAATATAAAATTGAAAACTTTAGAAAGGATAGAGAAAATTGAGTTCACTTTGAATGGTCTGCCACAGGCAGATATCCTTACCATGCTCTTACGTAATACGACAGCTGCTTTCTCAACGATCCAGTCAGCAGGCTGATTGTAACCAGGGAGTAGTCTCACCTCCCCGTTGTAACTCACTGCCAAATAGCACCGGAAAACTGGCAATGCTCTCCTTCTTATTCCTGTATTTTCGTTATTTACGGGTCAAGTTTTTTTCGTTCGAAATGTAAAATGGATGACCATAGAATTTCTCAATAGAATATAAAATTGAAAACTTTAAAAAGGATAGAGAAAATTGAGTTCACTTTGAATGGTCTGCCACAGGCAGATATCCTTATCATGCTCTTACGTAATACGACAGCTGCTGGAGTCATCAAACCCTGGCTTGGCCTCCAGGTTTGTCACGCCTGAGCAGAAAGTTTATTTGTGACCCTGCACCTCAAAACAAACAAAAAGTCGCCAGACATGATTTTTTAGTTAAGACCATAGTCTGAAAGAGCAGACTTTAAGCTTTAAAATGATGTATAACTCAAATCAAATGGACTCTCCTAACCTATCTAAATATTGGAAAGAACGCACAAACTCAGGAAAAGTGTGAATTGAGAAAAGAGGCACTGAAGTACAGTGTCTATTCAAGCGCTTAATCTTTACCAAACCGTGCTGGCTGTGCGATGAATGGGACAAAAAACATGAAGTAAACCACCAGAGTAACAACAATGAAGGGATTATTAGATTAAACTGAAATTAAGTATGCCTCATTAACACACTCTGTCCATAATTAATGCCAACTTTCAAAGCAGTAACATTATCCTTTCAAAAGTTATTAGAGTTGAAAGTGAAGAGTGTGGACAAGGTTTTTCAGAAATGAAAAAGGGATTCTAAAGACACAGCTAATCACACTATTCTACAAAAAATGTTGGAGATAAACTGCTAAACAAACACACTTTCCTGCCCGTTTTATGATACCAAATTTTAGCATAATGTAAAAGAAGACCCGCTCTTTCAGAAAATATGAAAAAGTCAAGTTCGGCTAGGTTGACCCATTTCACTTATTTTCAGTCCTCACGCAAAATCAGTGTGTGCGACTTTATGTTCGTTTTGAGGTGCACTGTCACATTTGCAAATGGACAAGTACTTCGACTCCCAACTCCCAAACGACAAATATACGCACCCCACTTTGGGTAACCTCAGCTGAGGACTCGCCTCAAACGAGGGATTGACGGCATGTGTGAAGGAGATATCAGACTACAACTTCTATAGGTTTAACTTGACATCAATTTAGTTATCTTCAAAGCGGAAAGCTTTTTTTGCCTCTGACCCCTCCCCCGTTACAACCCCATAGGCTTTGTGCACACATATTTTGACGGGCTCCAAGCATTAGTACAGCTTGTAAATTTCATTACGCCTATTTTTTCTGTTTTATCATCGTATAATTTAAGTTTTAAGTTTTTTCTTCTTTTATAATATTTAAGATTACGTTTGTTTCAATTTCTTTCTTTTTCTTTGATAATATCATTTAGCATTCTTTACAACGTACTTTATATTCAAATTGGATATTGTGTGTGTTTGTGACAGCTCGCCTGGAGAAAAACAAGACAGAGCTTTGATGAATCTAAAAACTACATATGCAGAACGTAATTAAATACATGTGCAGTTGTATTGTACATTGGGAATTTCTCGCTAAGATAATATTGGCGAATACTTTACATGAGAAAGCAACTATTTTGGCAGGTTGGTTGTGAGTTGTATTCTAATTTTCCCATTTTTCGCACAATACTCATACTATAAGTGGGGCATAATTCGCCACTTTCATTTTATCCCATTGCATATAGCGCAACAACTCATAATCTCACTTTGGACGGCTTCCGATCCATTTTTGGTCATTCTTCACAAGTTTTAACCAATGTCATCCTTACAGTATTAGCTGTCGAAGCAGGGGCAGACGCACCATCACAGATTAGCAGAAATCAACCATGACTTTAAAGGGAAAGATTAAACTAAAACTGAAAATGCTATGATTTTGTTTAATTGCTCCTTGGTTGAAACGGGCACCGACACTTTATTAGTTTGATTAATTTCAATCAAACTTTATCAGAATCATCTTTGGCTTATCTAACATAAAATGAAGGATAGGTAAGGTATCTTCATTAACTCTTTTCTGCCATGACACAATCCCCTTTGTGCCACGTTCTTCTGAGACACCAACATTGTCATACTTTGGAGAAAACATTCCGGTTTTTTTATATCCATGCGAATTTTCATAGATTTCTGCTAAGATGGACATGAGTTATTGTGGTGAACAAAATTGAGGATAACATGCCAGGCTTCGCTTTGATGTAAATTGTATATAACACATACATGATTGCGTTCTTTTAAAATGACCAGCAGTTGTAGGCCTATTGCTGTGAAGTCATGACTTTTGCACACAAAACAGTGAGAGAAACTTAGAATTTACAGGCAAATCCAGGACAGAATACTGCTTGCTGGTCAATTCCCACAAAAAAAAAAAAATGCAAGCTTAATGTAAGAGGAACAGAATCCCGAGAAACGCTTTAATTGCACTGTGGTATTTGGCGATTTATAGATTGGTTTGGGCGGATTTGTGGGTTTGAGCAGAATATGCGAAGTTGGCACGCCATTGACTGAGTCGGGCGTGCGAACGTGGCACATAAGAGTTAACTGCCCACATTTTGTATTATCATGCGTTTAGGAAAAAGTGGAATTCTATAGCTCACAGCGACTTTACCCGAACATAGTGAGTCCTATCCACCACTGCATGGCCAATCGCAACCACTCATTCTGGAATTAAAAGACTGCCTACAATTCATATTGTGGCAAGTATTCACAATCTTTCGCCAATAAACATTGGCTATCAAAATTTAATGAGAGGAACCATCTTTGACTAATCTAATAGAAAATGAGAGATAAATAAGCTTTCTGGTGTAGCTGCCTTAATTTCCAAGAATCATTCGGTAGAAAAAAAAAATCATTATTTTCTATCTCTCAGCAACTTACCAGAAGACAGTAGATTTAGGATTATTTTCCCAGCACAACAAGATATTTCCGACTTTGAACGGCTGCCATTTATTCACATTTTTCCAGTCTTCACAAACGTTGGCCAATCAAGTATTTCATATCACGGAACCAGGCCTACCTTCTTTAACGGGAACTTTTGAACAATTACCGAATATGCACTAACTCCCATCCACTCCGCCGACCCTTTATGCTTTTTCTGATTTCATCTAAACATTGTCAGAAAAAATATTTAATAAAATCAACAGGAAATTAGGAATCTACAAGATGCCCAGTTAATTGCTTTTAGGAATGCATTATGGAAGGCATCATAATATCACTGGACAAGACAAAAATGAAATTCTTCCTAAGTAGCTTCTTCTTCTTCTTCTTTTTTGTTGTTGTCCTTTTATAGCGCACAAACTCATTTCTGTCTCCGAATGACCGTCATACATAATAGTAGGCCAGCCAAAACGATTTTTTTTTTACTTTGGACGGCAAAATTTGTTAATGCTAAGTTTTCCAGCTGAAAGTCTTGCAAAAATACTCAAGTTTAGCGTACGGCCGGATGTCAAGCGCGTTTTTGCCGAAAAATGCCTTTTTTAGCACAAAATTTGAAAGAATGTCAAAAATCACGATTTTTATTTTTTTACCGAAATAAGTAATGGTTGATAAGTATCTTTCAAACTAGAAATGTGTTATCTTCCATTTCAAGTTTAGAACCTGACTAATATGCATTTGAATGTAGAATTTTTACACGCACATATATGGCGCAATGAAACATAAAAACTTGATTTACTCAAAATTGTACTTTGTAAAATCTACCAATATTTCAAAGTTTATTTAAACTACCTAAATCAATCTATTCAAAAGTTTTTATTTTTCCGAAATATAATATATATTCTGATATCTTATGCAGCAAAGAAATAACAAGATAAGGCGAAAGATAACTCGTTTTATGTTATCCTAAATGGGACGATGTATTTTTACCGGACGCGCATTTTGAATGAAAAATCGAATGTATAGCGTAAGCCCATATATATTGTACATGGTATAGTGCGTGTAGGTATTTATCTCACATAATTGGCGAAGTCAATGGACAGGTTGGATAGCTGACTGCAAAACCCTTTGTGGCACCTTGATATGATTGAAATGTGCTTCTTCCCCCCCCCCCCCAAAAAAAAAAAAAAATAAAATAAAATGAAATCAGTAGTGTTGTTACCATGGCAACTGATCATCATTAGGTCACTCCCTGAAAATTTCAAATATTCATAATTGTAAAACGTACGAAAGTGTCGAGACATTTTGTGTGTGTGTGTGAAAAATGTATCAATCTAACTAATCTATGTTTAACAATGAAACCTAAGAGTTATATATAAATTGTTTACTATGTTCGGAAATGGTTGTCATGGAAACCGTGATAACAAATCACGTGTTACTGGGAAAAATTACGATACCAAATCTCCCATCCTGCATACTCACCCCTCCCCCCGAGAATGCTTTGTAATTCATAATGCTATATAGTTTGCATTCTCAGGCCCTGAAACGGAGCCCTGCAAGGGATAGGCACGAAATCACTTTTACTTTTGTAATGTTCTAAGGCGAGGTGTTTGCATTTTATTTTTATTTATTCTCCCGCAGGAGACTTATACTAAATGTTTCTTTTATGATGGTTGATTGTTTACATGAACGTTGTTTGGAACGCACACTTAGTCGGCGACATAAAAATGTTATTATGTATCCCGGATTTGTGTGAAAAAGTAAGGCAAATATCACCCTCAAAAGAGAAAACAAGAAGTAAAAAGGAAGTAGAAGTGAAATGCGTACAATGCAATAACCGCCTCATTTCCCCTTCCCATCATTAAGTCGGTTACTAGTACACTGTATATCATCGAGTCTATATTGCAGATTATATTAATCCTTGACCAAGTTCTATGTCCTTGGAGCAGACATGTAACAACTTGTTTGTTTGCAATTCGATTGTTTTTTGTCTATATTATGACAAATTTGTGAAAAAAAAATCATTTCAGTTATCATCAACACTCTAAATTCCCAGTCAACCAACAAAACGTACTACACAATGTGCACACGCCCGCAACCACCGTCTCAAACAGCGTTCACGAATGAAATACAGTAAACAGTAAACGAGGCAATTTCTCTTTTTTAAAGCAATGATTTGCCATTAGCGTACATTTACTAGAATAGCAGCACTTGACATCTATGTTACTGGTTACCAAAATGCTGATTAGAACCTACCATACACAGTAAGAACATGCTTGAATCCTGCAAAATATATATAATTATTTCTCTCAAACAGTATTTCGTTTTGAAAGGTAAAGAACCTCAGTCTCCATTTGTGGACATCTAAAAACAAACCAAAAAATCCATCTGAAAGCAATCTTCTTAAATGATTAAAAGCATTAAAAAAGAATGAGTCCTCAGTGAAAATGTCTTTCATGAACAAATCTCTGTGACATACATCCAAAGAGTTTGAAAAACAATACAAATTGCGCTGACTACATTAACTGCATTGATAGCCTCAATTTTTTTTAATGTGACATATACTATAATGTGTCCAGCATCACAAACGTCTCTTTAAGCAATATTTCAATATCTCTATCTTTTTAACAATTTGTGGTTACATATCCTAGCTAATTATGACTGTACGCTGCTGCATTGAACTTTCGTCAATGTACAACTAAATTAGAATGGTGACTGCCAAATTTTTAAAAATCTACTTTTAGTCTGATATTATTTTTGTGTTCTGCAGACCAGTGTGATAAGATATCTGTACTGAATGCTCGTCTCTCAGTGAAGAAAAAAAAAATCACCTCTCCAAAATGCATGGGTACTGTTTCCCTCTAATGCTTTCCCTTATTCCAAGTACCAGAATACATTGCTGGGGCCCTGAATAGCTAACATATATTACAGTATTACCAACATCATGACAATTATGGCACATGTGAAAGAAACCTGGCAAAACATACATCTTGACCAGTAAATTTTCTTTTCACTACTTCTTGTACTTGGCATTTGGATTAAAACATTTCACTTATGTTCGTTCCCTTAAGCTACATACTATTCTTTCATATCTTAAACTAGAAAAGAAAAAAACATGCTCTATGATATTTCCCTTCAGATTCACCAACTGTTACTTTGTGAAATTTTCTCTTTTTAAGCACTTCAACGTGCAGTTTTTTTTCTAACATGTCACATATTTTCCTCCATCTGATGAAGAAAGGCAAAGTTCACTTCCCTTTTGTTGCCCCCCCCTCCCCCCCCCCCCATAAAACAAAAACAAAAGACATTCCAATCTGACAGGATTAAAAAGTTGGCGTTTGGGCTTCAAAGGAAATAACAGGATCAATTTCCATGAACTACTAGTATGCGGCTTGTAACTCTGAGTCTCGAAGGCATGGTATAGTTTTGGTTGAGATGGAGATTCAGACTTTAACTTTTTGCAAGCAAATAAAAACAACTTATGAAATATGAAAGAGCATCAAATTCTTAGAGTAATTTGAGGTTTGTTTAATTAAAGTTCTTGGTTTTGAAACGGCCGAGAATTTTTTTTAAAAAAAGTGACACAGAATGATAATAATTAGAAGTGGGTGCCACCTTTATTAGGACCTCTTTGTTTTGGTACATCTCAGCCTTTTCAAAACCAATTTTTAACAAATGAATTTGGAATTCCTCTTGGTATTGTTTACTCTTTAATATTTCATAACAGGGTTCTCATTATTTTACAAAATCTCCATCTCAGCCCCCATCTCAACCAAAAGTAGACCATCCCTCATCCCTTTAATGCTGCCATCAAAATTGGAAGTACACTGTAGATCTATCTCAAATCATATTGTAAATGCTCTTTGCCAAATAGTGTTGTGCACATTTTGATATCATCACTAAGGGAAAAAAAAAGAAAAAAAAAGATTAGAAAAGAAGCATTTAATCTGGATTAGTAGAAATTTCTAATATATACACATGTCTTTTATATATTCAACTTCTATAATAGTCCTGAAAGCACATTGTGATTATATTTGAGAAGTTTAGATGGATGCATTCCACATGTAAGTTCAGGTTCTGATGACATCCTTCATACGGAATCTGGATGCGGACCGGATAGCCTGGCAGGGTTGTTTCTGGAGAGAGACAGAGAAAGAGAGAGAGAGAGAAAGAATGGTGTATCTGTCTTTACTTGATGAGGAAAGTGACATGGGCATTTTAATCTTTGGTGAAGACACAGTGACATATACGCTAATAAAGACATACGGTTACTTGATTTCCTCAATATGTAGTGTTTCCTTGAAACTGTAAAGTATATTATTTTATACAGTAGATCCTAATTGTAGCAATTTAACCATGAGTACACGATGAAAATATAAAATGTAGGAAACTTTCATATCCAAATACTAGTATCCAATTCTTTCCATTAAGCTTTTTATTCCATTCAGAAGAATTTCAAGGGAGTGCTTGCCTGATACTGCAACTGGATACATTCAACACTTTCGTGCATATAATGTCCCCGTGACCTTTCACATCAATACCCTCATAACTCATCAAAGTCAAATTGCTTAGAGGTTATGGTAACTTTGCCATCCGAAGGTAAATATAATATCATGGTAGCAATGCTCTACAGTCAATAAAAATCAGGGTTTCCCTGTAATTTACAATCAGCAGCAAAATCACAACAATAACTAAAATGCTACTTGTACAAGGCTCAGCAGGTAATCATCTCTTCTGTATAAAACCAAAGTTGAAGATGATCTGCTGAGTAAATGTTAAGTTATTGCAAGATGAGAATAGGACAGATGTGCGTGTGAATGGATGACTGCAACAACATAAAAACTCCTGCAACCATCTTTGACAGAGGCTAAAAAAAAATAATCAGCTTTAATTCATGTAAATCTTCGTTGTTGGAGTGATTGACTACATGCATATGCAGTACTGCATTCATTTAGCAAAACATGCGTTAATTTTCTGCCCAATGAACGATCGACAGTCAAAAATTTGGTCAAGATGTCAAAGGCTTGACAAAATATTCCAACATATTTGGGGTTTACATTTTACATGTATTATTGCTTACCTCCCATATTTCCTTTCGAAATAGAGTACAGGATGCACAGATTAGAAGTTGGTAGTCAGGACATCTGTCTCTTTCTTTTTTTCTCTCTCTTGTCCGTAGTTGGCTGTGGTTTGCAGGGTCCATTTTGTCCACTTTGTGCTAATTCTGGTCGAAAATACAATTAACAAAAACTTAAATAAGTTATCATTTTTATGAGTGAAACAGGATAATCATACTGCAACAAAAAACAAACAAATTCATCATGTATTAGAATTAATCATCACGATCTCATGAATCCCTTAGTATGAGATTTTGGATCTTCAGGTCACTGTCAACATTAATTTGTCTTACATGTAATACATTAATCGTGCCATTGTTATTATCATCTTTGATGCTCTAAAGCCATATCTTACTGAAAATGAATTATGTAGGATGGAAGTCATCTTGACACCTATAATTCCTGTACACAAATATTTGATTGTATCATGCTCTCATTTGTATGTGGATTAGGATATGATTTCCTTGCATAAATCGGTTTGTATTCATGAGATGATATTCCTAATTTCAAATCGTTGACACTTACTTGTGAGCTGGAAAGGGCATTCACATCGTAGTCAAGACATCTTTCTATCTCCCCCTCACTCTAGTGGATGTGATCTCAAACTCAGCATGTCCATTTGTTGCTGACACCTTGATAAAAATAAAGAACAATACATCACAGCATATCACCCTTACGTCATACTTAACGCAACATAATAACAATGGAAAGTTAATTGATTTGTGACTACAGACGTATTTTCATCTGTGCACACATTAAACACTTGTGCCAATTGACATGGTTGAGAAATATTTCATTACATATATCTTACTTGATTACGTTTATGTTTGATTTTTATATGATCTCATCTTCAGTAGATAGAATACCGTTCTTTCATATGATCCTCTACAATAGAACATGCAATGAATTTACAAGAAAACAAGAATACACATTTGATCATAGATTTGCTCCCCTTCTTATATAAATGGAGATACACGTGTATAAGATTATTCTTCTCTTTTTGTTTGCAAAGTACTTGTACAATGCATTGTAAAGCAACTGTCAAAGTGAAAATATGCTTGTTACAATTTATTCAAATGGAATAGGAATATTTGATACTCAATGTATTTAGATTTGGCATTATTTTCAACTGGGCACTGAAGTGATACATTTGATAATCAAACACTTCGTAAGTTGGTATTTAAAAGATATTTCAAATTAAACCGCTATTTAAGACATTTACCGTTTCTTACCTTCTGGTTGTTCTGCACTTTGTTGCAGGTAGAAAGAGCTCAGTCTTTACAATTAGATTTTGGCAAGTCAGGATAGGCCTATGTCTCTCTCTTTGGTGAAGTTTGAAGACAAGACTCAGTCTGTCCACTTGTTGGTACATCTAGCTGAAAACAGAAATCAACATGACTCAAATAATTTTTTTTTTCATCTTTAAAGCAGAACATTATAAGCTAACAGTGAACAAAAAATAAAATCAATTTGAAATTTGATTGTTTTGAAAAGGCATCTTGATATTGACATAATTTTCTTTGTTCCCCATGCAAATCAATTATAACTGAAAATATATCTCTTTTATTAAGATGATATATATTTTTAGCTTTTTAAAAAGTTAAAAAAAGAAGAAGGAAGATATTTAGGTTTCAGTGAGTCGGTATAAATGATCCATTAAAAATGTAATATTTACATTTTTTTCAAATGAACCTTTATTCTTTGAGACATTAACATAAGAACTTGGTACTTATGAGTAAAGACTAGATCTATTTGTAAACTAGAAGAGTACATGTAAATGATTCACAGATTAGAAGAGGTTGGCAGTCAGGACTGAACACTTTCTCTCTCTCTCTTTCGGGCATATTCGAATGGCAAGATCACTTGGTTGTAGACTCGCTTTTATATAAAACACCTAGGCCTAAATCCTAGACTCTTTTTCTGAACCCACAGGTCTACAAATACCAGAAAGAGTGGAATCAACCTTAATAGACCTCTGCTCTAGAGACTAACATTAGTCTAGCTAATTCACATTAGAGCTAATGGGTAATGTTCGGATCTTCTAATGTTGGATCTAACATGAACTTTTTGATCAAAGTTAGCCTACATATATAGTATAATTATTATGCATAGATTTTAGAACCTCTAGATGTCTAAACTTAGGTCTAGCTAGGCCTAGTAAGCTGGGTCTTTACAACAAAACTGCCTAGATATGAGTAGTAGGTTACTAGAAACCTCTATAACGTTAGGTAGAATCAGTGGCCCAGATCTTGACTAAGGTTGGACCTAGATCCTAATTCCAGACACCAGCTATTTATGCTTCAGACCCCGGCCCTAGATTTTATATTGTAGGTCTAGTATATTAGACTCTAAACGTTGGTAGATCTACATCTAGAAGGGGTTCTACACCTTCTGTATAGACTACAGCCCCTTGCCCTGGACCTGGTTCTAGCCCTACAAATACATCTAACCAGCGCAGTAAAACGTTAGTAGTACCTGTAGTGGGCCTGTACTGTCCACGTTATACAACTGCTAATGTGCTAACGTTAGGTGTTAAGTTCATTGTGATTATACTATCACAGGGCCTAGCCCGATTGAATTGTTTTGGCATAATAACAGGCGTAGCCGTACATTCTAACACTAACACTAACGTTAGAGTGACACTACCCCCTACTAGCTAGAATGTCTAACACTTACGTTAGTACAGTTGTATTAACAGTTAGAGAGAGTGTAACCGTTAGATAGATTAGACCTAACAGTAGACGAGGATTCAGTCCAACTGCATGTGATGAGGCCATAGATTACAAACCTAGATCGAACGAACAAGACACCTAAATCTAGACGTAGACCTAATGTTTGTTAGGCCTCTTTTCGCACCGTGTCAAGACGTGCTTTACGGAATAATCGGTGTTCCACTAGCAAGCACCGACCGCCGGCACGGTCGGGTGGCGGCCCGGGGGTTGGTAGGCATGCCCGCGCCCACAGGATCGGTGCGAAATACAGTAATTAACTAAGGACATCCGCCTAACGTAGTATACTAGCGCTTGAACCTTGATATTAACCAAGTCTCAGATCAAAGTTGTATATCTAACTGTTAGATCAAAACAGATTTTTAAGTTCCGTTATGCAATGCAATAAAGAACGATGTATTTATTTACTAAGTTACTTACATTCGAAGGAAATAGTCCCTTTTCCAGTCACCACGTTTCCAACTCAACGACCGAAACATGCAGCTCTCGCGCGAGAGATTTTACCTGTAGCTAGCTAGCTCGTAGGGGTAGACGTACGCACACGTATTAAGTATTTGCGCGTACACAAGCTGCGCGGGGCTACTGGAAAATGCTCGAAAATGCATTTTCTGAGTTCCTGCAAGTTCAGAGTTTTGATTAAAAGTAAAGATTTCTTCAAGAAAACTAGAAATAATATTGACACATTCAATTAAAGAAGCACTTGTAGTTTTATAAAACATTTAATTACTTTTGGAAGTTCATCTAATTAGCTTGGAAAAGCAAACTTTGCAGAACGTTAATTAATCTGTGAATATTATTTCGAGAAAACAACACCCAAACATTTGAGAGCCCCATATATGGCTGTACAAAATGACTTTTTAAATTGCTAAGGAAACACATTTAAATCGTAATTTCATTAAAAGGGACAATTGAAACTCATGATCTTTCAAATATCAATTGAATGCAAGCAAAAAATAAAAATCGTGATTTTTGACATGCTTCTGAATTTTGTGCTAAAAATGACATTTTTCGGCAAAAACGCGCGTGACATCCGGCCGTACGCTATTCCTTAGTATTTTTGCAAGACTTTCAGCATGAGAACGGAGCATTAACAAAAAATGCCGTCGAATCCTTATCTAGAGCCTTTTTTGAGGCTTGGCTGGTCTACTATAATATTTTCGCCAATCTTTGCAGACTTTTATTAAAATCATCTATTATGTATGTGGTATGTGTATGTGGTATGCTTTTGCATTGGGTGGATACGTGTCAGTGTTTTGGGTGCGCGGCCGCACACAGACGCTCTGGGTGTGGATATTGTGTAGGGGTATGTACAGCCGCAGAGCTACTATTGACCGATTTTGTGACGCGCTGTGTGTATTTTTGGCATGGGCAGCGCCATACTGGGTGTATCATCCGACCCCCCCCCCCCCTCCGCACTCCCCCACCCCTCTCCCTACATTAGCACGCGCGCAGAATGAAAAACTGCTTTAGCCAATGGGCGTCTCGTACTGAGTGCGTGAATGCTTGCTAGTGCGCGAACCTTTGTTACAAGTGCGTGATAAACATGTTGCCCGGGGGTGGGGGAGAGCAGGGGGGGGGGGGGGTCGGCTGATACACACCGATACACCCACTATGGCTGCGCCCTGTGCCGTAAAATGTCTGCTGCCCTCAACGAACCCGAATCGGTCAATAGTACTTAGCCCTCATGGTTCAGCTGTACACGTGTGATGTGGGCGTGTATGAGGCGTGGGTAGGTGCGGGTGTGTCTGTGTGTGTGTGCGTTTGTGTGTGCTTGTGTGTGTGTGTGTGTGTGTGTGTGTGGGTGTGGGTTTGCGTGTATTGTTTTTTAGTGTTGGGTGGGTGGGGTCCCGACCCATGCATGCTTTTTGCGTGTAATAAGACAAGTCATGTACCGGTACATGTGCAGGGACTAGTGCAATATTTTGATTATTACAATACATGTACTTCCTGTACTTGTTTAGTGTTATATTACTTGTCTCTCAGTTATGTATACATATATATTTATTTTCCTTTACACGTGAAATTTTTAATGGAGACTGTTGTAAAGATTTTTATGCCGTAGTGCATGACAATAAATGATCTGAATCTGAATCTGAATCTGAATCTATTAAGTATTTGCAATAGAATGTGTGGGGGTGGACACAATTCAAAGGGAAGTTTACACACAGGCAAAAAGAAACAGACTTCTTCCATTTTTGCTTTTATTTGAAAAAAAAAATGAAGGAAAATTTGTCTGGCACAGCTCTTATTGATACATATCCTGCAAATCTGGTGAAAATCCCAGATCATCTGTTCTTGAGATCCGTAAGATTTTATACTTTCGACCTACCAATCCCCAAATAAAATCGTTTCTACATAAGTAAGACACCTTGCGAGGTAAGTGAAAATCCTGATCATCAGAGCTGCCAAGTCTTACGCATTCTGCGTGAGACTCAAGCATTTAGGGGTCATCTCACGATCTCACGCATGGCACCCATTTTTCTCACTCATCGGGCGAAGTCTGCAACTTGGGCCTATAATAATGAGCATAGCTCAAAAGATTTAAGTGATAGTTACAAATGAAGGTAAATTCCCTTTTGTCTTTAAAAAATAAGTAAAAAATAGTCACTTCTCAGGGGCGTCACCAGCTTTTTTTCAAGGGGGGTGCGTTTTGACACTAAATGTGACAGTGCACCTCAAAACGAACATAAAGTTGCACACACTGATTTTGCGTGAGGACTGAAAATAAGTGAAATGGGTCAACCTAGCCGAACTTGACTTTTTCATATTTTCTGAAAGAGCGGGTCTTCTTTTACATTATGCTAAAATTTGGTATCATAAAACGGGCAGGAAAGTGTGTTTGTTTAGCAGTTTATCTCCAACATTTTTTGTAGAATAGTGTGATTAGCTGTGTCTTTAGAATCCCTTTTTCATTTCTGAAAAACCTTGTCCACACTCTTCACTTTCAACTCTAATAACTTTTGAAAGGATAATGTTACTGCTTTGAAAGTTGGCATTAATTATGGACAGAGTGTGTTAATGAGGCATACTTAATTTCAGTTTAATCTAATAATCCCTTCATTGTTGTTACTCTGGTTGTTTACTTCATGTTTTTTGTCCCATTCATCGCACAGCCAGCACGGTTTGGTAAAGATTAAGCGCTTGAATAGACACTGTACTTCAGTGCCTCTTTTCTCAATTCACACTTTTCCTGAGTTTGTGCGTTCTTTCCAATATTTAGATAGGTTAGGAGAGTCCATTTGATTTGAGTTATACATCATTTTAAAGCTTAAAGTCTGCTCTTTCAGACTATGGTCTTAACTAAAAAATCATGTCTGGCGACTTTTTGTTTGTTTTGAGGTGCAGGGTCACAAATGTTTACGAGATTTAATGGACAGACATTTGGAATATAGGAAGCTCTCAATCCCTAGACTTTTACTGTTTTTGGAGGGAAACCAAGCGGGGAAAGGGCACCGGCGCGCCGGTAGCTAGGATTTCATCTTGGGGGGGGGGGGGGGGGGGGTAGTATGCGAGGGAGCGAGCGAGGGTGGGGGAACGGTGTGGAAGTGCCGGAGAGGGTTGTACCCCTTATAAATGGATTATGGAATGACGGTGTGAAACGACAAATACTCGCAGCGATATCAGGGGAATGGCATCACGACTACATGCGAGCGAGCGGAGCGAGCGAGCTTGAAAATTTTGACATTTTACAGTCCCAAAACTGCCGTTTGTAGCCATATTTTTTTGCTTTGTAAATTAAGGGGGCGCACCGGGCGCAACTGCTGGCAATTACTGGCAGCAACATCAGGTGAATGGCATAATAATCAAATGTGAGCGAGCAAAGAGAGCGAGCTTGGAAATTTTGACATTTTACAGTCCAAAAACTGCCGTTCTTAGCCATATTTTTTCGCTTTGGAAATAAAGGAGGGGTGGGGCGCAACGGGCGCAACTGCCGGTAATTACTGGCAGCAACATCAGGAGAATTGCATAACACTTAAATGCGAGCGAGCGAGCGAGCGAGCTTGAAAATTTTGACATTTTACAGGCCAAAAACTGCTTTTTGTAGGCATATTTTTTTTTTTTTTGCTTTTCAAATTAAAGGGGGGGGGGGGGCGCACCGGGCGCAACTGCTGGCAATTACTGGCAGCAACATCAGGTGAATGGCATAACAATTAAATGCGAGCGAGCGAAGAGAGCGAGCTTGAAAATTTTGACATTTTACAGTCCCAAAACAGCCGTTGGCAGCCATATTTTTTTGCTTTGTAAATTAAGGGGGGTGCACCGGGCGCAACTGCTGGCAATTACTGGCAGCAACATTAGGTGAATGGCATAATAATCAAATGCGAGCGAGCAAAGAAAGCGAGCTTGGAAATTTTGACATTTTACAGTCCAAAAACTGCCGTTCTTAGCCATGTTTTTTGCTTTGGAAATAAAGGAGGGGTGGGGCGCAACGGGCGCAACTGCCGGTAATTACTGGCAGCAACATCAGAAGAATTGCATAACAATTAATTGCGAGCGAGCGAGCGAGCGAGCTTGAAAATTTTGACATTTTACTGTCCAAAAACTGCCGTTTGAAGCTATATTATTATTTTTTTTTCGCTTTGGAAATTAAAGGGGGAGGGGGGGGGGGGGGGACGCCCGGTGCGCCCGGTGCGCCCATCTCCCTGGATCCGCCACTGGTAGTCAAGGGCGTGGGTTTATGTTCATGACTGGGGGAGGTATGACCAGCGAGGTGGCGTCGAAGTGACCAAGCGGGGAAAGGATGTCCAAAATCTGCACTTTAGAGCATCCCCTAAACTAATTGTGCGTGTTTGTTTGTGTGTGTGTCTTATATGTGCATGGAAAAGTTAGGAATTAGCCCAGGTCAAGTCTTTTTATTGGCAATGCAAGACATTTTTAAATAGACTAGTATGTAAAGCAACACTGCAAAATCAATGATCTAGCTTTGATATAAAGAAGCGTAAGGTACAAAGGTGTACATTCTACATCACATTGCGCAACATTGTAGCGACTCTTCGTTCGGATGTACTGAGTACACTGCGCACATCCTGCTTATATGCAGAATGCCAACCAGGAATCACGCTGAATCACAATCGTTTGTCGGGTCCGGGCTTTTTGAACAATGTTTCACACTATATACCTATCTAATTATAGTTAAAAGAAATCATAGAAAAATATCTTATTTCTTGATCACCCTTTCATTCAAAAGCAGTTTACTAACACTTGAGGAATACTATTTCGGTAAGACTTTTTTTTTTACCAGCGGATTGGGAGGGGGGCGCACCCCCCCCCCCCCTCCGTAGTTACGCCACTGCTTTTGGGTGAAATAATTGGACAGATTTCTTGAATTCTAAAAATTATTGATTTTTGATATTTTGTGTGTGTGTGTGTGTCCCTGGTGCAAAATATAAACAAAATTAGAAAAGAGTAATTATTTAGCGTCCGCCGTTGAGGTCGCTCGCAGACTGATTTTTTTTTTAAGGATCTGAAGGGGGGTGCGTTCGCACCCAACACCCCCCCCCCCCCCCCCCCCGGTGACGCCCATGCTTCTCAAGACATTAAGTATGCACCTGATCGCACCACGAAGAGCTAAAAATTGAAAAAGCTCCCTACCGTGGGAGGCCACAGGGGGAAAAAACCCCTCCCACACCCTCGCTCGCGCGCACATTCGCATGTCGAGATGCCGAGTCATGAAAATCTCACTCATAAAATTGTTTTGAACTTGGCATCCCTGGATCATTCGTTCTTGAACTGTACTGTAGGAGATTCAGCTTAAAGGGTGTGTACAGTTTTGGTTGAGGTGAGGATTTACCTTTTAATGTTTTGCATGATATTCAGAAACCACTCTATGAGATGCCAAAGAGCAAGCAATTGTAAGGGGTAGGCCCTATCGACAGTTTGAAATGCCTGAGATATCCAAAAACAAGGTGAAACAAAGAGATCCTAATAAAAGGCGTGGTCTGTCATCTTTTATAATTATCACTTTTTTTTTGATATCTCAGCCATTTCAAAACACATCATTTACATCCAAATAAACGTTGAATCCTTTTCAAAATTACATCCCTGGATCATTCGTTCTTGAACTGTACTGTAGGAGATTCAGCTTAAAGGGTGTGTACAGTTTTGGTTGAGGTGAGGATTTACCTTTTAATGTTTTGCAAGATATTCAGAAACCACTCTATGAGATGCCAAAGAGCAAGCAATTGTAAGGGGTAGGCCCTATCGACAGTTTGAAATGCCTGAGATATCCAAAAACAAGGTGAAACAAAGAGATCCTAATAAAAGGCGTGGTCTGTCATCTTTTATAATTATCACTTTTTTTTTGATATCTCAGCCGTTTCAAAACACATCATTTACATCCAAATAAACGTTGAATCCTTTTCAAAATTACATGCTCTTTCATATTTCATCAGATGTATCTCATTATCTCACTTAGGAATGTGCAAAACAATAACATGAATCCCCACCTCAACCAGTACTCCTTCTCATTGTACGTTTCTACAAACACTTCAGGAACCTGTGACCTTTGACCGTAATTCTCGTGAACCCTGAAAGTTTGATGAAAATCTAATGATGATCTGTTCTTAAAGGGAAGGTAAACCCAAAGAGCAATGTGGATTGAGTAAAACCAGCAACATAAGAACAAAACATCAGTGAAAGTTTGAGAAAAATCGGACAATCGATGCAAAAGTTATGAATTTTTAAAGTTTTGGTGTTGGAACCGCTGGATGAGGAGACTACTAGAGGTTATGACGTATGAGAGGACAACAATACAAAGAGAATATAAAGGAAATTCAACAAAAATTCATTGTTCTAGCATTATGAAAGATCACTTGACTAACCGCTTTCAGGAAGCAGGGGGAATCATTGCTACCCTTAACATATGTCAGTATCAAATTGACAGAATTTGTAATTTTCATGAAAAATGGATTGTTGTAGAATTTTCTTTATATTTCCTTTGTATTGTTGTCCACTCATACGTCATAACTACTCGTAGTCTCCTCTTCCAGCGGTTCCAACACCAAAACTTTAAAAATTCATAACGTCTGCATCAATTGTCTGATTTTCTTCAAACTTTCACTGATGTGTTCTACTAATGTAGCTGCTTTTACTCAATCCACATTGTTCTTAGGGTTTATCTTCCCTTTAAGTTATTACACTGAGAGATTTATCTTTCTTAACCCTATAAAGCCCCCTACCAGATTTTCGTTTGCCACTCCTTCGCCCTTCATCCGATTTCAACCAAATTTGGTGACTTTTCCTAGAATCTTATTGCAAACATTTTGATATATAATTTAGCTATATTTGATGTTGCTGGTTGCTATGGCAGCCATAAACTGACAACCATGTCAGTCAGATTTTACGTCTTTTTTCTGTTCCCATTTCATTTAACAGCAATACAGTGTATGAAATAGGTATTTCTAGGCTGAAATTTGCTGAAGGAGCAAAGTTCGAAGTAGTTATGATCCTGGAAAGTTTTTCTTATTATTTCCTTTGTTTTTATGTGACAAAGGCATAAAACAATAGATATAAGAGAAATAATTGAAAACAATGATATTTTCTAAAGATTGCCTTATATTTTGAGTTATTTTAATTCCTTCACCCAATGTATGCCTCTAATATCATTAGTTTATCATATTATCAATGTGCAATCTCAAAATTCCAGTATTATGCAAACCCATATGAAATGTCATAACTATACATGTACCCATCCCAAACATTTCATCTCAGGTCTCATAATGTATCACTATGTTGATATGAATAGCGCCCCCATATGGTGACCTTGAGAAATTTCAACCGTAACAAATAATACAATTCCACTTGCTTATCATTTGTGGCAAATATGAAAATGATTGGTGTATAATATGACATATATAATGGGGATGAAGAAATTATACAGAAAAATCATGTTTTTAGCGTATTTCCTATGTATTTCTTTATATTTTGGTAAATAGCGCCCTCCATGGGTGACCTTGTGAAAATTCAAATGTACGGTCATGTAGAGTATGAGTTACTCTACCCACGTGCCAAATATGACGATGATACATCAAATAATAAAAAAGTTATATACTGGGGGGCACAATGTGCCCCCCCCCCCCCCTCCCTTGGGCCTGCGAGGGGTCAAAATAGCTTGGGCTTAATAGGGTTAGGCCCTAATCATTTTAGGATCCCATCGACCTTTGTCCCCAAAGTGATATTTTTTCTTACTTCGTTGAGAACAAACCCTGGAAGTGTGGTGAAAATTCTTCACAATTACCATTACGATCGGCCATGATCAAAACAGCCGCCATTTTCCTGTGGTTCTTGGCCGCTTAAAGCCACCATACATAGGCGATGTCGGCGGATTGTGCGCTCACTTCAGTAGGGAGTGCAAGTACATTTTGTATACCAGGCGAATGCGTGCGCGCGCCGATGATGCTCAGCGATCGACGAACGAGTCTCGGTACATCGCTATTTTCTAGTGCATCTGGCAATATTTGTGGTTGTAAATTCAATTTTGAACGCTGCATTCGATCTGTAATAATGGCACTCAGAAGCTGAAACATGTAAGAATACCGTTAAACAATTTATATGATCAAATGATGTCGTTATAGGGTCACAATCGTCTTGTGCCCCTAAACTCAGGAGTACCCTTTGCTCTGCTGCAGCTGAGAGCAGGATTATCGTGCTATACATTATTACATATTGCATCGCAGAAAATTGCCATGATCGTGGCGCAAAGTGTGAGAAAGTTGGCAGTAGTCTGTGATATAATAGATTCCATTTTTGAACATCCTAGCTCCCGCCAGCTCACCACAACAGTTACGTGAATATTTTCATGCCTCTTCATCCATCCCGATCCCTCGCATCCCGATCCGACCCTATCACAAATCGCACAAACCAACCACACGGGCGAGGCTTGTGTGTGCCCGTAAATCGGTTGCTATACACACTTAGCACAGCGTCTGGTCAGGCTCGTTAAGCGGTAACTGTGTAGACGAAATTAACACTAACAGACTGACGAATCGGGGTTAGATTTTGATTTTTTTTATTATCATTTCGCAGAATAATTTCACCAAGGCCACGAGTGGACATATGTTCTCTGCAACAGGTTAATTAGCGATTTCCTGCTTAAGATATAACACAAAATTCATTCATTTAAAATCATGATTGAAGCAATGAAGTTTACCACTCGTTGTGTTCCGTTGTGTGCCAGTGCACAGCACCCTGATTGTCTAGCGTCTGCTCGCACTCGATCACGCCGCGCCGCACGGGGAAGGGCGTAAGAGCAACAATGTGGCGTACCGTAAGAGCTTTTATCACGCACACGCACGTTGACACATTCACACACACTGCATGCATCCCAACGCGAAATCTCACACATATGAACACAGTACAGTGCCGGAAGACCCGCTGTCGACCCGCGGTGCCTGATGGGTACTCGAATTGGCCCGCACTGCTCGATTAGGGTAAAATCTCGCACCGATAAAGCGGGGTTCCCACTATCGTGCGATCCATTGCGAACGCCACGATTGGACATTCGTAACTGATCGTGGAAAATTTGTTGAACTCGTCTGAAATTTCACGTTTGGATACGAGGTTATGCGAGTCAATACGTGTTGGTACGCTTGGATGCGATATGGTCACGATTGGTCTATTTCAAGGGATACGATCTGTCACGATCTGGTCTGCCGTTCAAATACGATCCGACAGGATTGTCCTGATTGAGTTCACGATTGGTACCGATCTAACATGACCATTACGATCAGGATCCCCGATCTGGCACGTGCAGCAACGTACTGATACGTTCCAATACGAATACCGCGAACCAATACGGGCTGCTGAGATAAGATACGATATCTTTTACGATCGGGATCAGAAGCGACCCCCATTTAAGGCGCGATTGGACCCGAATGGGAATATTATAGTCCGGCTGACGATGGATTTCATTTTTTTCCTTAAGTTATGCAGAGTGATTAGGCCTATTAATTTTATCCACAACCATTGATGATGGCAAGGCTTGACAGGTTGACGATGATGACAACGTAACCTTTGCAGTATTGCTAATGACGATAATATTGTTATCAGAGAGGCCGGCCATAACCTCAGATATTCCCTCGTCTAATATTAAACGAAACAAAAATAATAGATTATTAAATCGACATGCTCACCCTCCCCCTCACAAAAAAAGAAGAAGAATGAAATGACGAACCCAAATACATAAGATCAGATGATTACCCCTCTTCCCCAGAAAAAAAAAACAGCAAGACAAAATTACCTTACATGAAGAAAATAATTATATGATGAAATGGAAGCTGAGAAAGAGGATGGGATCATTTTGAATGTCATGTAACATAGTATTATGTGTTATATACGCTCGATATAAGGAAGTTGGCCGAATGGATAGTATTGCTTATGTGTTCGATTTCATATTCGCAAAGTGTATGTATCATATGCCTTTTTATTTCAAAATGTCGTTATCTCATGGGTTATTAAAATTTTGGTTTATTCGGCTTGATTTAGTGTTTTACTTAACAATGTTTAACATAACTGATACACACACATAACAGAAAAGTGACTCTCTAATCAAAATGATGTCACTTTCTAACAAAAAAGGAGGTTTTACGCAAAATTATTTCGCAGGGGTATATTACTACACTTATTGAATAACTATAGGGCCTAACTGTGAAAAATAGTAAGAGTGATCTTCATTGTCATAATCATACGGGGGATCTCACATCCACGACAATGGTCACTTACATTTGCAGTAATGATGAGAGTTGAAAATAACCATTTTCCTCTAAAAGTATGCTCTACCAAACATACAAAAAAAGACATTGAACAATGTTGAAAAGTGTCAAAATAGATGCAAAGGGGTCAAACGATGGCTGATGAAACAACAACTCTTAATTACTATGTACAATACACAAACAGCAGGATACTGCACCCCCCCCCCCAAAAAAAAATACTCTGTAATATACTTTTAAAAATGAACCATTTGCCTTTGATATATACCCATTCAAGCACGATACGTGCAGACATACAATTGCCATTTTATTTTTGCTCATTTTTTGTTTTCGTTACAAAAGTTATCCTATATCCTATTTTGTGTGTCTGTATAATGGTAATAACAACTCATTAATGAAAACATCATTAACATAATGTATGAAAACATCAAAAATCTGTAATTCAACTTTCATTTTATGAAATCATTAAGAAAATGATTTTGATAATGTACCTTAAAAATTATTACAATTAAACCCCACACCGTCATACAATTTACCGTTTGGAAATAATAATCTAAAGATGCAGGCTATCACCTATCAGAATACAAAATGAATTAATTTATGAGTAAAATAAGGGCAAATGGGCAAAAAATAATAATAATAATAAGCGGAAGTGAAGTGAAAAAGTCGATCCCGATCAACACGATTAAGAAGCACGATTAGAAGAGATTTGCTGCGTTTCGATACGATCCTAGACGATCTGATGCGATGATCACGATCAAAAACTAATCGTGTTAATCGTAGAAAATTTTTGAACCGTCCAAAATTTTCCTACGATTAACGCGATTGCCACGATTGACCTTAAGATCTGATACAATCTGATAAGACCATCACGCTCGCTGCACGATTAAGACCACGATTTCAATCGTGGCGCCAATCGTGATAGTGGGAACCCCGCTTCATATAGGGCCGTGCACAATTGCCCTGAATTGGTAGTGTAATCTGTGCCTGTGCCTTTACCTACTATAAGTACATTGTGAATGACTAGCAGTTAGATCCTATATAATTTTTAAACTCTCTAGAGCAGTGTATAGCCTTCACTCAGTGTGGCATGTAGTGTAGAGTTTACTCCGCATTCATCGTGATTTGGGCTTCTCAGACGTACAATCTGTACCTGGTACACACTGTATTGGAAGAACTAGTCTCTTCAACACTATTCATACTGTAGCAACGTTAGATCTCGAAGTAGACCTAAACAATGTCCCTCCCCCTCCTACTACTAAGGAGTAAGGTTCTTCCTAATCCTAACGTTAGTCCATTTTTTACCCCAATGAACAATATGTGAAAGAAAAGCTGTGCAGGGGGATCCAAGAATTTTATAAAGGGGAGGCATTTTTTTTTTTTTAATGTAAGGGTGCATGCACCAGAGACTCCAACTCTCACGTTTTCGACGGGAGATCTCCCGCCGAAAACCCATTTTTGCAAAATCTCCCGTTTTCCGGTTTGAGATTCGATTTCTCCCGCCCTGGCCCTTTGTCTCCCGTTGGAAAGGATTTCTTACTTATTTCTATCGTATGTTGAAAAAATAAGCCTTAGATAGCACCAGAGAGCATCTAGAACCCGGGGAATTTCGCGCTTCGCACACATCAACTTGGAGTCTCCCGTTTGCTAGGGGTTTCAGGCGGGAGAATCTCCAGATCAGAAGGTGCTTTGGGTTGGAGTCTCTGATGCACCCCCATTTATTTTCTTTTTGCTTCTTTGCCAGGGTGATTAGAATTGCTTTTGAAATTGCTGGTGTGATGTGGATTGATTATGCATAGACGCTGTAAGGCCTATTAGATACATAGTCTATGTCATGTATATGTACTGCAGTAGGTGTTTCAAAAAACATTTCCCACTTTTGATTCTTAATAATTCAAAAACTATAAATCAGATAACATTGTCATTGATATGAGTGATAGCTGAATGGTGTACAATTTAGTTGAAGGTGGTTTGAATATGAAAGCATGAATAAGTTAATAATGAAATCCATACAGGTATTCCATGATTAATTTCACAGTAAGGTTCCAGAGTTTGTGGTACAAAATTTCACTTTGCACAGGGGTCAATGGGTGTGTATGGGAGTGTGCGGTTAACACTCTGACAATGGTCCTGAACAATGGCCAGGGTTTGAATGCTTCATTATTTATTCATGAGAAATTCCACTATCACAACACGTCTTTATTCAGCCTCTGGCAGTATCTGTGTAAAGTCAAACGCCTGTTGATACTGTCGTTGAGTCGCGACAGTGCTTTCCCTACTTCTGAAAAACGAAACTACAATGAATACCTTCTGTTCTATTGTATACAACGTGGTGACAGGAAGTAAAGAAAATCAATTAGCAGTATATTATACACTTGTGTATGGAGCTTCAAATAAATCTACTGTGAAACAAATCGCCCCAATGATAAATGCTGCTGAACTCTATACCAAAAATGATCTCTTTTTATCGAAAAAGCAACAAAAAAAAGTCAGACTATTGATAATTGGGTCAATCCACGTCAAATCATCCAATTTTCAGAAAAGTTGTCACCCGACCCCCTCCGATTTTCTTTAAAATCACACCAAATGTTTCCCAAAGTGTCTGACGGAAAATCCCAAAATATTTTGCTCCAGGGTCAATTGGTTGCTAAGATACAGCCTCACATAGCAACCAATGCGCATTCCAAAATATTAGCTAAAAGAAAATTAGGCATTTTTGATTGAATGTTTTAGCGTGGATATTTATGCAAAAGTGTTCATTATCTGGAAATTGAGAGAACTTTATAGTCTTTGCAAGAAAATCTGACTGTGACGCGAAATTGACTTTTCGTTAACGTGCACGAGGTCACCGAATATGGTGTCAAATGTTAATTTTGAAAATTTTAATGCATATTTAGAAGCTAATATCTTCCACATTTCTTCACCTTAGGTTCTAAAATATTATGCTGTTGAAGGCTTTGACTTGCTCAGTAATTTTGAAAAAAAATCGGCGCATTCATGCCCACCGTTTTTACGGAGAGCGCCCTCAAAGTTGACATAAATGAAAAATGTGCCAAATTCAAGGTCACGGATCACAATTCGTCCCACTTAGGAATAGCATCAATTTTTGTATATTGATAGACATTTACCTACATGTATATTATCTTGGGTTACCAAAGAAATTTTGCTCCCGAAATATTCAATGGCAAATTCACCCCACCGAAAATGGTCGTAAACGGCCAAATTCCCATGTAATATCACATATTGGGTTTAGAGGACATTTCAAATGTCCACGCTTTCAAGACGAAAAGCACTAGTCCTGTGATATTTGTAGTAGGGATAGTCTGTTATACATATTTTAGTAATATAATATTTAATCTTATGTTGCTACTTGTAACCTCTCCCTATTTTTTTTTCTTTTTGATACATAATTGATTCATTTCAAATTAGTAACTTTGCCCATGATATGAAAATATATCTATGATACCATAACCAAAAAGCATGAGTTATACAAGCAGCTTCTGGCTATGTTTTCTAAATAATTTCCTCTCCACTCTTTTTTCTTTTTCTCACTTTCCCGTTACAAACAGCTATGAAGAAGCAACTACAAGCAGGAGAACCGAGACGTCAAGTACAAGTAGCCAAAGCAGGTACACATTTAGCAAAAGTGGATATGTTTTATGCCCTTGTACTAAGTGGAGAATGTGAGAGTACCCGTTATATGAAATGAATTGGTATGGGTCAATTGTAAAAATCATTATTGACATAACTTTCACTAAAGATATAATATTAAAAACAATCACTTTATTTCATTTTATTTATGTTTTACAACAATGATGATGATAATATTACTTTTTTGACTAACTAGTAACTGAAATATTAATAGTTCCAATTTTCATGTTCACATTTTGACATTTCGAATAATTTGAATTGAGTATACGTAGAACAAGATCCTCTGTGACTTCTGCCAACTTCAATGTATACAAGTATCTTATGTTTGATATTTCTAATCTGCAGTAATGCCCATGTAGGTCCTGTCTCTGGCATTCAAAGCTCTACTCCAGCTTCAAAGATGCGATCGGCTGCAGATGCTCCCTCTTCATCAAAGGGTCGACTTTTCCACATTCACAGGTATTCACCAAGTCAAAAGAATGTGTTATGTCTGGTTAACATTTTGGTAAAAAAACAACAACAATGGTACCCACACTGTTCATACAACTTGCTGCCAATATTCTACATTTGTGAATATCATGAAAAGAGTGCACTCCCTTTAGTACATGTCCAGTCATGTAAAATTTTACCACACTATTCATTTATATACAGTGTAGCTCACACATTTTGCTGTTCCGCGATTGAAAAAAAAAGTTACTGCTTCATTGACTCTTCCAGTAGATGTTGCCTGGAGTGCCTAATTCTGATTGTAACGTTGCTGGCCTCTGTCTCTGTCATAAACTTGAAATGTAACGTTTCTGTTTCGTCCCCTCACTGATGAAGTTGCAACAGGGAAATGTGGCAATGCTACAGTCCACCAACCTATTCATAATGAATCTTGCACAGCTGTAGACTCTGTAGTAATTATAAGTCATCAAATACTACAGAGATTCCAATCCCAAGCACCTTCTGATCTGGAGATTCTCCCGCCCGAAACCCCTAGCAAACGGGAGACTCGCAAGCTGATGTGTGTGAAGCGCTAAGTTCCTAGGGTTCTAGATGTTCTCTGGTGCTGTATAAGGCTTATTTTTTCAAGGTACGATAGCAATAAGTAAGAAATCCTTTCCACCGGGAGACACAGAGCCAGGGCGGGAGAAATCAAATCTCCAGCGGGAGAACGGGAGATTTTGCAAAAATGGGTTTTTGGTGGGAGAGTTGGAGTCTCTGATACCATCTTGAACTTCAACCATTTCAATGTCAAGGTTTGTTGATTTATAAAAGCTAGTAGACATTCTATGCTCTGTCATTTTGAAGATCAGAGTGAAAATTATAATGGGCCATCTTTCTGAGGTCACCCATCCTCTTTATTGGTTTCTGTAATGTACTCGGCCAGCAGATGACCCTCTTTGCATTCCCATGTTTTTATCTATTTCGTTATATATCTTTTGCAACAGATATATGATTTTTCTTTCTCTCTCTGTGACCAGTGATTCGGATGCTCCATCATTGCCGTCATCTATTTCTTCAATACGAAGTGCAAGGTAAGTTGCATGACAAAAATATATCTAGACTTCCAAGCCCGATTCATCTGTGCAAACGTACAATCGTATGTCACAAAAATCTTTTCAAAAAGTTTCATATTTCATATTTCATTTCATTGTTTCAACCCTTATGAAGTCAGGCTATTTAGTTATATGTGACAAATGAATCAAACTTTATGCTTTGTTGTGCTAATTTGCATGATGTTTGCACGTAATCAGATTTTGTGATTTTGCGATAGCAACACATTTCGCCTAATGGTTGGGGATGGGGGAGTGGACTCGACTCCCCTCCCCAGCCTAGTTAGGGTTAGATTGTTCTTTCACAATTGAAATTCCCTTGATGAACTTTTTTATTTGGAGCTAGATTTCTGTGATCATTGTTATGTCCATTGTGCATGAGCCCTTTAAATTTTGTGCTTATTTTCTGGTACACTGTACATTGACAGCTCTGTGCATCCCCCAGAGCAAGGAAGTGGAGGGAACTTGGGCCATACATCAACAGCAACTGGAGCAGCCTCAGGAAGAGATTTGCAAGAATTGGAGTAAGTACATGTAATTTTATTGTTTGGCATAATATTTGACAGAAAGTTCAAATGGATCACATTCTTTCTTTTGAACTTGACCATTTGGAAAATGTGCGGTTGAATGGTATTATCTGAAGAGGGATGCCCTCTCTGTATACAATAGGGGTATTACCTTTACTACCTTACATGCACTGTATGGCTTACAGGTACAGCAATGTTTTACTTGGGTCAGTCAAAGTAGTATTGTTGTTAGTATTCCTTTTCCTCCATATCTTGGGAATGGCTCAAAGTACTGTGCCTTTATAGAATGTAGTACAATTTGCCATTGCCTGAAGTTATACCTGGCAATGATTTTCTTTAAAAAAAAAAAAAAAATTGAATAAATAAAACATGGGTCATGAAGTCAAAATTGAAGGGTCGAACTTCACTGGTATTACTATTTTTCTCCATAACTTGGATATTATGGTATGCATGATGTAAACAGGTGTACACGTACGTGCATAACTTTGTGATGATTATATAGGGAAAATGTGTGTTCTTTGGTGAAAGATTTATGTGAAATGTAGACATACAATACATTGTATCGCATTTTTTACCATATATGTATGTACATGTATTAAAAGATGCTAAAAGTACTGTCATGAAGTTGTAGTTACCAGTTGGTGACTATTTGGAGAATTATGGGCCATGGAGGCCTTAAGAGCAAGGGTGAAAGGACTAGTTCAAACACTCATATTCTTGTATTTGTCTTATATTTTTTAGCCATTCTTTCAAATTCAGCCTTGTTCAAGGAAAGTAGTCACCCAGCACACTGCTACAAATACGCCATTTATATTTTTTTTTCTACATTTTTTTTTTGTTGCTAATTATATGAAAGTATCATCTCACACTGTTAAACACAACTGCGGCCCTAATGGGACAACCATGCAGTTTGTCAGAGGCATATTAGTCAACATAGGAACGTATCAATATTTCTTGCTCTAGTTTCATTACCATTGAGACTATTCAGTCCATATTTTAATAATTTCTCTCACTTTTTGTTGCAGTATCAGCGTGAGCTTTATTGAGAAAGGGGATTTCATCTTTCCAAAGGAGCCTGAAGAGCCTGCACATGACAGTGAGGAAGAGTATGTGCCAGATGCCAAGGCATTTCTTAAGCTAGGGTAAGCTTATGCTAATGATTATGAATAACATAGTGAATTCCCATTATAACAATACTGTTTTAAGGAAATTCTGGTTACACCAGCATAAAATAGCAGGTCCAAAAATCTATTCTATGGGCAATTCCGTGAAAAATGTTACCTGAGGGTGGAAAAATGAAAATCAAGCAACAACTTTGTTTTACCCTGGAAAGTATTCCGGAAGGGTCATATCAAACTGATATGATGAAAAAAATTGGAACAATTTGGAAAAAAAAATATTTTTTCAGCTTTTGAAATTGTGTGTTGTTTTCTAAGACATTTTTTTTTTTAAAGACATAATTTGCATGTAATTCTTCTGAAGTAGAAATTTTCCCTATAAAATGACTTTCAGGCAACCATTTTTATGCTATGACAAAGCTGATGACTCATTTTTACATCATCCTTCTTGGTATTGAAAGAAAATAATTCTTTTTTAAAGGATGAGCATTTCAATTTTCTGAATTTCCACCTCTGTCAAAGTGTAATGTCCGTAACGTTTTAGATGTAAAAGTTTTTGTAACACACTGTGTTTTGGTCTAATTTTGTTCTAAATTCAAACGCAAAGCTAAAATGTGATATCACACAACATATCCACGCAGTTTTTCGGGAACCTGCATAATTCCTTTTAAAAAGCGTTACGGATATTACATAACCAATGCGTTACGGACATTACACATTTGTGGAAAAAGTATTAGCTACATATGATTTTGAGGAATAGTTTGTATTCTACCCTACAATATTGATATCTGTCACAATGAATGCCCCAGCCCTTGTATGATAATTGATTTGGGACTTTACTCAGCAACAAGTGCTGTGTTTCAACAAGGTTTTAACTAATCTTCTGCATTCCTCTATACAATCTTATTACTTGTGATCTACTTATTTCTGCCATGAAATACATGAATGCAAGCTATCTTACAGCAACAGCATATCAAGTTGAGTACAACTAGTATGATGGCAAGAATGTGTTAAAACATTGTTAAAGAAGAGAAACAGTCAAAACATCCCTGGACAAAGCCTTTTACACAATGTGTGGTCAGTTGTGGTCTGACTTGTCTGTTAAGGAAACACAGTCCGACCTCAATATCCAACCATATCGTGAACAGTAGCCATCTGGATAAAATGATATTGCTGGATAAGGGAGATATGCTCACGCATGACACTTTATTAAGCAAATTGTGTAGGATATTTGTCACCCGCTACAACAAAATGATCCTAAAGTCGGGCGAGGTCGATTATTTGAAAATTGCATGACACAATTCCCTAATCTTTCTGCTTTAAATTGATATATAACACGTCTTATAAAAATAATCGGCTGCGGAGATATCGATGTTTAAATGAGAGCATGTCAAGACGTCTTGGAAATCACTGTTTCGAGAAAAGCGCCCTAAAAGTTCTCCTTGCGACGCAATCACAATCAAGAGACACGCAAGTCAGTATTCACCTCCGGACAATAGAAGTTAAGCCCTAGCAACCCCCGAAATGCTCATTCAAACACAGCGTCGGCGGTCTCCTCACCGACCAATCAGTGACCAGGATGTCAGGAGAAGCGGCTGGGCATAGCGCAACCCGCCCGCACGCACCAGTCAACTGGGCAGTGTGCGAGCTTCACGCTTCGGTTAGCGGCAAGCAGCAAACTGACCAATGAGATTACTCTGGTCGTTGTTAGGGGCGGAGCCTACGTGTGGCGCTCAATCCAAATGTGCGAACCAGTTTCTGCTTCGTTGAAACGCCAAAAAACATGGCCCAGAAAAACGCTATTTTTTGGTCTTTCCTTTCATCATTTTGCTTCAAAATTTCGACAGATGATAGAAGACATGTCAGACTCTAATAATATGTCAAATTCAGAAAATCGTAAGTTTTGACCAATTTTGATGCTCTAACTTCAAACTCGATTTTCACGGCTTCGACCGTGCGCGACTTTAGGACCATTTTGTTGTAGCGGGTCACATTTTTAATTGACTATTCAATATTATGATTTAAATGAAAATTTAATGTTTTATTATTCAATTATGTGGAATCAAATGGAATGTGAATGAAATACACTTCCTCATTATTCCTTCTAGCAACAGTATTTTGGTTGGTAGAAATATAATGTTTTACCATAGCGATCAATGTTTATGTCCTGAATTACAATTACTTTGTAAAGAATAAAGTGCTACGTACTTTTAGTCATATTTTGCACCGAATTATGCAAAGAAAATCATGTGCCAGTCCACATCTGGATATTAGAGCAATCCAGAAAAGTGATTGCTGGGTACCATGTAAGTGAGGTTGGACTTTATGTAATGAGGAGAGTCCATCGATTATGAAAATTTCTGAAAAGACAAGGATCCATGAATATTTCTTTAAGTGTAGTGAAGGAGAGCCATTCTTAGAACAGGATGGAATCATTGTAGTATTAGACCCTCTCCCACAATTGGTCAAGAACACCTTTCTAGCTTCCAAGGTGATTTGGAAGCAGAATAAACAATATTCTCCAAAACAGACTTTTCTGACCCTGGAAAAGACTGTTGTACTTCAACAAACTGTATTGAAAAAGAAAGAAAGTAAAACTAAATATTCATTGTGTAAAAATACATACTGAGCGTTTGTTGAGCCATTATTTTATGTGATTTTGATAATGCATTAGTTTTGGTTGAAATAAAAGTTGTTTATTTGTGCAGAGTTATGCTCAGTGATGGCTATGTAGATGTGAATAAAGATTGTAATGTCCGTAACATTTCTTTAAAATTACATTTTGAGTAATTACAAGTTTAAATGTAGTAGAAAGGCAAAAGACTGATCTATATGTTATCATAAATCACAACTGTATTGCAGGCATTAAATAAATTGATTAAATTCCAATATGATAGAAAAGTCAACAAATTGTTAAAGTGCGGGTCTATATTGAACAAATAGTCCTCAAATTGGCAATTCCTGAAATAAAAGGTCTCATGAAAGGGCTATGGCAACATTTTAAAATGTGTACTGATTACCATCCAAGTGAAAATGATCAAAAATATTAATACAAGCATGTGACTCCTGCCACTTAATGAAAGTGGACAAATCTGTAATGTCCGTAACGCTTAAAATGTAATGTCCGTAACGCCAAAGTTTTGGCTCCAGGAGGGACATGTGCCATCTATTTCACTAAATGTGATTATATTTTCTTTAAACATTTCTTTACCTTTCAATTTATTCCTATATTGGTCTAATTATGTGCTTAAACTCACAGACTTTTCAGTGATTGCATAGGCATGCAAAAAGTCATGTCCAAAAAATGTAATGTCCGTAACGGCCAACATTTTATGCAGTAAGTGCCATATGATGTGAACTGGATTGAAATTTTCACAGTTTATGACTTAGCCTCATATGTGAGTGATTCCATTGTATGAGTTCAGAATGAAAATATTTTGTTATCTTAATGATCTTTTGAAGTTGCAAATTTTGTCTGAAATGTAATGTCCGTAACACTGGAACTGCCCCTATGTCACTTTGTACACTTATATTTCCTGTTTGATGATATAGAATTTCATTATCGTGTAAGGAAATCGGCGGTCCCCAGAACTTTGTTATAACAGCAGTCGCCTATGAGGGTGAAAAGAGCCGGAATGATAATGAACTGTGTGCTTTTAACAACATATGCTTTCGCAAATTATTCACTTTATGTAATCATGTGTACTCTTGTTGTGATTATTTTTCACTCTGATCCCTGATGGAATACAATTCAGCTCACAAATTGCTCCTTTTATTTGTAGTTCACGTACAAAACTGATGAGAAATGTCATTTTACAAAACCTAAGCCTGTTGGTTATATTCATGGCCTTGAGTTATTCAGTTCATATGAAATTTAACAATATAACAGCGATTACAAAAAAAAAGAAGAAGTCATGTTGCAAACCATACTTGCTATTATTGAGATTGTACAGAAAGGAAACTTGCTTTTTAAAATGCTTTCATACTTACCAATCTTTGAAGCATATTTTATGTTAATGATTTTTTTCAAATTGTGATGGACAGTGGTTAAAAAGTTATGACTAATTACTCAGTCATAATAAGAATATACATGTTCCTAAAGTTCACAAAATGAATGACCTATCTAGCCCTGTTGTGTCTGGTAGAATTCTTTCAGATTATTACCAAGCAAAAGAGGAATACAGTGTATAAGCATGAGCATAAGAGCATGGTGTATATTGATGTTTTTGTTGCCATGGTTATTGAAGAATAATGATGATAAAAAAATACTTCTGGATCTTTTTTTGGGACATTTCACTCAAACAGATGCTAGCACACACAAAATTAAAAGAAATGTGAGTATTTCTTCTCGCCATGTGTTCCTGTGGTTGATGTCTTGATCAAAAATCATGTAAAGTTTTCTTATGCGGCTTAGCATGAGAAATCAGTCCTTGGAAAATGTTCACTTGTACAGTGCATTATAAACATTCACTAACCAACAAATTCATGGGTTGTTTCTTAGACCATCTTGCGCCAATATGGAGAAATATGGGGAGGAGGAAGAAGTTATGGGAGAGAACGAAGCAGAGAAGCCGGAGGAAGAGGACGAAGAAGCTGTGGTGGAGACAACCAGATCAGGTATGCATGTCAAGCTCCGTGCAGAGGAAGCCAAGGATGCAGAGCTCTTTGTCATAACTAAGAGCCGTCTACAAGATCTGGTCCAGAAAGCCAAATCTACATGCCACAGCTGTGGCAGCAGAGTGCATGCCAACATCAAGTCTACAAGAGGTTCCGCTGCACATGTAACATGGGTATGTGTTGTCTTATTGTCCATATTGTTTGTGTTTGCCTCACCAAGTTGTTTTTAGATTTAGCATTAGAAAAACTGTTGGAATGGAGCACAGAGGTTGGCTCTTTTTTTACAAGATAAAGGTTAAGAAGGATTGGCGAAGAGTGGAATCTAACTTGCAGTTAACATCATGTTTAACACAATTCATTTAATAGACATAAACAAGCATATTTCATGTGCCCCTGGTGAAATGTCTCTGTTTGTGGGAAAAAAAAATGAAACGTGTCTATCAGATTGATACAAGTGTATGTGTGATGCATGTTTGATACATGCATACTGTAAATGTAGCTTATATTTTTCAGATCATATTATCCCTCTGCAGAAAAAGTGATGATGATCGTATTTAAGCATACTACTTGTTTCTAATGAGGTTATTTCCTTCATGTAAGTATGTAAGTGACATTGATAATTTCTCAATATCAAATGCATTTGTTGTCAATAATTGTCAATTCAATTTTCACTGCAGGAATGTCCACTCGGCCATGAGACAAAGTGGTGCTCCCAAGAGGTTATAAATGGGAGCCACGTTGGTGATATGAAGCTGGCATCTGCAGTTGTGCTATCAGGCAATAACATCACAAAGGTTTGCCTGATGGCACAATTTGCAGATCTCAGTTTCATCTCACCATCTACTTTCTTTGCCTTGCAAAGAAAATATATTGCACCGGCCATCGAAAACAAGTGGGAGGACATTCAGCGTGAGACAGTGGAGAAGCACAAAGGCTCTGGATTGGTGCTGTGTGGTAAGTCAAGAAACAAAAAGCTCATAAGATTCAAATGCTTGGATGAGCTATTGCAGTTGCTTCTGTTTGGTGTCTGCCATCTTTTGTGTAATCCCTCTATACCTCATCTTCTTCTACAAAATTGATAGTATGATTTTAACCGATGTTCTAATGATGAAAAGGGGGGGGGGGGGGGTTATTACCCACACCCTGAAGCAGTTTTGTCAAGATGTGTTGTAGGTGAAGATTATAAGGTGTTCATGGCAGTGGGTAGAATACATGTAGCTTCCTTTGGCCCATACAGAGGGTGCAAGTTTGGAGAGGAGCAAGAATTCTTTGTGACCACAAATTCACCTTTATTGATGGAAAATACAGAATGTGTATTTGGGTACGTTGTATAAGCTGTCCATTCGACCATCAAATGACTGAGGATGGTAAACCCAAAAGTTGTTATTTTTTTAATCCAAAAAAGGTTTCTATGTGTATCTATTTTTCAGGGGGGGGGGGGGAGGTTATCCCTGGTATTTAACTGTCTCAATTGAGATCTGACTTATTTCAGATAACATTCAGAAAAGTAAGTACACACATTCATTACAAAGAAGTCTGTTATGTATGCAACAAATATTTCAAAGTTGTGTTTAATTCAAATTTCACAATGTTTTTTTTTTTGTATGAAACACATTACATTTGCTTTGTTACACTTCATGTGAGTTCCATTGTTGTAAATGTGCTCACGTTTGGTTACCTGTGAAATCATGTATATGTATCATTACATCTGAAACCTCGCCATGCTTTATTCAATGGCTCTTTTTTTTTTGTGAGGGGGGGGGGGGGGTGGTAGGGATGGGGAGGGACAAAGGATAAATGTGATCGGAGCAACAAAAGGATCTGAAAGTATGAGTGGACAATTTTCTGAAAATGATACAACATTATTTCCTCACTCTTTCCACTCTAATTTAATACAATAACACTGTATCTCTTGAAAGTACTCGGTTGCAGAGATATCAGTGATTTTGTTAGCGCATGTCAAGTGGTTTAGGAAAACATCATTTCGAGAAAACTGCTCTGACGCTATCACGATCAGGGGGAGGCAACATAGATTTCACCTCTTGACAGTAGAAGGTCAGATCATAGCAACTTCCATGATGTTCATTCAAGCTTGGCGCCAGCGGTTGATGCATGATCAATCAGTAACCGGGATTCGATATACTACCGACTGACCAATACGGTCACTTCTGCATTGCTAGGGGAGGAGTCTGGCTTTTGCTAAATCCAAATCCTCAAACACCTTTTTGTTCCATTGAAAGTTTGAAAATCATTCTAAAAAGAAATATTCATATCTTTTCTTTCTTTTGTTCATGTAATTTCTATATTTTAGCAGATGAAAAGCGACTACAGATTATCCCAAAAACAGAATTCTAATCGTTTTGACCTGTTTTGATGATCCAACTCCAAACTTGATTTTATTGGTTCAGCTGTCAGCAAATGTAGTTCCTTTTGTTATGGTGGTTCACAAATTTTGCTAGTGTGCATTGTGGAGATAAATGAGTCAAACTGTATACTTGAATATAAGTCATAATTGCATGATTGTGCTTTGAATTACACACAGTCTGACATTTCCTATCCAGCCTCCCTTTATCTGGATCTTTCTATGTGGATGCAATCTCGTGATTTTTTAATTCTTTTTTTTTAACTTTACGATTATGTGGGATAGTTTATTGGGAATTTCTACACAAACTCATAAATTGCATATTATTCCAATAATAATCAAGATACATTCACATCTAAACTTCATCTACATTATGCATGTACAAATTCCTCCATATTACCGCAAGAACACGGACAAAAAACTTTTTCAATTACAAATGTAAATCAAGGTGAGGTATACACGTAGGTGATCCCTCATTGAGACCAGCTGAGGGGGACGTGGCATGTACGTGTTAAATACATGTCATGTAGCTACCATTTGGGGAGAGAGCTTTGTGACATTGAGTCTTCCATATTTTGCCAAATCTGTTATGCAAATGGCACCGGTCACGTCATTATCCGGATAGGAGAGGTCAGACTGCAGTCACATCACTCTCTTTGGACACTGTGAAGTGTGTGTAACAGCTTACTTTCTCTTTTAACAGGTGATGGGAGGAACGACAGCCCTGGGCACAGCGCCCAATATCTGACATATACTTTTATGGACCACCAGACCCTGGACGTAATCCACATCGAGTTCATGGACAAGCGAGAGGTGTCCATGAAAAGTCCAGTAATGGAAGCGAAGGCTTTCGTCCAGGGTCTGGTGGCCATTCGCCAAAAGGGGCTGGAGGTGGCGGAAGTTATCACAGATGCCCACTCGTCAATTGCGAAGCACATGAGTAAGTTTACAATGACTATAAATTCTCTAATTACCTGTGCCACGGAAGTATGGTGAAGTTTTCGTCAGCAAAATGTTTTTTCTTTGTTTGTCTTTATGCAGAATAGCTATGAAATTTTTGAACAGATTTAAATGAAACTTGTAGGAAAGTTGATAATGACACAAATGAGAAAATGAAATCTTGGTAGTGATCCACAAATTTTTATTGGTATTTGAAAGATTAAAAAAAAAAATCTTTTGGTAGATAGGATAAAGTTAGATATGCGCATATTTGAGGCAAGGCCCAGTGTAGCTGAAAGCAAATGATGTAAACAAATAGCTTCCACAGTGGAATATCAGCATGCATTTATGGATGGAAATGAACTCCTAGATAGCGTTTTGTGCCCTCACAGTACTTTTCTAGTTTTCAGATTGATTCCTTATTCCTTGTCCCTATTTTTCTGGCTCTGATTTTTGTACATGATACCGACAATTTATGACTCTTCTTTGCCATTTTGTGTTTGTATCTTTTCAGGAGTGAATGAGCCAGACGTCAAACACTCTTGGGATGTATGGCATGGGGCCAAGAATCTAGGAAAAAAGCTGACAAAGGTAATGCAACTGGTTTATAATTCTATAAATGTAGCCATCTGTCATGCACTGCAAAAGTGGAAATTTTCGCAGTGTTTACATTTTTTTGCGCGTTTCGTGTAAATAGAAATTAGTGACAAAATAAAAGGAGGCAAATATATATAGTTGCCATATATTCCAGTATTTGATGTTTTTATTCCGCATAATTAAAAACCTTGAAACTCTTCTTACAAGGCCGAGCATGAAAAATTATTTGCATGAAAATATGCGCATTTACAATACTAGACAATGCTACATACATCAATTGATTAATCAATATATCAATATATTGTAATTTCTTATCTTCCCAATACTTTTTTGGGTCTCTCTGTGGGTCAAATCAGTGTATGTTTTTTCTTTGAAAAGATTGTTCAGTTTGTATGTTGATTACATATGGCTGGAATTATATGTATATTGTAGAAGTTGAGATGCTAAAATGAATCACGAACAATGTAATGTAACTCTTTTATTGACTTTGTGTGGAGTCTCGCAACAGCATTATCATGGTGATAGTGTCAGGTGAAATGATTGCTGATTGAGCTAAATGCAATGTGGCACAGATGTTTGTTCAATCAATGATGTGTGAGACACATTTGCAATAGTTGAGGAAAGTGCACTGCCATGGAAACAAGACATCATTGCCTCCTAATTATGCAAAAGACTTTCAAGGGATTGTGTAGTTTTGGTTGAGATGAGGATTAGGCTTTTAACTTTTTGCGAGACACCAAGAAACTACCTATGAAATGATACAGGTCATACCATTCCAAGAAGATTTTAGAGTATATTAGATAAAAATCGGTGTTGGAATGGCTAAAACATCAAAAAACAGGGTCAAACAAAGTGACCCTAATTGCCCTGTTTTGGATATCTCAGCCATTTTAAAACCAATTCTCATTAAATAAGTGTTGAATCCCTCTTTTAATTACATGCTCCTTCATATTTCATAAGAGGTGTCTCATTCATCTCACCAAAGAAATTAAAACCTAAAGGCAGGTCTCAACCAAAATTGTGCGATCCCCTTACGATCTCACTCTTGCCCCAGTTTTGCAGCAATTCACAAACTTTGCACTCTTAAAAAATGGATATAAAATTGTGCAAGTCATATTTTTCATGATGAACAGAATGAATGTTTACTATGCTTACGGGGCATTCCTCGTCCCATAGAATACAACAACAAAATCATGTAAAGCTCTTGCCAATTGTCAGTTGTTGTTTTTTTGTATCAGTGTTCAAGTGTGAATTACACATGCAGCTCTAAAAAAAAAAAAAAAAGCTGAAAATATTGAAATGCCTCTGTTGTTTGTGTAACAGAAGAAATTTGGTGTTTATAGTTGTGTTGGTTGTGTTGCAATTATTCATTTATTCATTCATTTTGAAAAAAAAAATACTTATAGGGATATTTTCTAGTTGATACGTCTTTGTCAAATAATGCTGGCGACTTTTTGCCTGTATCGCTTGGAATAAGTAATTACTTCCAAGTTTATAAGTTTCATTTCCATGTTAAATCAATAAATGTTTACTCATGATATTTTCCTAGCTTGTTCAATACCAGCAACTTTACATTTTTTAATGTCAAATTCTTCCCGACAGGTTTCTGCCAGAGCTGCCACTCGAGGCCTTGTCTTCTGGATCAGGCATGTGCTCCTACATTTCTGGTTTTGTGCCAGAACATGTGCTGGAAATGTCAACATGCTTAAGGTAAATTGATACCTTTTGTGTATGAAATAGTTTGCTGGGATGGACGCTTGAAATAAGCAAAGATAATCTGGATGGAAAAGTCTTGAAGTTCATTTTTGTGGCAGGGATGATGAATTATCATCAATGTTGATTTGAACTTTTAACAAGACATAATCAACCTTTTTTTGGCTATGAGTTGGCTAGAAAAATAGATGAATAAATAAAAAATCTGCAAAATTATTAACACATGCACAAACAATCTCAGAGAATTGAAAATCCACATATGCAGTAATTCATGTGGGTCTGTTGGAACATGGACCTACTACACATATGGACATGGAGGTCTTACTTTGATCCCATCGTCACCACCGCCACCTGATTATGTGCACTTTGATGAAGACATCCAGATGCTTGGACAATGACGATTCTGTAATTGTGTATCACCACTGACAAAACATTTGTTTCCCCTCATTTCGGTCCTATTTGGCTGAGATGCCTTTTCAGACTCGACTGCCTTTGAATGAACATCAATGGTGGGGGGTAGCAAGCCTGAAACTAGGACAAATTTTGTGTCACAAGAATGGTAATTACTGAAGTTGACACCGGTTGCCACGTACATGTAGGTTACATCTCTGAATGGTGAGACAAGCATGCCGTCTACTGATACTGTCCATGTTTACTCTAAAACAATATGCGACAAATGGGGAAAAATAGATTACAAAAGCACAGTCAACCTGCCAGAACTGACAGCCTGACAGAAACGGGTGCAGAATTAATTAATGAGCAATGCATGTTCATGTGTGTGGTACATGTAGGTCCATGGTTGAAATAATTTACACCCAGAGTCATCAGCGCTCCACGTTTTTATTTTGAAACTGGTTAAAAACCCAAATGTCTGTGTTTTTCTTCAAATATGTTATATTCTAGGCAAAGTGGCATGGTCTCACCCATCATGTGACCAACAAACACTCTTGGGTGTCGGGCATGTATGGCCCAGCTGAGTGTGAGCATGCACCTCTTGACCCTGAGAAGGAGCAGCGGGAGGAGTGGCTCCAGCCAGGCAGTGACTCCCACAGGGCCCTCGTTGAAGTCGCCTATGACAGCAAGTTCATTGAGAAGTTGTCGTACTACTCAAACTTCAGGTAAAGACTGTGTGACTAATCATCTTTCAGAAAAAAATAAAAAATAAAATGAATAATCCTTAAATGGGCTAAAAGAATGATGGCACAAGTTAATAGTGTCGATAGATAATTATATATAACATATAAAATATTGATTTATAGGAAAAATGTATATATATGTGTGTGTGTGTGTGTGTGTTTGTGTTGCTCATTAATTTATAGAGAGGAATAATACTGCAGTAGACTATACCTCATATTTGAAATTGCTAATGCTATATGTAAAATATCTCCACATTTAATTTAAATTGAAGGTTATCTGTAAATCCAAGGCTGCACACTAGCACTGGTCCGAGAGTCCCTGACCAGTAAAACGTCAGTGTTTGACTAGTAACTCTTTTCAAGAATTTACTAGCAATAAATTGAAGAAAGAAAAACAGGTAATACCTTCTGGAAAGACAGTTAGGACCAGTAGAAGTTAGTGTGCAGTCCTGGTGAATCAGACATTGTTTGAATTTTGTTTATTTGTGTGTTTTTCTAATCTTCTAAGTATTAGTATCCTTTTTCTAAATATTTTCAATTGTGTTTTGTATTAATTGTTCCCATTTTCTAATTATATAGGCACACAAGCACATTGGAGTCTTTTCACAACCATATCCTCATGTATGCATCAAAGAGGTATTCCTTTGAGTAAGTTAATATTTTTCTTTCCAAGAGTGTATTGTTGATACTGGTATCAGACAGCACTAGCTTGTACATTTGAAATGTAACACATGTAGTACTAATGAATATGAAGGTAGTATGATGCAGTGCCAGATATAAAACATGTAATATTACACATGTCAATAGTATGATCAAGTATGATGAGAGCTTCGGTGTATAATTCATCTCATACAAAATTTAGCCATTTGCAGTTTATGTGATAACATACATTCTTGTTAGGTTGAAGTCCAGTAGCTCCTCCAGTTGAGAGCTGTGGAATTCAAAATTCAAATAAATATTTCAGTTCAATTACTATAATGCAAAATTGATTGTCATTGTTCTGTACATCCTTTTACAAAGCCGCAGTTTCTGTGATGATAGCTGAAATATGTGTATATGTCTCACATGTGGGCCCAAGTTCACAAAGGTGGTTTAGAATTAGACCATGTTTCAAACTTGTATCATGATCGCTAAAATAAGTGAAAAAAAGTAGGTTTACCCTTGGACATGCATTTTATAGTAAACATCTGTTGGCGTACGCAATCTGTCAGTCATATTTAGAGGAAAAAAACATCTATGGTGTATATTTAACCCACCTTCATTTATTTTGTGTCAGAGGCTACACACATAACTATATGTACACATAACCACATGACACACACTCACTTGTTATGATCTATTCCAAGAGTGTATGAATACTGTAACATAAGTTTATATAGTATATAGTTTTGATGCTAAGAGAATTCTTTTCTCCCCAGCTACCAGGCATACAGAGCTAGGAACTTACTTGCTGTCATCGACTATATGGCCCACAAAGACAGGCCCATGAAGACTGATGAACAAGGCAACCCAAAGTGAGTTCACCAGGTGACATTCTTGGGACAGAGAAATGTATTAATTTTTATTCGTGTTTTTTTTTCTTTTTTTTTGTAGTGGTTAGTGATACTTTCTTAGATATATTACTGATATGATATACAAATGGTAAAACTATTTCTCATTTGTGAAAAAGTATGCTAAAAAAACAATATGTGAAATTTCCTTTTACTGTCAATGGAGTGTCAAGTTTTTTGACGGAGAGGTTCCATACACATTGCTGCATTTTCTCAATGGATATTAGATTTTGGCTTACATTTTCCGTCATTTAATTGCAATTTTTTTTTGAAAGGGAAACCATTTTAGGTTGTACAGTGATAAAATTCGTCTTGTAAATTCACCTCATTATAAAAGAAAGCTCACTGTAATTATGATTCTATTATGTTCTTGTATGTAGAGCTATGTAATGTGCTTGTATTGATGCTTTTAGAGTTGAAAAAAAAGTCTGGTTTTATATGAAATACCATAAAACAATACTGCCTCTTTAAAGTACACCTTTTCATTTTTAGAATAGATTTTTTTTTTAAAACTGGAAAACTGCATCATCATTTAGAAAAATGTACAATGTACTAAATTGCTGCAATACGTTCAAAACTATGAAGATGGGCCTAATTGAAATTGTGTGTAAATATATACGTCTATTTTTTTTTTTTGGGGGGGGGGGGGAATGGTGCTTCTTTTTTTGATATTATCATTTGGAATGAGTAATTCATTATAGTGCTTCCCCATTGTAATAAAAGTGTTTGTAAAAAAAAGAAATGGTTAAAATTAAGAAAGAATCCAAGCTCCAACATTATTAGCTCTGTTTTTTTTTTTTAGTTAGTTTTTGATGAAATGAAAGAAATTTGCCATTCTCCAAGGATTTCAATGTAACAGTTGTTGACTGTATTTTCATGATCAAAAAGTATGTCTAGCGTAAATAGTAATTTTTTATCCTGTGCAAATATGTCTTTTATATTTTATTTGTTACAGGTATGTTGCTGTGTGGTCAAAACATGCCAACAATTATGTTGCCCGCCCTGTCAAGGCCCCTAAGACCTACCCCTACATCCAAGGACTCATTGAGACAATCTTACATCGCAGGGAAGTGGACCAAGAGCCACTATTTCAGAAGGCTGTCCTTCTGCCACAAGACCCTCGACACTTGAGGCCCCGACTGGCTCCATATTCTCCGCCTCCAGTGAAAGACATCCTTGCCAGGAGACAAGGCCGAATGAGTGAATCTCCCTGAACAAACATATCTTGTAATGATTGGAAGTGTGTCAGTAATTACAATGCCAACGGGAGAATTAAGACAGTTTTGTCTTGTTACGCAGATATGCAAGGCACAATTTTGTCAGTGGTGCTAATTGTGTTTCCTATCTTCATGCATAAGAATTGAAGATCAAACTTGCACTGTTTCTTTTTCTGACAGTTCTGAGATGTGGAATGCCATTGAAACAACATGAGTTTCAGAAATCACATCTCTGCTTCCTTTCAGAATAAGCTCTAATGGAATATGAAGAAAGTTGTGAGCATATTATTTGTAGATTGATTATCTCAGGATTTCTTTGTGCAGACAGTGCGCTTTATGACAATTTTTGTGTACATATTTGGAGCTTGAAACATGTGACATGCTATACCCATGCTGTTCAGTGGTCATACGGAAGAAGGCACATTTTGTAAATATAGTTCGTAGTCCTGTATGTAATTATGTCGGCATTACAATGCTCACTGGGAGAAATCTCATTGTGATATATTTGGTACAGTATCACACCAAGAAGATCATAGTCTGTGTAGTTGTATCAGTAAGATATACTCTGGTACAGAAATCAGTGAAAATATGACACTAAAGCTTTAGAAGTCCATGCAGACAAAGCTTGGTGCAGTCGTACTTCAATTTAGGACTCCGAAAAGCTTGGTTGGCTATTCCAAGGGAAATTTTGAGGATCTACATTTCTTTCCAAATCTTCAAGCAAATCCGAAACATTTGTATGCAGTTTTGTATGAGATTCAGAAGTGCGAGGCATCATTTTGTCAGTGGTCCCAGGTTTGTTGTCATCTAAATGTCTAAGAGTTGAATATCAAACTTGTAATACACTTTTTTTGGATATCATTGACAAAGTGTGGAATTCCATGATAACATGTGCCATTTCAGAAATCACTTTATCTTTGTTTTCCTTATAGAATAAGCTCTTGTTGAATATGGAGTGAGCAGACGATTTGCATATTTTCAGGTTTTGCTATTCACTTATACATTATATATATTTGTGTGTGTGTGTGTGTGTGTGAGTAGATGTTTATTGTTCGACGCAAGAATCAACATTTTGTAATGATACATGTACAGTTAGAGCAGTCTTTTAATTTCATGTCTGCATTGCAATGCCCATGGGATAATCCATAAGAAGTCTCCCATCAACATGTATGTAGACACGTACTACATAAAGGTGAAAGTTTACTTCAGTCAGTCACAGTTGGAACGCACAGGTTCGTTCATTTATTGAAGACATCAATACCAGCTGGACTCGTGTACTTTTAAACAAACACGAACTTGTGTTGAACCAAAACTTGTGGAACACACCAACTTGTGTACTTGTGTGCTTGCATACTGCTGTCGAACCCGAACTTGTGGTTCGCAAACTGTTTAGGTTCCTAAAGTAAATCAATCACAGATCCAAACTCATTCTTTTTTGATCGTGTCTTGCATCTTGGCCCATATCTTTTGCGTGGCTATCATGTAGTACGCATACAGCATACTAGTACGTAAAGCAAAATCAGTGCGCAAGCAACCGAAGGAATGCGCACTTGACGGTGTATCCAAGGTAACGATCTGCACCTTAAAGGGGGTGTAACAGTCTAGATTGTTCCAATCAAATATTTCTTGAATAAATCAATACTGCCGCTACATACCGGCCCCCAATGAGCAACCCACAGGATGGTCATTTAACCTCAATCTTTAGGCGGCAGAAATTCTTCCTATTCACATACAAACCGTTCAACAGCAAATGCATGTACTTAATGCAAATAACTACAGTTTAAAATAACTGTCAAATTGGCTTACTCACGCTTACATCTCAAAGGCCATTGCTTAACCTTTGAATAAACAAACATCAAACATTCGATTCAACTCTTAAGCTAGAGTATCAAGTCTGATGACTGCAATTAAGTCATCCACTTATATCACTACGTTTCAGCGGCTTCGAGCAGACAGAGCTTTGCTATTGGCCTCTTGAAGAATCTTGTTCCAACCCTCACTTGAGCCTGTCGAACATGTCCATCCTTTCCCGGGTACACTTCAACCACTTTACCCAAAGGCCACTGTCTGCGAGGTGTGGTTTCATCCGCTACCAAGACCAAATCATTGACAGCTAGGTTCCGTCTTGGGGCATTCCACTTCTGCCTTTCTTGCAGCAGAAGTAAATATTCCCTCTGCCACCTCTTCCAAAAGACAGAAGCGAGATATTGCACTTGTCTCCATCTGCGTCTGCCATATGCGTCCTTCTGATCAAAGACACCTGGAGGGAGACTAGAGCCTTTTCGCATGATCAACAAGTGGTTTGGCGTCAACGGTTCGTCATCGTTTGGGTCAAGATTCAACTGAGTGAGTGGCCGAGCATTCAAGATTGACTCCACTTCAGTCATGAGCGTGGACAGAACTTCATCATTGACAATTTGCTGTCCAAGTAAGCAGGTAAGTATCTTGCGAGCAGACCTCACCATCCGTTCCCAGGCTCCGCCCATATGACTAGCTGTGGGAGTATTGAAGTTCCAGTCAATGCCTTGCTCTGCGAGGAAGTTAGTCACACGCGTTTGGCTCAAACTTTCCAGGTTCTCACGAAGTTCTCGTTCCGCACCTCTAAAGTTGCTCCCATTGTCACTGATGATTTTGGATGGCTTACCTCGCCTGCTGATGAACCTTCTCAGTGCGTTTATGAAGGAGTCTGTATCCAAAGTGTTTGCTACTTCTAGGTGGACCGCTCTGCAGTTCAGACAGGTAAACAGGCACCCGTAACGTTTGACCCGGCTACGACCTTGCTTCACCATGATTGGTCCAAAGTAATCAATTCCCACATAAGAGAAAGGTGGTTTGTCTGGGGTTACCCTGCTACTCGGAAGATCTGCCATGAATTGTTCCATCTTCTTGGCATTTCTTCGCTTGCACGAGAAACACTTGCCTATCACCTTTCGCACGGTTGCCCCTCCTTTCAACACCCAATACTTCTCTCTGAGGGCTGTCCAGGTCATCCCGGCCCCCGAATGACCTACTAGGTGATGGTGATGAACGATCAAGAGCTTCGTCACATGGTGATCAGAGGGCAAAATGATAGGATGTTTCGTCTCATCATCCAGTGGTGCGTTCTCTAGTCTTCCGCCAACTCGAATGATGCCATCCACCAGAATTGGGTTCAGCTTGGACATGACTGTACCGCTCATCTGCTTTCCTTCGAGGATAGCGCTGAATTCATCGCGTTGAACCAGAGTCACGATTGCTTTCTCTGCTTGTTTCAATTCGTCGGCAGATAGAGTGGGCTTCTTCAGATCATCCGTGGATTCCCCCTTAGCCTTGACTTGGAGAAGCTTCTTGAAACGAAGAAGCCACGCTGTGGATTTCCTCAACTGATTCCACGAAGAGTACCTATGCAAGAGGTCGCTGACTTGAGCTCTGATTGCTGTCGCATATACTGGTACTGCTTTCTTCACTTCAGTGTCTCCTCTTAACTCCAAGACTTCTGGCTGAATGGGCCAGTCATCGTCTTTCCACAGAAAATCTGGTCCTTTGAGCCAACGCTGGTTTTGGAGTAGTTCCTGTGCCTTCAGGCCACACGATCCATCGTCACTTGGGTTAGACCTTGAGTCTACGTATCTCCACTGAGACACCTCTGAGGCATCATGGATCCTTGCCACACGATTGGCTACAAACGTCTTGAATCTCTTGCTTTCACTGCGGATATACTGAAGGAGAGACGTTGAGTCAGTCCAAAAGACGCTGTCTTTGACTTGGATGTCAAGTTCTGACTTGATGAAATGATCCATGGACACGGCCAACACTGCTGCCATTAACTCCAATCTGGGGATGGATACTACTTTCACTGGAGCAAGTCGCGACTTCCCCATAACAAAGGCACAATGTATCCCTCCTGTTCTGTCAGTCAGGCGTAGGTATGCAACGGACGCATATCCAACTTCGGAGGCATCACAGAAGTGATGCACTTCAGCTGACACGACTTCGAAACCATTCGGTTTGAAACATCTCTCTATCTTCAAGTCAGTCAACATGGAAATGTCTTCCATCCATCTGCGCCATTCTCTCTCATCCTCGGCTCCAACAGGCTCGTCCCAGCCTAATCCTACTCTACACAACCTTTGAAGGAGAATCTTGGCTGGCAGCACGAAGGGAGCAACGAACCCAAGGGGGTCATAGAGGGAACTGGCTATCGACAGAATTCCCCGTCGCGTTGCAGGCTTCTCACGGAGATGCACCTTGAAGCCAAAACAGTCTGTTTCAACGTCCCAAAGGATTCCTAGAGTGCGTTCTGCAGGAAGCTCGTCAATATCTAGGCTCGACACCGATGCTGCCCTCTCTTCCTCAGGTATAGAACCTAAGACGTCGCGGTCATTGCTCAACCATTTCGTGAGCCGAAATCCACCACGACTGAGCAGGTCACGAATGTCTTCTACTTGAGTCACTGCTTCAGCTCGATCCTTAACAGACTTAAGACAATCGTCCACATAGAAGTTCCTTTTCACTGTGTTGATCACTTCTTCATTGAAGTGTCCGCGATTATCCTCAGCAGTCTTCCGTAGAGCAAAACTGGCACAACTAGGTGAAGACGTGGCGCCGAATAGGTGTACAGTCATGCAGTATTCGGCTGGTTCCTGAGCCAAGTCACCGTCCTTCCACCAAAAGAATCTCATGGCGTTTCTGTCCCTGGGCGGAACCTTCACTTGGTGGAACATAGACTGAATATCGGCAACTATGGCAACTTGTTCCTGACGAAACCTCGTAAGCACGCCGACTAGATTGTTGGTAAGGTCCGGCCCTTGGAGCAATTGTTCATTGAGTGAAGTTCCTCCATATCTCGCCGCACAATCGAACACAACGCGGACTTTGTCTTTCTTACGAGGATGAACTACAGCGTGGTGTGGGAGATACCAAACTGGCTCATTTGAAGCTTCTTCTTGGGTGGCGCTCTCAGCTGATACATCCGACGGTATGCACTCGACTTCCTTTGCATACCCTTTGGCTATGTAGTCGCTGACTGTCTCTACGTACTTGTCATGTAGGGCTTCGTTCCTTTCCAACCTCTTCTTCAAATACCAAAGTCGCGCCTCGGCCAAACGACGATTGTTTGGCAGGACAGGTGGATAACTGCGCCACGGTAGAGCGACTTGATAGTGACCATCAACCATCACTGCAGATTCCTTCATCACCTTCAGTGCTCGAAGATCTTCAACCGAATCTCCAATATTGTCCTGATTGAGATACCCGCCAAAGTCCACCCTCCAGAACTGCTTCAACTGTTGTTCGAGGGAGTCGTCTTCAAGGCGAGTAAAATTCGCATGGAAACTTGTCATGGATTGTCGCTTCCCGGCCACGGGACCCATAAGCGTCCATCCTAGTGGAGTTCGAACTGCATAGGGTTCTTTCGGATTGCCGACTCTCTGTTCCAAATTCCAGAACGCTTCTGGGGTGTCTGCTCCCACTAGTAGCTCCACTTCTCCTTGGTCCATGGAAGGAAGGGTGATGTCATTTAAATGTGACCATTCCTTTACATCTGCTGAGTGGGGGAAACATTCGTCGGCGACTGGAAGACTGTCTACAGTCCAAACATTGTCCAGTGTCAAGGTTTCCTGGCCCATAACTCCTTGGACTGACATGGAAACTTCAAGGCCACGTTTGCTTGCTCCTGTCTGGTCCACCGTAGACAGCTTGAAGCTTCTTTCCGTCCCAGTGAGACCTAGCTTGTCGACAAGACTCTTGGTGCACAGCGAAACGTCGCTGCCTTCATCTAACAAGGCCCAGGTTGTAGTTTGTCTCCCATTTCCTCCAACCTTTACGGGTACGACTCTCAGACAGATCTTGCCTCTTGAGGAATGAGCGGTGAATGACCGACCCAACCTTTCATCTCCTTGACTACCACTTGAAGAGCTTGGGTTATCTTGCTTTACCCCTTGTTGGTTTTCTTGCCTTGTACTGTCCTCTCGGTTCTCTTGCCGAGGAAAGTTCCGACTAGGATTGTATGTTGTGTGCAGAAGAGCATGATGCTTCTTACCACAGTCGGTTACTTCACAGCGAGCTTTGGAAAGACAGCCTACAGCCAAGTGAAATGGTCGTAGGCAATTGAAGCACAGTCTCGCTTTCCTAGCTACGTCTCGTCTGTCGTCTACCCCTTTCTTCTTGAAGGATTCACAGGACGTGAGATTGTGCTTTCCTTGACAGCAAGGACATTTCCTTTCAGGACGATCTCGACTGCCTTGGACGGGACGTAGTGTGTTTTCATCGACCCTCTGAGTTGCAAACGCTGTCCCTCTGGGTCGTGTTTCTTTCTTCGACTTGTCATTCTTTGGAATCGCTTTCCCGATGTTTCGTCCAAAGATGTTGCTGGCCAACTGGGCGGATTCTTCTACAAACGTTGTCATCAAGTCTCTTTGTCATGGGCTCTCCTTGCCCATTCTGCTTGAAGGTGAACGGGTAACAGACGTTGAATCTTGAGTAGTGTCTCAGAGCCGTTTGCATCAGCGAGATATCCCATCTGGGCTAGAACCATCCCACAACGCTTCATATCTCGCGCAAGATCCCACAGTCCTGCATGGTCGTTCTGCTTGACTTGTGAACGTTTCAGGATCTTATCCAAGTGAGCATTCGCTACCACGTGCGGTTGTCCAAACTGCTCTCTCAAAATCCTCTTCGCTTCAGCATAACCCTCACGTGGTTCCATGAGAACACAGTTCTCGATGCTGTTGCGGGCCTTACCTGAGCAGTACTGGATGAGATAAGTGAGTCTGGTCCTATCATCCAGCACCTTCTGTTCCACATTAACCTCAAAGCTGTTAATGAAGCTGCGATACACAGTCGGATTGTCATCAAAGGTAACCAAATCTGGCTTTGGCAAGCTAAAAGCAACATTAATGGCATGAAATATTGGATTCATGTTAGAATTGTACACATCACTGCTTCTCACACAATCATCTACAGCAACGTTAGGTGCATGAGACAAATCATGAGATGACATACGAACTCCACCATATTCAACTGGACTACTTGGCGTGGTACAATTACGTTCTACCGGGTCATATGTGACACCATTACCCTTTGCTTCTGACCACACTCGAGCATCAGGATTTAACACTGAGGACTTCACTTCATCCTTCTTTTCATTAACTTCGTACTGTGGCTTACCAACAACATCATGAACTTCACATGCTAGTACACGTGTTTCAATTTCTGCGTTTTCAATTTCATGTTCTAGCTCAAGATTTGCAAGTTTTTCATTCAATCTCAACTGTTCTCTTGTTAGTTCTTGTTTCGTTTTCAGTTGTTCCTTTCTTGCTTTCGCTAGCTCCAACTTGATTCTGGCCTCACGCAGTCGGGAAGCCGCTGCGGTCCTTCCGCTATCTCTAGATGATGTGGACCTGTTGCCTCGTCGTGATGCTGATGATAGCGTGGTTGACCTGTCGTCATCCGAATCGTCTGGGTTACGTCTTGGTACGCTCGGGATAGCTTGCTCCGGTAGAATACCACCAATCAGGGCGTTTCCCGCCAATCCTGAGGTAGCTCTATCCTGGGGAGGATCACTGACGACCGGTTGTTCATCAGCAATGTCACTAGATGGGCTGGGACTATCATGCAGTGGACCTTCCATTTTGGATCCAGTTTGCGAACTGTATGTAGACACGTACTACATAAAGGTGAAAGTTTACTTCAGTCAGTCACAGTTGGAACGCACAGGTTCGTTCATTTATTGAAGACATCAATACCAGCTGGACTCGTGTACTTTTAAACAAACACGAACTTGTGTTGAACCAAAACTTGTGGAACACACCAACTTGTGTACTTGTGTGCTTGCATACTGCTGTCGAACCCGAACTTGTGGTTCGCAAACTGTTTAGGTTCCTAAAGTAAATCAATCACAGATCCAAACTCATTCTTTTTTGATCGTGTCTTGCATCTTGGCCCATATCTTTTGCGTGGCTATCATGTAGTACGCATACAGCATACTAGTACGTAAAGCAAAATCAGTGCGCAAGCAACCGAAGGAATGCGCACTTGACGGTGTATCCAAGGTAACGATCTGCACCTTAAAGGGGGTGTAACAGTCTAGATTGTTCCAATCAAATATTTCTTGAATAAATCAATACTGCCGCTACAATGTACTCTGTAACAACATCTAGAAAATCTCAGTCTGATAACTTCCACGGTAAATCTGACTCTGGTGTGGAAACTGATGAAAGTTTGACTCCATAGCTACAGAGCGTTTAAATACATAGCTTGAATGGGGTATGTAGGAATCCAGAAATTGGTCAACTAGTAGATCAGTTTGACCTAGACATGGTGGCCAGTTTACATAAGGGCTTTCTTCAAATGCAGTAAAAAGGCAAGATAGCATTTGCACACTTGTTAGGGTATTGTGCGTGAAAGCATCAAGAGTGCCACTTTTAGCACGATCAACATAACCACTGTACACTTATTAGAAATACACTGTATAGAATACTAATACAGTTGTATAGATACATAAGTAATTTGTTTTTACAGATAAATACTCTGGAAGACTAAGTTTGTATCATAATGACTGCACCTGTTAATCGCAATATGAAAGTTAGATGCCGAAAGTATATTTATATTGGTATTCTTGTGTAATATCTGGGTCTTCGATGTAAAATATTACCAGTGTAGAAATTTTACCTACCCAGTAATATACACTGCATACATTATTACAGTTCAAATACAAGTCTGATACCAAGTCTTTCTGACAATGGAATGCTATGTTTGTGCCATAATGATTGCACTTCATTGTGCTTGACCTATTTTATGCAGATCATGTATTACATGACATAAAGTATTTTTATCTTGGCATTTTGTCCATATGCTATGAATCTAAATGTTGGTAGCATCGAACTGATTAATGTAAAGCATAACCAATGTACACAAATCATTGATATAGGTTATACTGCATAATACGTGTAGTTATCTAGTACAGGGGGGCGTTTCATCAACGAGTTCGTCGGAGTTTTCACCGACAAATTTGCTATCAGCCAATCAGACCAAGGATTTCATTAGCTTTTAACAGTTGTCAGTGTAAATCCTTGCGTCTGATTGGCTGATAGCAAATTTGTCGGTGAAAACTCCGACGAACTCGTTGATGAAACGCCCCCAGGTCTATTGGTACATTTGTATTAAGTCTTGATGCCCATAAAATGTGCTGACAAAACACTTATGCATTGTACTTACGAGGTATAATGAAGGGAGTATATTTGAGGAGGCAATGGTGCTGTGGCAACATTTAACATCACAGCATAAAAGAAAAGGTAGGCAAAATTGAAGTATATTGCTGTTTTTGTTATAACTTGGCAAAACAACATATAGATAAACATAAATTCACCATCGACTTGTAGAAAAATATTAATGCTTTTAGTAACTTACTATACTTCTGTCACCCTCTCTGCAAAGTCTTTGTGAAAAGTAAGATAAAACAAGACAAAGCACAATCTGGCAACAAATGTCAGCTAAGCTTGCAAGAGTACATGTACTTAGTATGTTAACCCAAAAATTATTTGCTGTAGCGATGAATACATGTGCATACCAGTAGTATATAAGTGAAGATGGCTTATTGGTTTCTGAATTTCTGCATAAGTCCAGTCATAATTTTTGATAAAAATGTTTTGGAATACTTTAGATTATACTGCTGTTTCATCAGTATACATTGGAAAGAAGATTTACTTTATCTTTTTGTACACAAAATGTAACAAAGCATAATCGATGTCTGTTTTATTCTAAAAAAAAAAAAGAATAAATCTAAATACTATTTTGACACTGTATTTCATGGTAGATAGCCTCTTTCAGTTTCTGGAGTAATGTGGTGTATAGTCACTTTTCTTGGGATTGCTAATGTTTTATGTGTAATACAAATACATTGTGTGAACTAAAACACACCCAAGCTGAATATTCCTTAACTCAGAGACTGGAGACATGTCCATTGGAGTACTGTTGTAGTTATGTATGTATACACCTTGATCAGTCTGAAGTAATCATGCTAAAACAATATACTAGAATCAGGAGTCCTATATACACTGTATCAAGTAGCATGAGCTTTAAACCTTTTAGACTCTGGCACAGTTTATTCACACAAATCTTCCTGCTCTGTAGCCGGTGTATAGACCTGTGAGGCTAGGATGGAGCCGCCGAATTGCTGTCACACAGCAGCTTGGAATGACCTTTCGATTTCCGGCTCCCAACCTTCCATGCTGCCAGAACACAAAACATCGATATGCAGCATGGCGCATGCAGCGATTGTCCTCCCCTGGCTCCTGCGGCTCTCCTTCAAGATTATAAGCATCGACCCACATTGCTCTTTGAAGAAGTAAGCACACTTCATCCATAATGAGCTGGAAAACCTACAAAAATTGCAAATTAGAGAAGGAGAATGTTTGTGTGTGTGTGTGTGTGTGTGTGTGTGAAGGATATGCAAATGTGATATAGTGAAACTCAAATCCTCCACAACAAAATCATAAAAACTCGTGGCGCATTGAATGCTGTTAACATCCAGTCAGAAAAATTATGAATATCCTTGAACCTTCAAAATTAAAATGAAAATTAAGTCATGACTGTATTTGTGAACTGTTATTTTCGGTAAGGTTTACATTTCACAAATTTCGTGAATCACAATTGAATTACGTTTTCAAGCAAAAATGCACGTTGCGTTGAAGGTATTACTGCATTAACGATACAATTGGTGTCAATTTGCGAAAACAATATCTTGAAGGAAAAAAAAGTCTGATCTCCCCATTCGCAAAAATATAAGATTGTACAGTAAGTAGCCGATACTAAAGTTTATTACAACTGATTCATTGCAGGTGTGATAGATAGTGTCCATATTATATGCACTACAGTAATACCTCTCACATTTTTCACTAAAACACTTGTGATTTTATAAGATATGCCAAACACTTGTGATCTTGATAAGATCTTCCAAACATTCTACTTACGGGGTGCTCTGTTAAGCATGCTTCGGGTGTCTTGCCACAACACAACCGCTCTGTGTCTGTTGGCATTTCGACGCAGTTTCTGCATTTGCACCATGGAAGGTCCTGTGAAGGTGGATCTCCCCCAGGTGGTGAAGACGGTTGCATGACATCAAACATCAATCCTGGTCTCCGTTCCAAAGTTTTGAGCAGGATGTCTTCTATTTGTTCCCGAGACATGTTCTTGATATCATTCTGAAAATCAAAAAATGACATCGGTATCCTTGCTGTCAACATCATGTAATACAGTGTAGTTGTACAAGCAATGTGCATCTGATAAATCCTTGACAGCATACCAGTACTTGAATACATACACTTGTATACCTAATTGAATGTTGTTATTTTAACTGTAATTGTTGCTAAGGAGAATAGTACAGTGTAGGCCCTATGCTTTTGCAATAATTCATGGTTATTCCAAGAGGTCCGGAAACAAAATACATCATTTCAATGTGTAATAATAGTTTCACATCATATCAAAGTGAAACAAGTTTCATAAACTGGTATGTAACAAGCTTGTAACAAATGTATAGAGTGTTTATTAGGATGAATGGCAAAATTGTGCTAAGAGTAATTATTGGGAACCTGAGCATATTCAATGCACTTTTGACCACTGCCCTTGACCCAATGGCCCACAATTCGTCACAAAGCACATTCATTTTCATGACAATACTTTGAGATACAGTGGACTCTTGTTATAACATGTTATAACATAGCCACAGGAAAGACAGTTTTCTTTTGTTATACTTGTATACTAAATTTTGGTTATAACTGAGAAAAAGCACAATGGAAGAAAAAAAAAACACACCAGAAAATATCGTGACCATAAGTCTCACTTCATTGTATATGTAACAGGAATTTTGACAAGTCTGTTCGCTAAATGGAAGTGCACTGTACTATTAAAATGTTGGGAAAATTGTGACATTTGAACATTTCCCTTGAACTTTGACACCATGGCCGAACTATATACAGAATGCAGACATGCATTTATATAGGAGGCTACCCAGTTTTATGATTTTTTATTGTTAATTTATTTATTTTATTTATTTATTATTATTATTTTTTTTTTTGGTCATTGAGTATTACAAACTTCCACGATATTGTCAAAAGAGTAATTTGAGTACCGGTATTAGGCAACTTCATTTGGTAAATGTCCAATTTGAGCATTTCAAACTGACCACAAAGGCTTTCACCATTGGCCGTTTGCACATAATTGTTAAATTCACGAAGAATCACTAACAAGCAGTATGTACATGCATGTTATGGATTATTGCTTAGCTTCCATGATGATATTTTGAGTCAATTACCAGAACTTGGTAAGTATGGTTGGTCCTTCCATTCATCGACAGCCTGATTTTATCTGCCTGATAAGAATCACGTATAAACTTGGCCCACGTGATTGAGAAAATGCAGCACTATCAAATATTATTGTTCCCATTTCAATTCGATGTTTCAATGCGCTGCTCCCTTTTTAGATAGACCGCTTTTCTTTTCTTTTCTTTTTGTTTTGGTAATGACAAAGCACACAAACAGAGTTGTATTGGACATCGTGTTGAATGATTTTTTTTTTTGAAAATGCATTGGCATTACATTACAATTCGGTTAAAATTTTCATTCGAAATTATGTCCTTGATTTAAACCATCAATGAACAATGAATCTCCGTTGTCACCACACATCCTCAGCGACAGTCAAAGCCAATACATTATGTGGTCTGCGCGCGGTGCAGTGCTTACAAACTAAAGCGTTAGCTGTGCGCCAAAAAACTAAAGGGTGGTTGATGTGTAAATCTGTTAGAGTTGCCATGTGGAGAAAAGGGGGAAAACAATATTTCCAGTTGATTTTTGCTTGTGACATCCGGGCGAAAAATTTCCCTGACAATCTTATCTGTGGCCCGTTCATAATCATTGTAAGTTGGCAATCCACTGGTATGGCAACAATACGCAACAGGCAATCAAAATCAAGAATTCCATGGAGCGGAAGTTACCATTGTGCCAGATGGCAAAGTTACCATATGATAAGTTTCAAGAAAATACCTTCTGAATTTGCTTCTATGGGAGAAACAGTTAAATTTCTATATGGTCAGCATTAGGGCTGTGAAATGTGGAGTTTCACAGGTAGGTTGAGTTTGGTGCTAGGAATCAAGGATTCGCAGTAAAATTCTAACGCTAGGCTCTAACGTTACTGTTGATAAAGCCTATAAGCCTATAAGAGGATAGAATCTGTTTCGCTTAGCGTATAGATAGGTCTAACGTCATACCTCTTAGCCCATAGATATTTCTTACCGAGTACCAGTATTATTAGTAACTTGATAGAACAATTGTGGCAGGAGGAAATGTTATGGAACCAATACCATAGATGATCTCTACTTTCAATTGGTTTCAAACAAGAAATTCATCAAGAGAGGGGTTTTTGATACAATCTCTCCCCATCCTTTTTCTTTCTTTTTTTTTGATACATCGATAATGATAGGGACTAGACATAACATGCCCTAACGTTACGACTACGTTGGAGGTGAACGTTCGTGTTTCTCGCTGCAGAAGGGTATCATGAGCGAAAAAAAAATAATGAACTAGAAAGCAAGTTTGAGAGTCTAGTACGTCTGAGAGCGCAGACCTCCGCCAAGCATGCAACTAATTTCCGCCACTGATCTTGTTCTTCAATGATTTCCACCCATTTTGTGCCGACAGTCGCCAGATTTCCCAATGTAGAAGCCTTTGTTACGCCATAAACCCTCAGCTGCGCGGCGCGCCTCGCCCTAGCAGAAACCAAACTAGAGCACGCACTGTAGCGCGCGCATGCAAACCATTGTGCTCGTACCTTGAACTCCCAAGTTCATTGACCCTATCTGCAAAAATATCAAAAAGCCTTCATACATTGCCCCCAATTTCTCGGATCACTACCAAAATCTGATAATCTCTTACTTGTCTCATTCTTAACCTCTCCTGTAAGTTTCAGGCAAATCCGTGCAAAACTTTTTGAGTTATTTTGCGCACGGACAAACACACAAACCAACGGTAACGAAAACATAACCTCCTCCCTTGGTGGAGGTAATAATCCCCAACTGAATGTGCCATATACTACAGCATGGCCGGCGGATCTAGCCATGGGGACCGTGGGGGGCTCGGGCCCCCACGCTTTTTGTGCTCCAAATACAGAAAAACGTAATAAGGTTCAATCACTTTGGGCCCCACACTTTTTTTTTTTTAAACCCAGAAGTACGTAAGTCACACTAAATAGAAATAGATAGAGATCTTGAAGTGTGAGCGCGGTAAGGTAATATTTTTACCTTTTCAGCTGAAGAAACCCGGAAATGGAAGGGATGAGATGAGCTGACCAAGGCTTTTTTTTTTCCTTGTTAGCTCATGAAACCCGGAAGTGGGCCCCCACACTTCTGAAAACGTTCCGCCGGCCCTGTACAGTATCTACTGAAATACAGTCCTAAATTCATGTTTCATGTATAGGCTCTAGCTAGCTCACCTTCAACTTTTCCGTTCTCGCTTGTCTCAGACGAGCGATCCGGTCTCCATCTGCCTTCATCCCCTTTAGGTGTTTACCTGGTACTGGCCGTCCCTCTGTTGATGCGCCGGCGCTTGGTCTGCTCCTTTTACGACCCCTATTACTAGTACTCGGTACCCGGGTGGTGGAGCGGCTTGTCGACCCATGTCCTCTATTAGATCTACCGCCACGTCCGCGTCCTCGCCCGCGTCCTCGTCCGCGGCGGGAAGACGCCGGCGGCGTCCTGTTCTCTGAAGCGTCGCTATCTGATGGAGATTCTGGACGATCACGACCTCCTGCATTACGTTTCCGTTTTCTCTTAGTTGAAGCTCTTGTCTCGGCCGCTCCTTCCGAGCTCGGGCCCGGAGCTAGGGCAGGCGGCGATGCGTCAGGAGAATCGGGACTTGTTCCCTATGATTATGATTCAGAAAACAAGATGCAGTTGTAATATCATGATGACTTCTAGATAGCCATTGCTCGTTCGCATGGCCTATGCCCTATACATTCGTACGGCGTAATATTACCATAGGCTCTTATGAAAATATATATAGGGCCTATTGTACACGTTTTGTATTATTTAGGCCTAGAACTAGAACTCTTTTCACTGCATTTTGTGTCTCTGGGATTTTCTAACTATGTAGCAATATAAATCGTTTTATTACCACAAGCATAGAGGAAATTTCCAAATCAACTTTGCCTGAATTTGTTTGTCATGCCGAATAAAGCCACTATTTGTCAGTGTTGCTAAAGCCTTAAAAATGTATATTACATCAACGAAAAAGGAAGTGTTCCCTCCAGAACGACACAGAAATATCAAATAAGCAAATAATCATTTGTATTGTCTGCGAGTGCGGCATTACTCTAACATCGCCGAGGTGCATGTACTTCACCTGATCCAAATAAAGCCAATCCCTTCTCACCACAGGCCTCAGATGGGATATGATGCAATCGGATAAGAAACGGGAAGATATGGTATAATTTGCCACATGGTAAGACATGACATAAGTATACACGTATATCTAAATATATATATCTATAAATAAATATCTGAATTTTCAAGCAAAAAATGACCAAGTTAACAATAATATGTTCTCATAATTTCTTACGAGTATTTTGAACTAATTGCCTATACGGAAAACAAAAACACTTCAGCCGTGTAAAGTATAAAGCTTGTAAAAAAAAGAAGGGTTATCTCGGTATATACCTCTACTATTAGCAAAAAAAAAAAAATAACAAACGATCACATCTTTCAAGAATGTCGTATGTAACAAACATAAAAATTGTGAGGATATTTATTATCATCAACTCGCTTCGTGCTGTGAATATTCGTTGTACGGACTGACCGAAATGTGAAAAAAAGAGGGGGCATTTCAAAATGTCATATCTTCTTCAGTTTTTTCCAATTTTTGTCACTTTTGTACTGCTTTTGTATTATCACGGAAGGTAATAGTTTTATTTGGATGGATTTCCTGTGAATTAAACGATTCAATTTCCTAATTTCAATGCAGGCCGGCGGCCATTTACTGCAGCCATTGACTGCTAATCGAACCGCTGTACAATCTCAATCGGATACTGGATAGATTTCGTGGTATCCGAGGTGATGATTTCTGCCTCCGTTTCATTATCTCCTTTTCATGGGTCATACAGAGTAACACTCGTTTTCAAGACCCCATCATGTCATTCAGAATCGTACTTTATGCCAAAATGTGAAATAAACTTTATCCTTCAAATTCCAGTTTATGTTATAGTGAAAGTATACAGGTATAGCGGGTGTTCTGAAAATTCATCGCTCTCTGTCTTTCTCTCTCCCTCTGTCGCCTGGCTCTTGTTAAATTGATATGCCCTTACGTAGTCCCTATAGGCCTATCAGCATCTATAATCTAGTTCATCCATCCGTATCTGGGGTTTCAGATTGTCCATCACAGTGCAGCTACGATTGTATATAAATATGTATAGTATGCATATGTACATATACATGTATGTAAGTATTGTGACGAACTCGCCTTCTCGTCGTGAGTGTATTTGACTGTTTGTACAAATGTCTCCGCGAGCCGTGTCAGGATGGCCGAGTAGACGGGGTTCGTTTTGTTGCAGTTTACAACGATCCCTTTAAATCATTAAAACTACTAGTCTGTACGTTACCATGTATTATGTTGTGTCAGAGGCAGCTCACCAACACAGGCGGCACACATACCAAGTTCAGCATCACTTAAAGTATGTCACTCCCAAGCGTCACTTGTAGAGGGTGTTAAATTGGTACACTTATTTTGTTACCAACTTTTACTACCACCTCTTGCTACCAAGTTCTGCTACCAAGTTTTGTTACCAACTCTGCTACCGACTTTTGCTACCAACTCAGTCACGCTAACGCGGAGCACCTTTCACAACCATATGGTGGCACAGTTATCGTTGATGGCACGGGGTAAAGTGCTATATCGCACCGTTACCAACTTCCTCAGGCGACGACTGGAACTTGGATTGGGCACGGACTATGCGACAAGTCACATTACCATTATACCCGAAATCCAATGACGACGACTGGAACTTGCATTGGGCACGGACTATGCGACAAGTCACATTACCAATATACCCGAAATGCAATGACTTGCTAGTTGGTCTTCTAAGGAACATGTACCACCAACTCTTCAAGCTATTGCATCATGGTAGTACCATCAAGAAGACACGGTGAAGGCAGCAGTTCAGGAACACATGTACAGTTTATTACATATAGAAGTGAACATTAACAACACATTGGAAAAGTATCATACACGGGCTACTTGTTGCGGACTATGCCTCTCCTCCTATCGCGGAATGAGGAGGCAATCCCGCACGGCCGTGGGCAGCGCGGAAAATACTCGCAGTAGTCGTTCAAATTATTTATAATGTTGGCGTGGTTATTAAATTCGTACAACGATTATACATTTTAGCAGTATCTCTTGTACGTGGTTACTGTATAATTCGGCATATATCATCGGTCTAAACCGGAGTTGGTATTAAATAACCCAAACTTGCCCATGACAAACAAGTAACCACATATTTGATAATAAGTGTTAAAACTCATAATAATGCACTACCACATTACAGCATTTGCCCAACGTTTCGATATTGTGCCCCTTTCTATGTTATAGACACTATCGATCATAACAAATACTAATCGAACAGTTGAATCGAATCGGTTCCACCGAATTTCGTTACATGGCTTCCCTCCCCATGCAGGCTTCGTCCCTGAGCCGAACACATAAGAAGAAGCAAACATGACAAAAATGTACTACTACAAAAATTACTGTACGCTTGTTCTGTACAAAACTACGTACAGACAATAACAACGTTACGAGACAACTACTGTCTTTAGTTCAAAGCTGTCCAACTGCCATATAGACTACCAATTGTTCGTCGCAAACTCATCTTTTAAGAGTTCAACAGTCTCTTCGTTTGATTTCCTGACCTGGCTGCTCCCTTGCAGCAGACAGGTCGACACGAGGGATGTCACATTTCACCCTGGCATGGTTTGCCAGAATGAATCGGATGTACGACGAGAGGAACGGGCGTGCCCCAACGGAGAGCGGTTCCTCGATCGGGGTAGATAATCAGGTGGTCTTCCCGGTGACCGAGAATAGCGTGCAGGTGAGGAAGAGTCGTCACACCGGCGATGTCCACTAGGTAGCTTTCCCGCAACCACTGGTGCTGTCGCGCTGACGCTGACACGTGTCCCTGCTCGGCCTGTAGAGAACACCTCTGAGTCGTCTCTCAGAAGCTGGTATGCCGATGAATTGCTTTCTGGGGGAGTTTCTGTCAAACTGCATTGACAGAAGTTATCCAGATGGGGCGGCACACGATTCTGAGTTATACCTTCGTCGAGAGGCGTGGTCTCCGTGTCGTCCTCAGCAAGGCTGGTAAGGTTGGCTGGCGCAGTCCCTTTTACCAACATCGGTGCTGTCGTTGCTGCACATATCTGTTTCTCATTGTTTATACATGGGAGAGATACCCATGGAGTATGCAGCTGCATGTTCTGGAAGTCTAGCGTGGTTTCCAGACCAATCAAGAGATCCAGACCGAGGATGCCCTCAGCTCTTATGTCAGCTACTACCACGTCAACATGGCACAAGCAGGAGCCAAGCTGAAGTTCCATGGTTGCATGTCCCTTTGTTTTCAACCGAGATCCATCTGCTTGACGAACGATGCTTGTCACTGGTTCAAGTGGTGGCTTTCGCTCTGGTCTCATTCGCAGGTACATTCCTTCTGAGACATATGACTGCGATGCACCACTGTCTACCAGAAACATCACCTCCTGCCCATTCACGTTCAAATTGACGTACAGTCCTTTCTGGAACGTGGATGACAGAAGTGAAGTTCCGGAACTAGGTAGTGGCGTTTGAGATGTCTCTGGTTCGGATGCCTCTCTGGCTGGTGTGCACCCGTCGTCTGGAGGATTCGTACCCTCCTTGGATGTGTCCTTGTTATTAGAAGGCTGACTGTCCTCCTTCTGTTCGCTTGTATAGGGAGTGTCTCAGTCTTTAATGCCAAGTCGTTTCTCGGCACTGGCGCTGGCTGCTCCTTCTCCCTCTTCATGATGAGATCGCTCACTGCTTCAATCATGAGAGTGGTGCTATTTTCAGACACCCCCATGGGTTTGTCAGCAGTGTCTTCATCCTTCACAGCCACTACGTTATCTTGTTGTGCGTCCTGTGACAACAAGACCCGGGTATACTGTCGACGGTCGCTCTCCATCCGCAGGAATGCTTCTGTGTTGAGAGCAGCTTGGATTGCCTCGTCGAGCGTACGAGGCTGAGCCCGGAAGAGGCCGATTCGGATATCCCGGTCAACTATAGCATCGAGAAAATGACCTCGAGCCGATTTATCTTGGCCCGCTTCCTCGAATTCAGGATATGCCATGGATGTAAGCTCGCGAATGCTCTGTCCTAGCTCCTGCAAACTTTCCTTCGGTCTGCGTCGTCTGACGTCTCTGGTCCCAGAGCTCTGTTCGACGTCGCTGGTTCGGGCCAAACTGGTGTGGCATTACATCTGGTTGTCCTCCAAATGTAACAGGCTGGTCACTTGTACGAGATGAATGCGACTGCTGCATTGGAGTTTGATGCTGCTGAGGTAGTAGCTTTGCCGATGGCGGAGCTGACAACTCCACCTCTCCATTCGCATCTCCAAACAGCTGAGGTGACACCACTGGTGAGGGTGGCAGTGACGACTGGTTACGGCGCCCTCCAAGTGTCATCGGTGAGCAGCGTAAGTTAGAAACCGAAGTTGGTGCTACTCCAGTTTGTTTGCGCACCGACTCTGACACCTGAGGAATCAAGTCGTCGATTTCGCTAACCTTGCTCTCCAGCAAAAGTGACAACTCCAACAATGGCGTTCCGCGTGCCATAGTGAAAACACAGTTAACTACATTAATTCATACAAAAGTTACAAATAGGGATCCCACTCCTGACACCATGTGTGACGAACTCGCCTTCTCGTCGTGAGTGTATTTGACTGTTTGTACAAATGTCTCCGCGAGCCGTGTCAGGATGGCCGAGTAGGCGGGGTTCGTTTTGTTGCAGTTTACAACGATCCCTTTAAATCATTAAAACTACTAGTCTGTACGTTACCATGTATTATGTTGTGTCAGAGGCAGCTCACCAACACAGGCGGCACACATACCAAGTTCAGCATCACTTAAAGTATGTCACTCCCAAGCGTCACTTGTAGAGGGTGTTAAATTGGTACACTTATTTTGTTACCAACTTTTACTACCAACTCTTGCTACCAAGTTCTGCTACCAAGTTTTGTTACCAACTCTGCTACCGACTTTTGCTACCAACTCAGTCACGCTGACGCGGAACACCTTTCACAACCATATGGTGGCACAGTTATCGTTGATGGCACGGGGTAAAGTGCTATATCGCACCGTTAAGCGGGGTTCCCACTATAGTGCGATCCATTGCGAACGCCACGATTGGACATTCGTAACTGATCGTGGAAAATTTGTTGAACTCGACTGAAATTTCACGTGTGGATACGAGGTTATGCGAGTCAATACGTGTTGGTACGTTTGGATGCGATATGGTCACGATTGGTCTATTTCAAGCGATACGATCTGTCACGATCTGGTCTGCCGTTCAAATACGATCCGACAGGATTGTCCTGATTGAGTTCACGATTGGTACCGATCTAACATGACCATTACGATCAGGATCCCCGATCTGGTACGTGCAGCAACGTACTGATACGTTCCACTACGAATACCGCGAACCAATACGGGCTGCTGAGATAAGATACGATATCTTTTACGATCGGGATCAGAAGCGACCCCCATTTTAAGGCGCGATTGGACCCGAATGGGAATATTATAGTCCGGCTGACGATGGATTTCATTGTTTCCATTAAATTATGCAGAGTGATTAGGCCTATTAATCTTATCCACAACCACTGATGATGGCAAGGCTTGACAGGTTGACGATGATGACAACGTAACCTTTGCAGTGTTGCTTATGACGATTTTGTTATCAGAGAGAAAGCAGCACCCAGGCCAGCCATAACCTCAGATATTCCCTCGTCTTATATTAAACGTAAAGAAATTAATAGATTATCAAATCGACATGCTCACCCTCCCCCCTCACAAAAATGAAATAACGAACCCAAATACATAAGATCAGATGATTGCCCCTCTTCCCCAGAAAAAAAAAAAAACAGCAAGACAAAATGACCTTTCTCTCCAATACATGAAGAAAATAATCATATGATGAAATGGAAGCTAAGAAAGAGGATGGGATCATTTTGAATATTATGTAACATAGTATTATGTGTTATATACGCTCGATATAAGAAAGTTGGCCGAATGGATAGTATTGCTTATGTGTTCGATTTCACATTCGCAAAGTGTATGTATTATATGCCTTTTTATTTCAAAATGTCGTTATCTCATGGGTTATCAAAAGTTTGGTTTATTCGGCTTGATTTAGTGTTTTACATAACAATGTTTAACATAACTGATACACACACATAACTGAAAAGTGACTCCCTAATCAAAATGATGCCACTTTTTAACAAAAAAGGAGGTTTTACGCAAAATTATTTCGCAGGGGTTATATTGCTACACTTATTGAATAACTAACTGTGAAAAAAATAAGAGTGATCTTCATTGTCATAATCATACGAGTGATCTCACATCCACGACAATGGTCACTTTTACATTTGCAGTAATAATGAGAGTTGAAAATAAAAATTTTCCTCTAAAATTATGCTCTACCAAACATACAAAAAAAGACATTGAAAAGTGTCAAAATAGATGTAAAGGGGTCAAACGATGGCTGATGAAACAACAACTCTTAATTACTATATGCTATGTACAATACACAAACAGCAGGATACTGCACCCCCCCAAAAAAAAAACAACAACAACTCTGTAATATACTTTTAAAAATTAATCATTTGCCATTGATATGTACCCATTCAAGCACGATTCATTAAATTATTCTCATCTTTGTACTGACGTCAGTCAATACGTGCAGACATACAATTGCCATATTATTTTTGCTCATTTTTTGTTTTCGTTACAAAAGTTATCCCATATCTTGTTTTGTGTGTCTGTATAATGGTAATAGCAACTCATTAATGAAAACATCATTAACATAGTTTATGAAAACATCTAAAAATCTGTAATACAATTTTCATTCTATGAAGTCATTAAAAAAAAAATGATTTTGATAATGTACCTTAAACATTACGACAATTAAACCCCACACCGTCATACAATTTACCGTTTGGAAATGATAATCTAAAGATGTAGGCTACCACCTATGAGAGTACAAAATAAATCAATTTATGAGTAAAATAAGAGCAAATGGGCAAAAAATAATAATGATAATAAGCGGAAGTTAAGTGAAAAAGTCGATCCCGATCAACACGATTAAGAAGCACGATTAGAAGAGATTTGCTGCGTTTGGATACGATCCTAGACGATCTGATGCGATGATCACGATCAAAAACTAATCGTGTTAATCGTAGAAAATTTTTGAACCGTCCAAAATTTTCCTACGATTAACGCGATTGCCACGATTGACCTTAAGATCTGATACGATCTGATAAGACCATCACGCTTGCTGCACGATTAAGACCACGATTTCAATCGTGGCGCCAATCGTGATAGTGGGAACCCCGCTTTACCAACTTCCTCAGGCGACGACTGGAACTTGGATTGGGCACGGACTATGCGACAAGTCACATTACCATTATACCCGAAATCCAATGACGACGACTGTAACTTGCATTGGGCACGGACTATGCGACAAGTCACATTACCAATATACCCGAAATGCAATGACTTGCTAGTTGGTCTTCTAAGGAACATGTACCACCAACTCTTCAAGCTATTGCATCATGGTAGTACCATCAAGAAGACACGGTGAAGGCAGCAGTTCAGGAACACATGTACAGTTTATTACATATAGAAGTGAACATTAACAACACATTGGAAAAGTATCATACACGGGCTACTTGTTGCGGACTATGTCACACAACGGCCACTTTATATGCCTCTCCTCCTATCGCGGAATGAGGAGGCAATCCCGCACGGCCGTGGGCAGCGCGGAAAATACTCGCAGTAGTCTTTCAAATTATTTATAATGTTGGCGTGGTTATTAAATTCGTACAACGATTATACATTTTAGCAGTATCTCTTGTACGTGGTTACTGTATAATTCGGCATATATCATCGGTCTAAACCGGAGTTGGTATTAAATAACCCAAACTTGCCCATGACAAACAAGTAACCACATATTTAATAATAAGTGTTAAAACTCATAATAATGCACTACCACATTACAGCATTTGCCCAACGTTTCGATATTGTGCCCCTTTCTATGTTATAGACACTATCGATCATAACAAATACTAATCGAACAGTTGAATCGAATCGGTTCCACCGAATTTCGTTACAGTATATACACTGATATATATATATATATATATATATATATATATATATATATATAATTTTATATATATATTATATGATACAATATTCTTGCGGTAAATTACAATAGCCTCAATGTCAATGACGATGGTATTATAACATTTACTTCGTAACCAAAAAGAATGGTAAAAAAAAGGCCTATATTATAGCGAGAGAGAGGGTATAACGTACACGGAGCGAAGAGATCCAAAAGTGCTCCATGAGCATCACCACACCCATAATATGCACAAACAGGCACTATAGGTAATTGCATATATATATATATATATATATATATATATATAGGCCGCATATTAACTTAGAGGTACTGTCGTAGATCCATGATGCAAGTCTGCAATCATTATCTCCTTGTTGTAATATATATAGTTATATTATCATAACGATCGATAGTTTTTGAGCATTGTCTTCCAGCAATGATACAGATGTATGGCACAGAGGTGGTCTCTGGTCTGAATATTGAATATTTCGTTATTATACACCGGATAGGTATTACACGAATGATGAAGGGAGATCTCGCTCTACGTACTCGATATTATCATAGCAGGTCACGTCGTCGCGTGGGAATTATCTAGATTTTAGAGGTTTATGTGATTTCCAACCGCGACACTGCCACACGCCCATGAACGGAACTTTTTTAGGAGAGTGATAATCTGTATAGCTTGCGCTAAATTGTTATCAAGATAAAAAACAGCAGCAACAGTTGTACACACCTAACACCTCCTGACAATAATACTATTATATATCAAAGGCAATTTGATACAAATCGCCCAGAACATGAAAGCATCTGAGAACTAACACTAGTAACAGTATCATTACTATTATTGTCTGATTCTACAGCTTCGATTTGAGCTTCCGGTACCTATATCTATTTCAAACACCATGCAGTGATTATTACTTACTTCTGGACCCCAGTATCGCTGATATGCAGCATCCAAATCAGTCCCATCGTCAGAGTCGTAAGAAAGTTCCATTTGTCTCGTATTTGCCGGAAGTGAGAGGGAACGTTGTGCACTTGAATTAATTTCACCGACTCGATATCAAGATTCGTCTCGTATAATTATATACGTTGACTTACTTTGGAGGCTTTGAAGACTAATGCTAACTGTCATCTGCACTGCCCTCACGACAGCTCGCCTGGTAAAAGACAATAGATCGGTAACGCGCTATATAGGCCTACCGTATTGGATAAATAAACTCTCTAGTCTTCAACCAGCTCTTGATGACAAAGAAGTCAGATATAGCTAAGAGTGGTTGAGATAAATCATGAAAAATAAGATAACTATTTACATGGTATACACATTAAAACAAAAGAAATCTGAAAAATATATGAAAATTAATGAAAATAGAAGAATTGAAATGACACTGACCACAGAATGACAAACAAATTTTTCTGGTATTGGTCTTCAGCATAAGACCACGCTGCCTTCACAGCTGCAGTTGCACCAATTATCGGGAAGTGGCCCATCCCGGCCATGGAGGCACCTCCCTGCTCATACGAAAGACCCCCGTTTGCTTTATACATGGGGCTATATTCGTCTTGTTTTTGAAGTGAGTTCGATGGTTGCATCACAGAGCTACAAACAAAGTGGCTTCGTGCTTCCATCACAAACGAAGACTAAGTAAGACCCTATCTATGATGAAAGGGGCAGGAATCATCTCCTGAAGGAGGGAGATCTAAATCGGTGGAACGAGTGCAGGAACATGCCTATCATTATATTGCGCATCATGATTGCGTGGATACCCGTGCATATAGGCCCTTTATACATTAGGAAAATTTACGTGCTTGAAGATCATGGGGAACATTATCACATCTCAAACAGGGTGTATGTAAACATATTGGAGCCAAGGTTCCTGCGCTATAAATCGGCCAGTATATACATTATAATGATACTCATGATTACCGATATCCTCGATAGCATGATTTTTTTTTCCAAGTTATACACTCTAAATTCGTTGGATTAAAAAGTAATCTAATAAGACCATGAGGAGGGATAAATCCACATAAGATACAATTTTTAGTCTAATATAAATATTGATTTAGAAATTAAATCCATTAGATCTTATTTGGATTTAATTGTCCCTCCTCCGGCCTGGTCCATTAGTTTACTTTCTAATCAACGAATTTAGAGTGTATATATTCGTATATAGGCCCTATAGGCAAATTCCGGCACTCGTATATACAGATAGCGAAAAAGAAAGGTATATATCCATACATATAGGCCCTAATATATGGGTGAGAATTTTGAACGATGTACAATTGCCAATTTTCGTACCTTATGACATTCTTTCCCTTAGAACACGCCAGGATGATCTAAGAAACCAGATTTTTTCATGTCATCTCAAAAATTGGTAAATTTCCTTTCAGGAAATATATGGTTTGGTTGACTTTTGCCTGATATTTTTCATTTCACAAGGACTTAAAGCGTAAAAATACGGTAAAAACGCTATTTTCACAATAATTTTTGTTTTTCAAACTAATGATGTGCATTTTTAATGGTACGTGGCATCTAATATCTGACCATGTTCTGGATCTGACATATCATGGGTATGTACCACAAAACTATAAGAACTTTATGAGCACGTATGAAATTACAGAGAACAATTAAAATATCAAAGTCCTAAACAGGCGAACGTCCGTGATGCTTTTATTTCTATCGCTGCTGCAAATTCTACTTTGTTGTCCCAACTGTAACGTATACGAAAATTTGGTGTTCCACCTAATGAACATATCCTGCAAAAATTGTACGTCTGCTGGCTGTACATGGGACGTAATATTCTTTTATGCAAAATTATACTCAGTTTTCGTCACGGACGTGCTTCCGCTATTTTCTAATAAAGATCGTAGCCCATGAAACGTTGTTGGCGATATTGTTCTGAGTCGTAATCAACTAAGATCTAGCAACACGACAATATGTTTGTTTTGAGTTTCTGTCCATCCTTTGTCAAATAGGAACCGAAATTGTATTTTTAGACGAACCTCCAAGAAAAAAAGAACGTCCGTGATGATTAAAACGTTTTCGAGTGGGACACCATCTTGCTTTGATGGCGAAGGTGCATTTTACCTTTGGCTCTCTAGCCGAGGAGCTGCATGCCATTTTGGGAGCGGACTGAGGTTCGTCCGCAGTTTTTGGATCATGCAATTCACCAAAAACCAAGCAAATAATTAATATTTTCTATGAAAATTGACCTCCTGATCCCCCTCTGAGCAATACATATGTTGTAAGGATGTCAAATTTCTTATAATTTGCATTGACAATACCTTTTCAAATTTTTGAAAGAGTTAGGAAGGCAAGGTACTCCCTGCCGATTAGTTATCCGTCCTGGAACATGACCCTAGTAGTAGAACGAACGTCCGTGATAATTCCAGAGAACGTCCGTGACGTATGCAATCCCTCCGATAGGGATAACTTGTCCCGAAAGTGTCCTGTATTCTTTAAAACTTTTGGCTCGAATAGCGACAAATAAAGTTTTACAAAGTAAACAATGAGTTTAGAGCAGTAGTTTCAGAATTTTTAAGGTGTTATGTGATCATGATGAACAAACAATTGAAAATTTACTCACAATTTTACGCTTGTTTTCCCTCTAATTATACAAAAACAGCTAAACACTTAAAACAAAGTTATAGGAAAATGGAATTTTGCGTAATCTGTAATTTCTGTGCGTTTAAATTTCTTTCTAATGAGGTTCTGTAGACAATTTGTACTGTTACAGGTTCTGAAAGTTTCGCTCACGGACGTTCTGTCCGAGAAAGGAAATTTCTGACAATTACAAATATATCACTGCACATAAGATTAATGTTAGTTGAAAATATTACCAAATCACCGAGCCGCTCATACCCGAAAGTGAATAGCGTTCAGCACTCAATTTACCTGTAATAACAAACGGAAAACTTTTTTTCACGGATGTTCGTTGGTTGAATAAGTCAATGGATTACATAGTAGGAGAAAGAAGATCAGTGCCACTTTTTAGTCACAGGTGCTCTAAGTGTTTATCTTTTGAGTATGGTAGCTGCCGTCTCAAACAGAACACATCCAGTTTTGGTCTCCATAACGGACGTTCGCTGTAATTGTCATGATATTAAATGCCTTAATTCATTCTTATTTTTCTCTTCATGACGATTTTTCTCTCATTCCCTCAATAGCCTGAACATGCTGCGACCAAATAGAAAACAAAAACAAAACAAAACAAACCAAAACAAATCCGAAAAGTGCTACGCAATCACATTCAGGATAATGACGGAAGAAGTCTGTAATGAGCATGTGTTGAGTAAGAAACGGAAAAGTTTCAAAAGGACGTGGAAGCAGTTGAATGAAAATGACTGAGAAACAGAGAAGGGATCGAGCTCCAACACACAGAGAAAAGAATTGCCAGTGCACTCCCGTTATACCAAATTCCTCTGGAGAAGTTTTTGTTTGTTTGTTTATGTTTTTTATTCATCGAAATGCCGTCACAAGCGAACAAAAATCATGCAGTATACAATTATTGTCTGATGAAAACACACAAATCCTCCGCTTATCATCACATGGTGTTGTTTTATACTCATCAATGAAAAGCAATATTCATTTGTAATTTTTTCCAAGATTTTTTTTTTCCATTTTACATTTAAGAGACAGAGAGATCGTCAATTTGTTTGTGCTTTTGTGCTTACTTTGAAAACACATGTTAAAAAAGTAATGATTAAGAATAGGTTTATGGTTGCACTTTGATACGTTCGCTCTTCCAAAGATTCGTTACTCCGATGTCCAAAGGTTTGTTATTCCAAAATGGAAAAAAAAAATTGTAGTTAATTCAGGAGGTTTGTTATTAGAAATGTTCTTCGAAAAATAGATATTAAGGGTCATTATTTTTAGGTCCGTTCTTCTAAAAGTGGAATGGGCCTGATATTCGTTTAGGTGAAAACGGTTATTATTAGGTTTTGAAATTGGAGGATTTTAGTTGTTAACTTGTTTCTCCACATTTGGATAAGCGAACATAATTTTTCATGTTCCAATTAATAAGCCCTTCGATTAACCTTCGGAGATTCCTATCATTTACCGAATAAAAAAGCTTCATAATTATACGAACTCTATCAATTTTCGTATTGACAAACTGTATGAATAACGAGCCTCTGAAATGACGCGCTACAAAAGGTTTGTTATAACAAACCATATTGTATAATATCGAAGTCACAAACATCCATCCAAGTTATATGGACTTATTGTGTCTTGTTATGACGAAACTTCGCAGTATCGAACCTATTATCATTTCTGACTAATATAATAACACAAATTCTCCTCGGTAACAGTGTGTAACACAAGGAGCAAACGCAGAGGGATTTCTTCCTAACTTATTCGTTTGCCCTCCCCAGCTAAACTTCGTATTTCTATAACGGAGCACATTTCTTCTGTTTTTCTATATTAATTCTTTGTCATAGTTTTAGCTGTGACCATGTTCGTTATATAAAAAGCAAATTTTGCATTGTAGACTTTATATAACAAGTTTAGGACCTGAATATTTACTTCATGATAACGAAATTTTGATAAATATATTCGTTCTCAAGGATGGACTACGTCACTGAGATTACACGTACGTTTGTACGTTCATTTACGAGAGATGGAAAAATTGTTTTCTTTGATTCCTCAGTATGAGAAGATAAACAAGCTTATATAATTGAGAATTGGTAATATCTATTCAGGATTTTGCAGAGGAGTTTGTTCTCGACATGAAATTGCTGTTTGTTGTGAGTAGAATGCGTTTCCAACTCAAGAGAGCTGCATTGTTCACACTTGTTTGTTCCGAACGTCCGTGAGCTACATGCGAACCTCCGTGATGAAAACTATGCTATGTTTGTTGGGTTATAGAGACTGCCCAGATGAGATACATCTTAAAAAGGTATATTATTATTTGGGAGTGAGGATTAAAGTATGGGATAGTGAAATAAGAGGTGAAAATATTGAGTTTCTGTTAAATGCGCGTAAAGTTAAGAAAGTGTTTAGCGGAAGAGCAATATTTCCACAGAAATGACGAATTTAGTTAAATCATCAGTTGTCTACCATTACGTACAGGTTAAGAGTACAAGCTTAATATTCTGCAATCACGTACACATGTCCCTTGAGATATTTCATTAGGATTTTGAACTGAATCAGATCTTTGGAAACTATGTTAAATGGTATTCAAATGTATGTGCAGTACTATTCCTCACGGACGTTCGCTGCTCTGGACATGGTAAACTTCAGCGGTGAATACAATCTTGTTCCTCTGGGAAAATCCTAGTATAATTGGGTTCATATTAAAGCTTGAGTTATACTCTTTCAGGTAAGATGAATGATTTGGAGAATTTCCTACTTTTTAAATTTTACCTAGTTTTGGCTCAATTGTACATCGTTCAAAATTCTGACCCATATATCTGAGGTATAGAACTGCAATGTGTATTATTTTAGTGGACTTTAGGAGTGCAGACGGTATCCATTTCTTCCTCTCGCGAATACTTTCTACAATGATACCCCAGAGTGGTATAGAGCCAAGCCCCTACTAACTGGTCTTTGCCGCACGCTATATGAAAAATATTGTTGTTTATGGCATTACATTGACAGCATGCACACGTGATGTTACACAAGACCCCGCTGCACATACAGTCGTGCTTGTAGTAGAAATTGACGTCCTATGTAAGTAGATGATGGCTGCCTGGATGTAATACTCGGTACCATGCCCATAAGACAATCCACCGCGCTGCTCTGACGAAAGGGGTACTGGGCGAGCTCGCGTAGTACAACGTACATTGTACCTCCTTGCTCTGACCAGCGAAGTCATCTCACCATGGAGCTACCAAAAAGTAGCTCCATGATCTCACTCTGCTCCGATAGACCCTCTTGCGTAATATCCCTCGTCATGAACTTCTTCAAGTCAGACAACCGTGCACGCTGACCCAAAATACTCGTACACAGTCACAGCGGACGGGTGCAATTAACTCACTGTTTTCATTTTGACCTGACCTCGCTTTCCTCTTGAATGAACACGTTTCGCACGAAAACCGCTAGGAAAGTGTCGCAGCAAAACTGCCGTAACTTTACTATTTATTCATATTTTTTGATAATTCAAACGGTTACGAAAAGTAAAAACCTCATTTTAATCTACCATTATGTTAACTTTTTTAAATAACGACGAGAAAATATTCCAAAATGGGGCATAACTTCACTCTCAAAACGGAAAATAATTGTCAGAAATCGTTGCTAAAATTTCACATTTTGACTTCGTGAACAACAAAAAACTTTCAAGTATGTTGCTAAGTATGTATTTCTTTCCGGAATTCTAAAATATCACATTCGAGAAGTCATGCGTCCGGATATGTCTGGAAATAATCGAAAGTGGTGCACTTTCTACCTTCGTTCCGAGCACGAAATTTCATAGTCATTCGCATACGGGAAGACAGGGTACAGTCCCACGTACCCACATTTTTGTCGCTCTAACGTCACCTGTACTTCAGTGCCGTACGGCACTGCTGTACTCTGATCGTAACTCGTACCGGGAATTCGTAGTTGTAATTTTACTTACTATAGTGCAGTAAAACCTGCGTTAAGTCCGAATAATCCAAATGTCAAGAATTTGCAACTGCATAAATGGTATAGCCGAATATGTATTCAAATTTTTGCTACATTCTTTTTAAAGGACAGTTCTGATAACGTAAGTGCTTGTCTTTGAGGTATATAGCGAGGTCCCCAGCACACTGCTGTACATTGTACTTATCGACACACCGCGTCCCACTCTCATAGCATGCATGTGCAGTTTACTAGGCATCCGCAGCAGCCACCTCGCATCGCACAGTAACAGTACGCTGCAATGCATCGACCAATCAGCTCGCTGGATCGAAGCAGCATGGGAAAGTTCATTCATTGCGCAAGCGCAAATCAGTTTTTCTTAGAATATGACGTCATTATTCTGGTTTGCTGCTCCAAGATTTCTGACAAGATACCTCATTTATTTTCACTTGTAACTTCAAAAATAGGTCTTCGGCAAAGCGAACAGGGCTACATTTACGTCCGCACATGTCTTATGAATATGTATGTCAAGTTTCATGAATATTAAGTGGTGCGTCCAGATGTGTCTGGAAATAATCGGACGGTAGTTTTCCGAGACAGAGAAACACGAAATATTGAATAACTTTAAAAATCCTTGATCGTTTCTCGTGATTTTTCGTATGTAGATAGAAATCATGATTTTGCATTGATACTGAAAGTTTGAGCGATTTTGGTCAATGTATAGTGGAGATATGAGAAGGTGAAATTTTGGTGAAAATGAGAACACCCGATTCGCACTGCCTCGGTGACGGTTGAAAATTCAAAACGTTTCGTGGGTTTCGGGGGAGTTAATTATAGTCGTCCGCTGCGACTGTACAAATGCAGAGGGGTAGGGGAGGGGGACATGATGCGAGAGAAGGAGAGGGAGAGGAAGAGAACGTGAAGGAACGCAGGGCCAGGAGAACACACACGACTCTGGGCGAAACACTTCGCTGGATCTATTTTATGCCTCAGTGCTCTCACGTGTTTCCAGGGACCTCGCGTGTTTACTGGGTGCGGTAAGAGCGAGGCAACCAAACCACCTCCCTGACCACTGTCGCTCTTACATTGCTAGTGCATCTCTTTTGTACACGGCCTATGGGTCTTGCTGCCGGTGGTACAAACATCATATACAGTTCCGGAACTCCCGACCGACTAGTGTCATTGTCTGCGAACTAAAGGACCTCCCGGATTTCAGTAACCCAACAGGATGAAATTTTGTCACTTTTGGAAGCCCTTGGTGACAAAAATTTCTGGAAAAAAAAAAATCTGTAAAGAAAAAATGAATGAAAATTTCAGTCTGGTAGCCAAATCGTTATTTGGTGAGTTTTGATATTTTTTTTTTTTTTTTTTTGCTGATTTCAAGACCATGAAAGATATCACAAACAAATGAAAAGGAATTTTCATTTCCCCAAAGTTCTCCTACAATTGCAATTATTTCCTGTACAAGTCTTTCGTCAATCAACTCACACCTATATAAACTTCTACTGGGTATTAGCCATTCACATTGCACGGTATGCTTATTTGCCTCGAGCGTGTGTGCAGGTATGCACTACACTGGCTGCACCGAGATCGCAGGACTCGTGCGATGCAATCCTGCAATTGATAACAAGACGTATTACCGGTGTTGAAAAGTATACAAAATAATTCATGTTTGGGAGTGCAATGGACAGAATATGTCCGAGTGAGGCGAAAGATAAAATAATGATACACTGAACTCGGCTGTGCCTCATTGAACCAAATGAAATAGTCCGTTCTTAGCAGTAAGCACGAATGAAAAATATTTGTGTTTCATAATAATGTAAATCACCTAATAAAGTAGATCCTTGTCATGTTATGTTATGAATTTAGAAAAATCTCACCTCCCTGCACGGATACAAGATTGCATGGTACATTACGCGGGCGTACTAGTCAATGATGACGTCATAGTCAAATGGGATCATGCACAATGAATGAAACGAATTCAATGTCAAACAACTTACTACCAGTACTCAGTAATCAAATGAAAAGGATCTACACTAGTATTGATGAGCGGTCATAAGTCAATACGTATTATTTTTATGTGAAATTGAAGCCTGTGTAACTACACTTTTCCAAATTTGGCGAGTTTTAATGATTTTGTAAGTTTTTCGTTGTTTTTGGTGATTTCTGGAGATTTTTACATAAATTATGCCCGGCCTTTTGGTCATTTTATTTCTCATTTTTGTTCTGTTGGGACTTGGCAACGCAGTGGTGAGCTGCCCATTTCAATTTCTTGTTTATATCATATGGACCTAGGTCCATGTTTATACAGGCTTTCTTCTATAACTGCTAAATGATCTAATGTATGTCTAGAGAAGCTAGCCATCATCATCTTTCTACGCGTTTCTGCCACAATTCATTCCGTCTACAGTGCTGGGCCACGTTTTTGGCATAATTGTCGACTCTTCGGCATGTAAATATAGGCCCATTGGGCATAGTTTGTTGCTGCTGTATTTTTACCATGGACTTTTAGCGTAATTCGAGCATATTGTCATAAATGCATGCCTTTCTGAAAGGATCTTCTCTCTCTCTCTCTCTGTTTCGTTGTTACACGTTTTGTAGGCCTATTTGTTATTTTCCCCCTCTGTGATCTCTCTGCGTCGTAACCGATTTCTTTTTTTTTCACAAAATTGATGACAAGATTAGTGAAGCCATTTGTTTTTTGTTGGAAAGTTTGCAAGTTAGTAACGAAAACATTTTCTTCCTTTCTTATTGCTAATAGGATGCAACATTATTTTACCGCATTAATGCCGCCCCTAGCACCTTGCTACACGGAGGCCTATCTCACGGAGATCCGTCACAGCCGTGGCCTAGCACCGGGCGCCCCCGATGTCCGTTATAGCCCCCCCCCCCCCCCCCCCCCCTCCCACAATCCCCAATGCATTGTTTTTCAGCATATTGCCTCGACAATGTCACGACCCCCAGCATATTTTATGTACTGTATATTGTTTTTCTTCGTAGGGTGAATTGGAAAAGTCGCTTCTTTGGATACAGATGATCTCGCCAATACGTCATCCAAGAGAATGCACTTTGTATTGGATATTCTTATTCAGATTTTGACTGATATACTACTGTAACACATTACCACGAAATAATTCAAGAAATGTTTTCAGCTGAAGATTTTGCCAGCAAGCACGCACACATACACATTCTCAAACCAACGTTCTTTAGTTTCTTTTAATTTCAGTTGTATGAGATTTATTTATGCTGATTGAAATACAGTAGAGCACAGTATATGTGACCGTGCATCTCAAAACGAACATAAAGTCGCACACACTGATTTTGCGTGAGGACTGAAAATAAGTGAAATGGGTCAACCTAGCCGAACTTGACTTTTTAATATTTTCTGAAAGAACGGGTCTTCTTTTACATTATGCTAAAATTTGGTATCATAAAAAGGGCAGGAAAGTCATGCTCAATTTCAGTTTAATCTGATAATCCCTTCATTGTTGTTACTCTGGCGGTTTACATCCTGTTTTTTGTCCCATTCATCGCACAGCCAGCACGGTTTAGTAAAGATTAAGCGGTTGAATAGACACTGTACTTCAGAGTCTCTTTTCTCAGTTTACACTTTTCCCGAGTTTGTGCTTTCTTTCCAATATTTAGATAGGTTAGGAGAGTCCATTTGATTTGAGTTATACATCATTTTAAAGCTTAAAGTCTGCTCTTTCAGCATATGGACTTAACTAAAAATTCATGTCTGGCGACTTTTTGTTTGTTTTGAGGTGCACTGTCACATATATACATGTATATACATGTGTATACATGTGTATACATATGTAACATATTATGCTAGTGTGAACAAGCTCTTTTTCAATTTTATTTCACATTTTCCCCTCATAAACTTCACACACAAACACACAAACACACACACACACACACACACACACAATAACAACAGTGTCTTGTGTTGTGTCTTCATGGGAAATCAGCCCCTTGGGGAAATGTGTCAGCTGGTTCACAGTTTTTTTTTTCTTTTTTCTTTTTAGACTAGGCCTTCTGAACAATCTAAATGTTGCAGTACTTGTCAAGAAAAAAAAAAGAAATAAACTGAAGGCATTAGAATTCATCTAATATTTTCAACACTTCAGAAAATGAACATCCATATTTCACGACCCACCACACTATATAATCGCAACTGCATGCAGTTGTCAATACCTAAAAATGTACTACATGCCGGGCGTATACGATGTAAAAAACAAAACAAAAACAAAACAAAACGAAACAGAGAAAATGCTGTCAGCTCGTACATCGCAACTGCACACAAAGATACAATGGAAACTAAATACATACAAAATAACTAATATACCAAGCTGATTTCTCCGGTCACAATGACTTTATTTGCTTTATTCTGTATTGTTAATTGACTCCGGATATAACAAAATACAATGTATCTGATAATAAAGAACAGAATGTCTTGGTCCCATAGATGTTGTTATACATGATGTGCCGTGTTTCCACAGTATATGTGCACACCCAGACTTACGTACAAGAGGGCAGAATAAATACTCCCAAAGGCATATTGTGATTTAGAAGATATTATTCTCATTTCAAATTTCACTAAAAATCATGCTACAAATAAGTTTTATTACAAGTATTCAAATGATTAAAAGGACTTGAATAAGTAAAAAAAAAAAAAAAAAAAAAAAAAAACGGGAACATTGGCTAGTCTCTCTCATGAAGTGAAAAGATACAACGTATTCTAGATTACATAAATAAACTCCAATTGTGACGAGTATTGAGAGTAGAGTGGAGCTTTGCAGCAGATATAGAAGTGGTCAATCTTTACTGAGTGTGTACAACAATACTATATTACCATGATGGGTTTCATGATGATGACTGGCGGGGGAGGGAACATACCGAATGTTCCACCCGAAGGATTTGATATGCTATTGAGGTAGGTTATAAGTTCCGAGCCGAAGTCGAGGGACTTACAGCCTCTCGAAATAGCATCTCAAACCCTGAGGTAGGAACGCTTGGTACATGTTCCCTGACAACAAAAGTCATCATCTGCTATTATATGGGTTAGTCAAATACGTCATCGTCAACCACAAGCACAACGCACTCGCTCGCTCGCATGTTGCAGAGCCAAATTCACTGTGTGCGTGCGGTCCTATGCCTTCTGTCATTTGTTCTGTGAAAATATTTTTCCATGGGATAACATTATAAAAATTTTCGCCAATGGGCGAACTTAACGAATGTGCCTCCAATCACTAACCGGTATTTGACTAACCCATTTATTATCACATGAATGTTTGCTGTTGTTCTTTTTTTTTTTTTTTTTGGATAACCAACAGCTTGCAATGAGTCTTTTGTGGTAACTAGGAAGTACTGTACTGAATATGCTAGTCCCAGCAAAACCTGTACAACTCAGTACATGTACATTTGGTTCCGTGTCCAGACTTCTTCCATAACATTTGAAGACAGTACTTGTTTACCTCATTCTAATTTGAACAGAAGATACACACACACACACACACACACAAAAGAGCAGAATTGATGTGTTCTGTTGGTTATTAAGAGATGATAATACACATGCAGGCCCACTGTACATTTGCAACGCATGTGCAGTTGTTCGACGCATATACCATGTCTCAAGCTTGCTTTTTGCATTTTGTTTCTCATTTTTCAATGGATGAACCAATTTATTGTTGAAATGTTGGATGAATGTAACACTTTCTCCAAATTTAGAGTTTGCATAACTTGGTGAAAGGGATCTACAACATAATGGATACTTATTATATTCTCATTACTTTGTACCAAACTGTATTTTTCACAGGCAAAAAAAAAAAAAATAATAAATCTAAATGTCTGGTGGTACAGTATTCACCACATTACATTTGATAATACATTGTAGAATAAATGGAATGAAAAAAAAAAAAAATCAACCAAAAGCAGGTACCAGTACCCGTTTTTCTGAGATATACAGTCCATCGTGGATAATACAGACTTAGAGGGGAAATCCAGTCGAAATGTAAGTCAGTCTGACAAGAAAGATTTAAACATTATGCATTCACACTAGATCGAATTAGGATGAAAAAAAAATAGAGTTCTAAGTTAAAACATTTCAAAGTTTTGCAATTTTTGAGGGAAACGGTTCTTGAACAGTCAATATGAATATGCAAATGGAAAGGTGAGTGTGTCATTCCTGCACATAAAATGTTGAAATTTCCTGTTTTTCATTCAAATGCACTTATTCCCGAGGCTCAAATCCTCATATATCTAAGTGATCACTATTCTGAAGTTATTCAACCAGAAATAATGCCATGTTTCAGACTTCAATGACCGAAACATTGAATTTTCATGTGTGTGTGTGTGTGTGTGTGTTTTGTACTTGATTGCTGCAAAATTATGAGGGTATGACATTGTTAGCTCATTCACTTGCATAGGCATACCCACTGTACAAGAATTGTTTTGGAGAAATAATGAAAATTTCAAATTTTCATAACTTCTGTATTTTTCATCTGATATCAATCAAATTTTTACTGTTGAACTCATAAAACTGTACTCTTTTGGACTCTATAAAAATCATTCAGTTTCTTGCTTGATAAGTGAGATACAAACCATGTAGTTATCCTCTTGTCAACAGACATAATCAGGAAAAAGTTAACTTCAATCAATTCAACCAGGTTCTCATCACTTTTTCTTCACTGATATATGTGACACATTTTTCTTTTCTTTGTCTTTCTTCGAGGGGTGAGAAAAATTAATGATTGCTGGCAGATGAGCATGAGATCAGCTGCTTTGGAGTGACACTCTCATCACAGGTGTGACACTTATATTAGTAGGTCTGATAAAACTGCCAAGATTTGATGTGTAGACAACTCAACTGAAAATTCATACATGGACTCATATCATACAAACATAAAAGGCCTATAAGGGTGTGGGTTGGAATTGTAACGTTCCATGAAAAAAAAGAAGATGATAAATCCATAATTAGCTTCATACAATGACCAAAGACTTCCCATTTACAAACATTGACATGGGGGTGACATATTTTTTTAAGAGTGATAAAGGTGAACAAAGTGAGATCTTTTTTTCCTCCTCACCAAAACTCTTGATATGATGCACTGGTGTGGAGTAAATCATACCCAGCAATTATGTCAACTTTCTCCAAGGAAATGGGGTTGTTGCTGTGCAATGTACCCTTTGACATTACACAAGGGGGCTATGTCATATTTTTCTGACCAACAGCTAAGAGGGCCAAAATGTGAATAGTTCAAATCAATATTGCCCCTTGTATTTTACCCATAATGACCAGAACATTGCTGTATGGGTCACAGCTAAAATATTGGTCCCAAGTTAATAAGTTAATCATGATATTACAATTGTACTCTGTACTATGTATGAAAGATGTCAGCAAGTGCCTACCCAGGATGGAAGCGCAAAAACATGTATGCACATGTACGATTAAATGAAGACTCTTCTGGTAACTACTTGGCACTATCTGAAGTTCATTTGGATACGTTTTCAACAATGCCCAGTCAAGCTGAAAAGATATGTACAGACATGTAGCAGCCGCAGATGAAGATGGTGGTCACGATGTATTGAGTAGGGTAAGAGCTGTAGAAAACAAACAGACAGTTGTATACAGCAAAAATTACTTTCCTGTGGGATAAAAATACTGTAGAGTTAAATCCATTTTTAGCATTGTAAAACAAAGGTATCTGCAATATCCCAAAGTACATCTACAATGGTCACTTTCAATATTGAATAGACAACTGTAAACAGCTTTTTACAATAACGATGTTCCAACTTGGTATTTATTGTTTTCAAAAATATACCTGTGAGTCTCTGTGTCTTTCTTTTGATCCATACATGTTTTTAAAATGAGTATGGTGTATAAATATCAAGATTTCCACATGTCATCATCCCCCTACACATACACACATTTACATTGGTATATCTCACCACTTGCCATATGTGTGGTACATAAGTGTGCATCTGTAAGCTATTGGAATGGGTTGGGTACATAATATCTGTAGAGTGTAGTGGAAGATAGTCATAAGAAGATAAAACAAGTGAGTCAGTAAACATACAATAAGTCCTGAATAAGTCTTTCCTACGAAATAATGACATAATGACTATCATTACACTACATACAACGCGTACATACATGTAGTACAGAACAGGCAGATCCAGGAATTTTTTTTTAAGGGGGTGCGTTTACAAACGCGCACTACTCCCCAATTTTTTTTTCTTTCAAAAATAAATAAAATAAAAATAAGGGGGACAAGCATGTGACCGGTGAGGTCCTCCCTGGATCCGCTACTGCAGAAACATCTTGCCAATATTACTAGTAACTACTGTACTAGCAACTTCCCCACCAATAGCAGCGAATGTACCCAAGCTTACAAAACCAGACACATCCTTCATGTCTTTGACTCAAGGATCGAATACAATGTACATGTAAGCCCTATGTATTTATTTATTTAGCTACATCGTACTTAGCTTTGCAGCAATGTGCTAGAACAAGACAAAGGGTTGTTGAAACCCTTCTACACGATACATCCTTTTGGGGAAGTTCTATGATGTTTCATGTATCTTACATTGTCACGCCCAGTGTACGAGTGTATGTGGTTGATTGACCCTCTTTTCATAAAGACCTCAATTTACAGGTACTAGCTTTCATCATAATTCCTAATCATACATCATTATAGCTATGATGCAATCTGCAGGATTGAAATTCTTTTTATTCTGGAACAGCAAATGTTGATAATTCCATGAAAAGTAAAAATACAACTATGGGTTAAAAAAAGAAAAAAGAAAAGAAAAGACAATCTTACACGTAGAATCTAGTACGTTCAATTTCATGATTGACAATATGTAAGCATTCAAATACAAATGTAGTTTCTACCAAAATTCTAGATGTACGATCAAATTCTTAGAAGTAGGAGGATCCAGTGTCAGTGAGTGGCTGTGCATTAACAATTTCAATGTTGTGAAACTCTGGAATGACCTCCCCCTGAAATTGCATAATTATTATGGTATCTTCACACTCAGCTAATCCACTCTGGTCATACACAAGCTCTCCCAGTTAGAGGTTTCTATAATATACATGTAGATTCTAACCTTAGGCCTACTCATAGCTCATTTGTATTCTGGAGTCTTGGACTCTTAGTCGGATTTGAGTGGCAGCTGGTTGGAGTGAAAACTAAACCACGTCGAACAACTATAGCCATTTGAAAAAAAAAAAAAATGTCAAGAACTAGGCTTGGGTATGACGTTAGTGGTTGAGCCAAGTGCGAAGATACCATAATAATTATGCAATTTCAGGGGCAGGTCATTCCAGAGTTTTACAACATTGAAATGGTTGCTGACCGCACGGCCACTCACTGACACTGGATTCTACTTCTAAAAATTAAATCATAGTATAGGTCTACATCTAGAAATGTAGAAACTATTCAAATGCATGTATACTTGGTTCTAACTATCAACTGTACAAGGCACAAGGTGGGGCCTACAAGATTGTAGATTGCAAGCTGTCAACCAGTCGCCACGTTAGATCTGATTAGAATAGGATGAAATTATCAACAGTGCAGTAGAGGGGTCTATATCTCCACAAGCACTAACAAGTTACATGTTAGTTCCTAGCTAGATATAATGTCACGACTACTTAGTAAACAGCTTTACTACTACAGCCAAGGATGCAAGGTTAGTAAGTACTACCAAGGAGGTTTTAAACATGGAATAACAACAAAGTTATTCCCTTTGATCTCTGTTGGAAGCCACCGCTCAAAAATGTTTGAAGCACGTGCCAAACAGGACCTGCTGAGCCGATACGAAAACAATTGACTCGTGTCTCATTGCATAATCACCACCCACTTTCAAAGGTAGATAACAGGTCTTTGTGATGGCAATTACTTTTTGCTGATTCCTTTCTAAAGCTAGGTGGTACAGATACGGAATGCGCGAACAGAAATCAAGGAAAAAATGTTGAAATGAAGTTGAAAATTACTCAACTGGGCATACGCGGGTACAAATCTGATATATTCATCAATAAAGAATTTGTTTGGAAGATTATTACATGTTAATTTTATTTCGGGAAATTGGGTTGAAAAGTGATAAAACCAGCTGATTCTACTCCCTCTCATTCCCAGACCCTGTAACCAGGAGTAGGGTGTATCTAACATTCAATATTTTCAACTAGAGGGTCTACATTAGTGTAACTTTAGTGATTTATTGTAACATACGGTTGTAATGTCACGCTCCCTCCATGCATATAAAGTATGAAATTCACGTCCATCTTTCGTCCATGTGCACACTGTCATCAGCTACGACGCCCAGCACATGACACCGAACTATGTTAGAATTTGTAGAAATACAGTAGGCTATGGTATACCAGATAATTTGGTAATGGACTATTTGGTGGTTCTCTGGTCTGCACCATATGAATGGGCGCTAGGTCCTACCATGCGAAATGTTTATTTCTACGATTCTAGCCGGGGAAAAAAAACAAAAACATTAAGAGATGGAGAATGATCTAACAAAAAAAAAGTGTTAGTGTTAGGGCCTAAATCTAACGTTAGCCCGACCAGATGCTGTGAATAGGCTGTGGCGCTACGTCCGTACAGCAACTGGGCTGTGTATAGTTAATCTAACGTTAGAAGTTTACTCGAGGCTACTAACATAACAGTAGGCGTGTGTTACTATAAACACGTTAGAGCTAAACTAAACGGTCTCTAACATTGCTATTTATAATTCTACTACTAATAACCAAGAAGCCAAAGGCAAATACTAAATCCCAAGAGTAGTAAGACTGAGAGTGCAGTTGTATTATTGTGCGGGCCATTATCACTGATCAGACAGATTCGCCGGATTTCCACCATCATAAAAAAAAAGTAATTTAAAAAATTGAACATGTTTGTCCCCCCCCCCCCCCCGAAAAAAAAAATGAAATAATTGGCGATAGTTGCTTGACGTCGGTTGGTTGTTTTTCACCACAACCAGCCGCCACTCAAAACTCAACCAAGCCCTGCTGTCGCTGTAATATACACGTGCAAGTGTAAGTTGCTATTGAATGGTGTCTGGTCAGATCAGGCTACCAAGGCTCCAGAATACAATTACCAGTACAAGTTTCAACTCCCTTGTTATTATTACCTTCTTCTTCCGGCTATAGATACTGTGCAGAACCATATAATACAAGTAAGGTTAAAGAGTATACCAATGACAATGTACAAGTGTATACTCGCGTAGGTCACACCACATTTTTATAGTTAGGCTTAGCTTAGCACAATAAACAAAACAAGGCTGATGAGTGATGGATTACCTCTTCAACTGAGTCGGCCGTTGGTGGCTACATCATGACATAGATAGGCCTAATCTAACATTCATTGATTAGTATTACTAGGACATACTACTAGTAAGCGTTTTCCAAAAACAGATTTGACTAGCTCAGTAAACTAGGCCCTACCTTTGTAACATTGTCATTGGCCCTACAGTACAGCTACATTGTAGCTACACTCGACTCTCTAGTCTAGTCATAGTTACCCTATGAGGCTAGTTACCCTACAGGTAGGTCCCTATAGTCCAGGCTAGAAGGCACCCAACCTTGTTTTTTGATATATACAATGTTTTTTGATGGTTTCTTGTCAATTCGAGGGTGCTGATTCCAAATCCGATTGATGCCACTCGCGTAACCTTGAGCATTTTCGGCAAAACGCGAAAATCCAAAATGGCCGCCATATATGCTAATTTGGCCATGATAATCCCAGTTATGTCAATTTTATGACAAATTATTCCATCAAAGTTTTTTTAAATTTTTGTTCCTTGAGTAATTCTACTTGCACATGCAAGAAATTTTTCATTTGAAGAGGTATATTTAGTATATTAAGCTTATTTTCGATTCAAAATGGCCGCCACTCTTATACTCATGTACTATATGAATGGCAAAAAATATGCATAGAAATAGAAGACAAATTTTCAGTCACATACCTACGCTAAAAAAGTTTTGCATGTGCAATGCAAATCTGATGAGTGCCACTTAAGCGAGGAAACAAACAAGCAAACGAACAGAAAGTTTATTGTTTTTAGGCTTATTATATTCTTCTTAATACAAAACTTCAAAATGGATGCCACTCATATACCCCTGCACAATATGAACGGCAGAGCGTGTGAAATAAACAAATTTTCTTTTTTTTCTGTCACTCAGGTACACTGTTTACCAATTTGTGTGCTGATTATAAATCAGAAGGTTGTTACGAACAAAGGCTGTTTTATTTTTTGATGCAAACATCCAAATTTGCTACCTCAATCTGAATTTTTCCCTAGGTATTTGGAAAAATCCACCAAAACTTGAGTTGACGCCAACATCAAGATCGTTTATCAGGAATTATCATAGATATGAACATTTGATACATATACTTGCCTTGAGATGTTCAACATCAAAATATTCATTCTGATTTACTGAATTAAAAGGCTGAATCCTAGATGATGACACAAATGAAATTTCCAATTAACTGTCCTGTTCTACATTATCTAAAAGCGATATTATACAAACTTTTCAGTCCCCTCATCCGAGAAAGAACATGAGGCAGGGGAAAGTGATGGAAAAAGGGACCACCTCACTAGTATTTTAAGCTTATTTTCAATTCAAAATGACCGCCATTCTTATGCTTATGTAATGAATGGCAAAAACATATGGAAATATAGAACAAATTTACTGTATTTCCAGTCCCGTACCTACGCTATCATAAAGTGTTGCATGTGAAATGTGTTAGGTGTCACTTACAATATATAGTGGGCCTACATATATGAGCATTTGATATTCATAAACCTTACGATGTTGAACACAATTTCGTATATATTTCATTTTGTCTCAACAAAATTCTCAACAATATAAGTTCACTAAACGTCTCGCAAGGAATCAATATACCATCATATTCTACATGCCGGTTGAATATAAAAATGTAATGCTAACACAATATATTAAGGAGCCTAGATACATGGTATTTATCAAATAATGTTGAAAATGGAGGGAAAGCTAGAAAGCAAAGCTTGTATTATGCATTCCCCTAAAACCATGTTAACAAAGTACAGAAAATCCTATATAGTAAGTGCAGAGATACATGGATGCAGACAAAAACACATCGGACATTAATGACACAACTAAAAACCCTTTACATTGTAGATTTTTTTCCAGCAAGGAGTTGAGGGGGGGGGGGGGGGGGGGAGGAGGGAGCAGTCCTGAGGCGAGTTCGAAATGGATCATAACCTCCATCACTTTGATATGATTTAATTTAGAAGTGCCGCCTTGATATTACCGAGCAAACCTGATTTTCTTCTTGAATTAAAACAACAAAAACTGTTAAGGCATAAACGAAACTGTCCTAATGCAATACCGTACAAACTGTTCATTAAACATCAATCAAGGAGTAATGTGAGGTACCTCTTTCAGTTCTCTCACAGTTCCAAGGTGTTGATAATATACACTTTGACATCATGATCTCATTCAGTCTTGTCTTAAAACTAAAACTGTCATTTTTATTGTCTTTAAAGAACCCTTTAATTGTATGTTTAGCAGCAGGCGACATCAGCCCCAAATTTGCAGAATTCTCAGGCTAAAGATGCATATTAGTCCTGCAATTGTTTTAATTGCAACGACATCTGGTGATGTTCACCACTTCCTCAGGGGTCAGAGGGCAATTATTTGCCATAGAAACAGGATGAAGACATGAAGACTTGTTTGATCACCACCCGTTGAAGCCCTGTGGCTTTGTTGCCAGGCCAGAGACAGTGTTGTAGGTAACTTGGGTGGTATCAGAGATGACATCAGACCAGCATCTGCACCAACCTGTTTTTTGGGGTCAAAGCTTTCAAGTTACAGTTGTAGGGAAATCTAGGCTTGTGGGATTTCAGGCGCATTGATGGCAGGTTGTTCAAGGGGGCATTTCATGAAGTGTTTTGTCAGATCTTTTCTTTTTGACAAACTGTTATAAGCTTATTAATCCTTGCATCCGATTGGCTGAGAGCAAATTTGTCAGACAAAACGCTTCATGAAATGCCCCCCCCCCCCCCCCCCATGCTATCGTGTTTGGAAGGTCAGGGTATGCGTTGACGGCACTGGTGACACTTGCCATCTTTTCCTTCCAGAGTGAGGGAGAGTGATCGAGTGCCAGTGAAGGAGGATGGACTTCCTTAGCCTATGCTTGGAAGGCTCGCCACAGAGGGCTACCTTGAACATAGCGTTGGCAAGATGGTTACTAATATGGAAGGCATGGGTCTGATGATAATCTAATAAAGATTGGGGGAAAGTCTCCAGAAGATGAAGTACTCCACTATTGTCTTGAGATGGGTCAGTACTCGGCTCATGTCATCCAAGGACTTTCTATGAGACGTAAAGGCAAGATCATCTGCAAACTTCCTACGTGAAGTGAATGTAATGTCACCACATAATATGTTAAAAAGACCTCTGGAGTTAGTTTACAGCCACCATTAAGGAGGCCATAACACAGCTGGTCTGGTTACCGAGAGCAATCCTGAATCTGCAAATGCTGAAGATTAAAGACAAGCAGTGTGAAGTTGTTATAACACTGCTTTCAGAATGAGGCAGCACTGTACAGATCTCAGAGTCTCCCTCGACATCATAGGCCTATACTCAAACACATTCACTCCGAAAAAAAACCGCAGATAAAATTCATCGACCATATGTAATTCATCTGGGTTAACATTAAAAACTTTGGGGCATTGTTTTCATTTCAGAGATTTGACGATAGGAAGTGAGGTGGTCCCTTTTTCCACTTTCCCCTGCCTCGTGTTCTTTCTCGGATGAGGGGACTGAAAAGTTTGTATAATATCGCTTTTAGATAATGTAGAACAGGACAGTTAATTGGAAATTTCATTTGTGTCATCATCTAGGATTCAGCCTTTTAATTCAGTAAATCAGAATGAATATTTTGATGTTGAACATCTCAAGGCAAGTATATGTATCAAATGTTCATATCTATAATAATTCCTGATAAACGATCTTGATGTTGGCGTCAACTCAAGTTTTGGTGGATTTGTCCAAATACCTAGGGAAAAATTCAGATTGAGGTAGCAAATTTGGATGTTTGCATCAAAAAATAAAACAGCCTTTGTTAGTAACAACCTTCTGATTTATAATCAGCACACAAATTGGTAAACAGTGTACCTGAGTGACAGAAAAAAAAAAGAAAATTTGTTTATTTCACACGCTCTGCCGTTCATATTGTGCAGGGGTATATGAGTGGCATCCATTTTGAAGTTTTGTATTAAGAAGAATATAATAAGCCTAAAAACAATAAACCTTCTGTTCGTTTGCTTGTTTGTTTGCTCGCTTAAGTGGCACTCATCAGATTTGCATTGCACATGCAAAACTTGATAAAAGCATAGGTATGTGACTGAAAATTTGTCTTCTATTTCTATGCATATTTTTTGCCATTCATATAGTACATGAGTATAGGAGTGGCGGCCATTTTGAATTGAAAATAAGCTTAAAATACTAAATATACCTCTTCAAATGAAAAATTTCTTGCATGTGCAAGTAGAATTACTCAAGGAACAAAAATTTAAAAAACTTTGATGGAATAATTTGTCATAAAATTGACATAACTGGGATTATCATGGCCAAATTAGCATATATGGCGGCCATTTTGGATTTTCGCGTTTTGCCGAAAATGCTCAAGGTTACGCGAGTGGCATCAATCGGATTTGGAATCAGCACCCTCGAATTGACAAGAATCCATCAAAAAACATTGTATATATCAAAAAACAAGGTTAAGTGCACTTTCTATGGAGCCTAGCCTGGACTACTACAGCATCGCCATAATTGCTCTGCCGAGACACTGCAGGATACTCACTTCTGTGAGCTGTAAGAACAAATCGAGGCCCTACTTCTAATCAAAGTGGGCGTCACCGTATGATCTCTGTTTCACCAAGGGAGGTTTGAGAGAGAGTATACCTCCTTGTTTTCAATGTCGATCTTCCGTCGTAAATACGTACCGATGGGCGATTATCCCTTCGACATCGGTGCATGCGATATGCAGCGCAGTCAGTGTTGTACGTAGCTGAACGTGACTCCCATGGCCCAGTAGGCTACAGTGCTGGTCTTCCGGTACCGGAGGTGCTGCTGCGCTGTCGCCGATTACCTACACGCGTACGGACGGTAAACCGGTAGGCCAGTAGTAGGGGCGAACGAATGAAGCCAGCCAAGAAGTTGCACGTAGTACAACGTAGTGCAGTGTATGCGCGATCTCACCGAGCTGTGCGTGAAGATCGTGTTGTGTCGATGTCACGGCTCTTTGCATGCTTAACTGCTGCTGCTGCTAACTACACTGTAGTACTCTATCTCTAGTGTTATCCGGAAAACCGAATTTGTGACTGCGCGCAGCTTGACCACGAGATGGCGCAATGAAATTCTCGTGAATCACACTCACAACCAATTTTCTTCGTTCAAAAACTAACCGTTATTTTGCGACCACCGATGCTGAAGGTGCTAGCTAAATGGACACTTTACTGGTCAGATATGATTTATTTTGCTCCCCAAGCATCATGTGCTCAATAGTGATGTACCATATTACTTAAAATCACAGTTTTAGTCTCGGAATTTGACTCAAACAGTTACTCTTTATTATCTTTAACAAGTTATCATTCAAATCAGTCTATGCAATGCACGTGTGCTCAATTTTCAAATGCTCGGAAGATACTGTAGACACATTGTTATTCATTTCAACGTGTAAACACAGAGAAAGTTCCTCTCTATGCGCTTCACCGAGTTTTCATAATAACCATGCTAGACTGATGCTGTTACCCACTCACCTTGTTTTGAAAGGATAATTCAGTCATTTGATGTATTCTATGAAGCAATAATTCTGACAGTTATATCCACTTTTTCCCTTCTGAGCATGTATACTTGTTTACGAATATATTTCTTTATTTGTTACATATGATATTTTCAGTGATTCTATGGAATGTTCAATCTCTTATTAAAATCTCTTTCATGCATGACCTTCACAATGTGTTAATTTTACTTAGCATTCGCCTTTGTACATGACGGGGAGGGATGGGTTAAGTCTTTGAAGATTATTGTGATTGTGTTGAAGCTATACATACGAATTATTTGAGGCAAAATAACAAAGTTCTTGATATGTTGTACAGAGAAGTTGAAAAAAACAACATGAAAAGAAATACTTCTTCTTAATATCAGGCTAGGTGAGATGAAATAACTTTGACTCACTTCCCTGTTTACATCCAGAAAAGTACTTGCATATAAAATCTCTGTTTCTCTTTTCCTTTGCCCGTCTCTCCTCCCTCTCTCCATTTGGTTAGATATTGATATAGTAAAACAACTAGTATACAATATATATATATATATATATATATATATATATATATATATATATATATATAGTAAAGGAATCAGTAGAAGAAGAACGCCGTAAAAAAAAAAAAAAAATAAATCCTAGATCTTAAAGACCTTAAAAACGGAACATAGCTCTCAAATACTGAAAGGCAAGGTCACACTCTTCATCAGTGCTCATGGTGTGACAAAAGATCTTAATCAAACCCGTTTTTGAAACAGACATGAAAACACGTCTGATCTGATCAAGTGTATATATATACATATAATACAGTTGGTGAAGAGTGCTCGATAACCTCACAGGAAGAGCTTTAGACAGACTGAAATATTGGAACAAGTTCACTTGGTTGACAGCAGGTTCATCCGTATTTATTGCTACTCGGAGTTTCATGCCACCTCCATGAGGGGCAATCATCAGGCAATGATCATTGCCTGATGATTGCCCCTCATGGAGGTGGCATGAAACTCCGAGTAGGAATAAATACGGATGAACCTGCTGTCAACCGAGTGAACTTGTTCCGATACTTCTACATATATATATGTGACAGTGCACCTCAAAACGAACATAAAGTCGCACACACTGATTTTGCGTGAGGACTGAAAATAAGTGAAATGGGTCAACCTAGCCGAACTTGACTTTTTCATATTTTCTGAAAGAGCGAGTCTTCTTTTACATTATGTTAAAATTTGGTATCATAAAACGGCCAGGAAAGTGTGTTTTTTAGCAGTTTATCTTGAACATTTTTGGTAGAATAGTGTGATTAGGTGTGTCTTTAGAATCCCTTTTTCATTTCTGAAAAACCTTGTCCACACTCTTCACTTTCAACTCTAATAACTTTTGAAAGGATAGTGCTACTGCATTGAAAGTTGGCATTAATTACGGACAGAATGTGTTAATGAGGCATGCTCAATTTCAGTTCAATCTGATAATCCATTCATTGTTGTTACTCTGGTGGTTTACTTCCTGTTTTTTGTCCCATTCATCGCACAGCCTGCATGGTTTGGTAAAGATTAAGCGCTTGGATAGACACTGTACTTCAGAGCCTCTTTTCTGAGTTCACACTTTTCCTGAGTTTGTGCTTTCTTTCCAATATTTAGATAGGTTAGGAGAGTCCATTTCATTTGAGTTATACATCATTTTAAAGCTTAAAGTCTGCTCTTTCAGAATATGGTCTTAACTAAAAATTCATGTCTGGCGACTTTTTGTTTGTTTTGAGGTGCAGAGTCACATATTATGTGTGTCTTACCTGCTAAGCAGACGTGTGAGTTACTTGGGTGTCTTGTGGCTGTCTTGTGGCGGGATGTGAGTGATCACGTGATAACCTTCCCCCCAATATCACATGATCACTCACATCCCGCTACAAGACAGCAAGCCTGCTTAGCAGGTAATTATATTACTTAGTTTATTTTTGATATATGTTTCACATGTTTTATTGTATGATATGTTTGTATGCCACATATACTCACTTTATATTCATTTACAGTTATACATTGTTGAATGTGTTGCAAATTGCCAAAAATGTTGCCAAGTATGCTATGAAGCTATTAACTCATGCTGAACTTGTATTTCATATATTGTGTTCATGACTCCAGATTTGCCATGCTCACAAACATACATTTCATTTCATAAACAGATAATAAAGCTGAGGAAGACCAAGGTCGAAAGCTTCGTAACAGCCGGCTTCATGCGACATCTTTTGTCATCTACATTGTCTCGACTATAATTCTTCCTAAGATGACAGAGGCGTACGGTACGAATATCAGCATCATCACACTATAAGTATATATATATATAGTATATATATATATATATATATATATATATATATATATGTGTGTGTGTGTGTGTGTGTGTGTGTGTGTGTAATGACGTGTATAATCACTGTCAAACCTTAGTTGACACTAATTTCATCGCAATGCTGTCTGAGTCATGATCTTCCGTAATTTGTATATCATGTATTATGTGTGAAATTAGAAATTCAAACCTCTACTTGATAGACACATAAACCTCTCATGCAGGCAAGCATTGCACACACACTCACTCATACTCACACACACACAGTTTTTTTTTTTTGTATTTCAACCATTCTTATTTGATTTCTATAATTTCACATGGCAAAAATATTCATCTTGACTGTATAAACATGACTTACAATCGGCAATGTATGATTAAAAAAAAAAAAATCAAAATTGGTGCGTGACCCGAAATACATAAAGTTTGCGTTAGACACATACACTTACACATGTAGCTACCAAAAAAAAAAAAAAACCCAAAACCCCCCCCCCCCCAAAAAGCCAAACAAATTACACACACTCAAACACACACACATACATAAGAGTGCTCGGAAGCAAACAATTATTGACTGGTCAGCGATTTCGTTTGCATTCAAGTTGTTTAATATCTAAAGAGCATTGACAGCATGAATTTTATAGTATATTCATACATGATGTACCATTATTTCCTCGAACCATAAACAGCTTGTGACATATAATTATGTTCTCGGCTTCATTTAACTCCTTGGAAGAACAACAGGCATGCATACCATGTCACATGCAATACTTAAGAACAGCTAGAGCAGATTCGGGATACCATTTAGGCATATCAGCTCGATTGATATCTGTTCACATAGTAGCAATCTCAACCAGCAAATATAGGAAGAAAAGGAGAGATGATGAGTTTAAGGGGACGAAGAAACCGTCCCTGCAGAGTTCATAACAAAACATCACGTGGTGCATAACGATTACTGATTTTCTCAATCACGTGTCGTGCAACAATCATTACAATACAAATACACTTTACATCGTTATCATGAAAGCATCGTTCTTTCAAGTAACGTGAACAAGAGGCATAATAGTTCTCAGTTTGCTTATTGTAGTATAGCGTTATATCATAATAGGTTGCAATTCACACGGGATTGTATAAGGCACACATACCAATATCAAAATTTGACAGACAGATATTCGAATTCATATACATTTGGTCACGGCCACATAATTAGTGTGGAACGGTAACACTATCCAGACAGTCTTGCCACATCAACATTGTTATATCATAAAAAATATGAAATAAATCGAAATATAGAATCACAAATTTCTGATTGTGTCAGATATAGATGTTTTCTGTTGGTTATAATATTTCTAAAGTTAGTCTTCGCTATACCAATATCAACGTGTGAAGACAAAACAATAGGGATTTTGTTCAACTGAGGATAAAATTTCAATAAAGACTTTAGTGTTACTGGTTCAGTATACAAAAAATAAATTTTTGCATTAGAATCCAATTTACAGCTTGAGGATGATTAAAGGGAAAAACTTCTAAAGAGCGAAAAAAAAATTATCAAATGTGCATATCTATGTGTTTGCACATGTGAGAAAGAACAAAAAAAAAAGAAGAAAAAGAAGGAAAGAACACAACTTAATTTCGTTTGTATCGTCTCCTGTGTGAAAACATACAAAAATCCAAAACTCTCTTACTCTAATACCTAATCGCTGGCCAACAGTTTATTGCAGGAATTACATTCAATCTCCTAAAATCTGAAATAAAACGATAGCAACGATAGTGTAAGTTTAAGAACTCGATTGTGACTCCCTTCCTGGTCTATAGAACTCGCCGTGGTCTTCATACACGTTAACTTTTTTTGGGTACATTGAAATGATGTGAACTCTGCTCGTTCTTATACCATGTAAATGTTAAAAGGGAAAGTCGAACACAAAATCAAGGCTCATATTGGACACGTGATCCTAAGCTGTGAATCAGCCACATTTCAGCTACTGCCAAATAGAACAGGAACTCTTTAATCTCGCATGACTGCACTAGTAAAGTGATTTACATGAGGAAAGTGAGCGGTGCAATGAAAGAAAGATAACTACGTACAAAATGAAAAAATAACTAAATAGTTCTAACAACTGAGAGTTATTGATAGGATTGGCAGTTGCATCTACATGACTGGAAACGTCATATCACAATAAGTGCAGTAACATGCGAGAACAAGAAATTTCATGAAACTCTACTCAAACTGATTTGCATAAGTCGCAGATAAGGCTACGGTCACAACCCCCAAAATCAGTCTTCTCAGCTACCGTTCAACGAGTTTTTAGCCAATTTCGGTCGGACAACGACCGGTGATCAATCAGTGACCAACCAGGCAACACTGATTTTTAGGACATCGGTCGGTCGCCGCTGAACTTTTAAAGCGCAGTTAAAATGTCAGCGGCGACCGACCAGTTTTGCACTCGCTGCCCAAAATATGCTCGGTGTCCGAGCGGCAACCGCCCAGGCACTGACCTAATCGAGCGGTCGCCACCGTGCGATATAGGGAACAAAAATAATAGAGACAAAAAACGACAAAAACACAGAAGAAACCCAAGGGAATTGGTCGAGCGGTCACCGTCGTGCTCTTTAGGGACAACAAATGATAAAGATAAAAGTGACAGAAGCACTGAAGGAAACCAAGGACTATAGATGGCGAAGAGAAGCCAGAGCAATGTGGAAGAAGCAGGGGGAGGGATAGAGGCAAGGAAACCCCACCAACATCTCAGCATCTCAACATCTCGGCAACCGACATGAGGGACAACGAAGACAGGGACAACCACTTTCGGGCAAAAGAGATGACAGCCAAAAGTTAGTGTCGATATGTAGACTTAGTAACACCCGTAAGGTTTGGTTACCTTACAATTTATTGAAGGCCTTTTGAATGAAGAAGTCATGAATGACAACAGATGGGGAAATGAAAATATGAAATTAAGTAGGAATAGAAAAATACTGTTAGCAAACAGAGATATTTAAAAAAATCTAATCTATTCTAATTTTTGTTCCATTTTGGGTTTTCCTCCCTTTTTGTTTGATTTCTAAACTTTCAAAAATCAGGCAACAAATCGGTCGGTCGCCGCTCTGAGTTGTGACCGTAACCTAAGAGAGTGTAATTTTCCGTTTGCTCATTGTATCAACGCGTCTATTCGTCCGAGGGAGAGCGCTCTTCAGCATATCACAAGAGAGTGAACTTTCTCCCGAGTCTGTGTCATGTCTCTTCCGTAGATGCCATATTTCACAATTCGCATCCATAACTCATCACGGCAAATCAGCATAACTCTGACAGAAAATTTTACTTAGGTCATAACAATTGACATTATCAATTAATTCATGAAATGATTATTTCTTTGGACCTTATTAATGTCTGAATAAAACATAATATGCTTGTGTGTTGTGGACGTAACTTAAGTATGCAAGTTACTTCAACGAGCCTCAAGGAGTCTACACCTTTTGAATTATTATACATGCAATGACTGGTCGTTTTAAGGTGACTTCATCTGAATAACAAACTATCATCGGCGTGATTTCATAAGACACAGTCAAACACGAACTAGACTGACCCAACTAAAAGAGCACAATAAAATATCGACATTGCATAGCATACTATATATGTCATCATACCTGAGGGAGATAGACGTCATTGAGATTGACGAGGATGGCGCCCCATAATACACTGATATTACTATGTATGCCATTTCATTTCATTTCATTTCATTTCGTTTCATTCGTTTATTTAGAGCACGCACATACTTTAATTATTCCGCAGGTCCGTGCGGATAAAATACAACCTGAATATGTCAGAAATGAAAAACAAAACTCATACATAAAAAACAAAACAAAACATAGAAAACAGACAAACATGGTGATAAAACTCTGGCACATATCTAGACAGAAGCAAACATGATCAATCAAAGATATCCATATACAATTACTATACGAGTACATCGCCGTAGTTTGAAATGAAAGAGACGAAAACAAAGGAGAGTTCAGGAGAGAGAGAGAGAGAGAGAGAGAGGGAGACAGAAAGAGATGAAGAGCGGAGATATCTAAGGACAGAGAAGTACATGCAGAGAAAAACTGAGGAAAGTTATCAACAGTTTTGGTCAAGTGCATTTTTTTAAAGCTTGTTAATGTTGATTTTTGTTTCAGTTCAAGTGTTAACTTATTCTAATGTATTGATCCAGAATATGTCAAACTTTTATAGTTAACAAGTTTTAATCGGAGTTAGCACAAAGTGTAACGATGGATTCCTTACCTTATATCTGAAAAAAATTTGAATTGAAACATATCTGACAAATATGTCGGACAAAGGTTGTGTGCAATTTGATACATAATATGTTAAGCATGTTTATTTCGTCTCATATCCAGTTTATCAATGGGTAGTGTTGTGTATAAAAGCTCAGTAGGGAACCTAGCTTGTTTAGTACAGGACGCAGTGATCTGTGTTGCAAAATATTAAGAAATAGTTTTTTAGTATGACATTTCTTTGTGTTCTTCCGTACAACATCGCAATAATCTTGTTTGCTTTAAATGATAAAAACAAAAAGGCAACGTCATCAGAAAAGAAAGACCGAATTCTTTTCAACAAATACATTTTTTTTCTACATTACTTTTGCACAATAATCAATACCAGCACCAGTTTCCGTTGTCAACGCTTATAGATTTTCCCGACTTACGACCAAGTCCAGGCGTACATTGAAGCGTACATCAGGCTCTGGCGGTGGCTGATGGTAAGATCCTCGTTGATAAAGACAGTATGTCCCTTTCAACTTCGACCTCGCTTCGTAGACCTTTTGACGCACAGTGTTATATGCTGCTGCTGGAGAACTTGACGATGATGCTTTTTCCCCTCTCTGGCCCTGTCCTGGCGCAGCTTGTCGGCGTGATTCTATGACTGCGATCCATGTCGGATTCTGCCAGGTGAATGTTCAAGACGTGGTCTCTCGCATTGTCGGTGATCAGTGTGTATCAGTGCTTTCTCCCGGTCTCTCCTTGACAACGTACTGTAGAATCGCAGACCGTTGTAGACTATATTGCGCTTGTTTCTAAAGTGCTGAAGTCATGGCTGAGATTTTTCTTTCCAGCTGTGCTCCTTCACTTTCTTTTCCAAGCTATTCACATAAACTTGGTGTTTGTCAGCGTCCATTTTGAGAGCCTCGTATACCTGCTGTATAAACTTGTTTAAGAGCAGCTTCTTGCACGACGCGCACGAGAGCTTTCAACACATCCTCTGAACAGAGCGCTTCCTTTATTTTCACTTCAATGGCGAATTCGAGAGTGGTAATACCATAATTCTAGAATCTGCTTCGGTTTGATGACCTGATGTTAGCCCTTGGTCAGGGCGCGGAATTTTGGAGCTTCATGTTCAGTAGATCGCCCGTGGCTCGACATTTTGACCGTCAAATTCCCCCCAAATCAAGCGACGAAAACAGTTTTGGACCTTCAAGTCTTCAGATCCTCACGTGTATGTCACAGCAACATGCGAATAAAAACCCCACAAACTTCCAGAGCTCCCGGAGCAGTTATGATAAACGTCTCCTCTCCTCGCCTCTATTACTACAAAATAATGTACCATAAAATATTATAATATAATACTTCATTATACCATGATGTGCATGTAAATGTGGTCTGTATACACCATTTCATAATTCACAGTTCGTATTCTCACTTCAACGGCATAGACAGTGACGTACTCTACATGTTGAATAAAGATAAAACAAAACAAAACAGTGTCATGCCCAGAAAAGAAATTGAATCATAGCTTTATATAATTAGAAATGACATAAGAAAACACGCGACGTTGCCGAATCTTGGCTTCTGGAAATATCAATCATCCTATCAATATTTGTTCCTTTCGAAATACCTGGGAACAACCTGGGAACAGTTTGATTAATAATCATTCATGCATATAGATAGGCATGGTACACGTAAAACGCATAACCATAAAATTTGAGTGATAATGTATTACCACTGAGATAAATCATTTCTATACAGATCATTTATTCCAAAGAAATGTGGAAACAAAATCAATAACGTCGATCGCGAGATTTAAATTTGACATGATTGTGCTTCAAATATGAAGAGTCTACCTGTAGTGCAGAAAGCTATCTCACCACTCTCATACTCTTGTAGATAGTACCAATTTCCTCTTTCTGATCTTTGTATTTTGAAATCAGTGATGATATTGTGCACGTGCTCCAAATCACTCGTGTATCTATCAATACTGACGAGACCCTCCTTGTGCTTTACCCAGGCTACAATAACAGAATCATCTCGACAAACAGCTGTGTACACAGAGATATCGTTATTTGTCAAGACATTCTCCTTCTTCCCATTACCATCAAGACACACCACGGTACTTGAATCTCTCAGTATAAGTTTCCCAGTGGTGTGAAAGGAGGATAATTGCTGAGGTACATATCCACCACACATTATTTCTCTGACTGCCTTACCCCCCTGTGGGGTAAATACTTGTATCTTTTTGGGCTTCCTATAACTCACGTAGATATTATCATCTCTATCCACAGTGAGACCACCATAATGTCCTTCAACATAATTCATCGTCTCGAATGTGACTTCAAGCTTCCCCCATTGTGGAGTGTATAATGATATATTGTTTTTAGTATTACGTACAACACTTCGACCATCAGACAGGAATCCAATTCCTTGGATTTTGACATCCTGCAGCACGGTCTGTTGTAACTCGCCATCAGGAGAGTAGAGATGGATTCCTTCTTCATGCGACCCAACCGCCATCTTACCTTCTGGTGCACGAGTGATACAATTCATGCTGTCTTTGACTGGGAGCTTTACGTCTGCTTTGATATGACAACTTGTCAGCAGCTCTCCAAGACAAAGTTCATTGACCTCCACGTATCTACGGAATGAAATATTCTGAGCTCGTTCTGTCACACCTCTCGGTGATTTGTAGTCAGGATCATCTCGTCCCAGAAAGCTCTTCAAGTTCTCGCACAGCGTATCGTGTACAAACAAGGAGTCTTTCTCTAGCAGTGCCTTCATACCGTTAGTTACCAGCTCTTCCATTGCGTTCATTTGACGAATTGTTTGGAGACTCTCCTCCTCCATGACTTGTAATTCCTTCTCGAATTTTTCAGACCATCGTTTAACTTGACATTTCACCGCTTCTCTCCTGTTTGACAATATTTTCATGTATTCCTTATACGTCTTGTCAATGTCATTGTTCATCCTTTGCAACACATTTGATATTTCATTGCGTTGTTTCTCTATGAAGTTGACATAGTTCTCTATAGTTATGTTCTTTGATTTTACATTTTCTTTCAACTCCTTGATATTATTTATTACTTTCTCCTCATGAGTGGATGCCTTTTCGAGCTGATGACCAGCTTGCATGTGCTCTAACATCCCACACGCAATGCATATGTACTCCTTACAATCGGTACAGAAACATTCTTCATCAGCGCTGGGGTGTGTGTTACACTTTCGCCGCCTTTTAAATGAAATATTTCCCGAGAGCACCTCACCCATAGGCACCACCTCGTGGTTGGAGAACGGTTTCCAGGCAAGGTGGCCTATCTCACAAGATTTACACATGCATTTCCCACAGTCCTGACAGTAAGAGACAGTTGGAGACTCTTCTTCCATCTCACAAACTGTGCATGTTGGGCTCTTGGCTTTCACTTCGTCCACGAGAGATTTCAAGGGTTCGTTTGTTTGTAACTTACTCACCTCTCCACTGGGTACAGGAGTTCCTTTCCGGCATACAGGGCATGTTACAGTTTGTTGGTTTGACTGATTTTGAAAGACACAGTCCAGACATTCTTTGCAGAAGGTATGAGAACATGCCAGTAATTTAGGTTGGTTGAAAAGTGTTAGACATATAGGACATTCCAGTTTCTGGCTGCTGATTTGATGAAACGTTGTCATGGTGTTTGTCTGTCCAATAGTAAAAGAAATGTATAGGGGTAGATTCATAAAGAGTAAAGCAGAATTATCACATTAGTACTTCTTACACAGCACATTTCATTTATAGCAAAGCATGCCGTAATCATTTGCTCTACCAAGAATTGGTATATATATATATATATATATATATATATATATATGGGTGAGAATTTTGAACGATGTACAATTGCCAATTTTCGCACCTTATGATATTCTTTCCCTTAGAACAAGCCAGGATGATCTAAGAAACCAGATTTTTTTTCATGTCATCTCAAAGATTGGTAAATTTCCTTTCAGGAAATATATGGTTTGGTTGACTTTTGCCTGATATTTTTCATTTGACAAGGACTTAAAGCGTAAAAATACGGTAAAAACGCTATTTTCACAATAATTTTTGTTTTTTAAACTAATGATGTCCCTTTTTATGGTACGTGGCATCTAATATATGACCATGTTCTGGATCTGACATATCATGGGTATGTACCACAAAATTATAAGAAGTTTATGAGCATGTATGAAATTACAGAGAAGAATTGAAATATCAAAGCCCTAAACAGACGAACGTCCGTGATGCTTTTATTTCTATCGCTGCTGCAAATTCTACTTTGTTGTCCCAACTGTAATGTATACGAAAATTTGGTGTTCCACCTAATGAACATATCCTACAAAAATTGTACGTCTGCTGGCTGTACATGGGACGCAACATTCTTTTATGCAAAATTATACTCAGTTTTCGTCACGGACGTGCTTCTGCTATTTTCTAATAAAGATCGTAGCCCATTAAACGTTATTGGCGATATTGTTCTGAGTCGTAATCAACTAAGATCAAGCCACACGATGATATGTTTGTTTTGAGTTTCTGTCCATCCTTTGTCAAATAGGAACCGAAATTATGTTTTTAGACGAACCTCCGAGAAAGAAAGAACGTCCGTGATGATTAAAACGTTTTCGAGTGAGACACCATATTGCTTTGATGACGAAGGTACATTTTACCTTTCGCTCTCTAGCCGAGGAGCTGCATGTCATTTTTGGAGCGGACTGAGGCTCGTCCGCAGTTTTTGGACCATGCAATTTACCGAAAACCAAGCAAATAATTAATATTTTCTCTGAAAATTCACCTCCTTATCCCCCTCTGAGCAATACATATGTTGTAAGGATGTCAAATTTCTTATAATTTGCATTGACAATACCTTTTCAAATTTTTGAAAGAGTTAGGAAGGCTAGGTACTCTCTGCCGATTAGTTATCCGTCCCGGAACATGACCCTAGTAGTAGAACGAACGTCCGTGACAATTCCAGCGAACGTCCGTGACGTATGCAATCCCACCGATAGGGATAACTTGTCCCGAAAGTGTCCTGTATTCTTTAAAACTTTTGGCTCCAATAGCGAAAAATACAGTTTTACAAAGTAAACAATGAGTTTAGAGCAGTTGTTTCAGAATTTTTAAGGCGTTATGTGATCATGATGAAGAAACAGTTGAAAATTTACTCACAATTTTACGCTTGTTTTCTCTCTAATTATACAAAAACAGCTTAACACTGAAAACAAAGTTGTAGGAAAATGGAATTTTGCGTAATCTGTAATTTCTGTGCATTTAAATTTCTTTCTGATGAGGTTCTTGAGACAATTTGTACTGTTACAGGTTCTGAAAATTTCGCTCACGGACGTTCTGTCCATACAAGAAAGGACATTTCTGATAATTACAAATATACCACTGCACATTAAGTTAATGTTACTTGAAAATATTACCAAATCACCGAGTCGCTCATACCCAAAAGTGAATAACGTTTAGCACTCAATTGACCTGTAATAACAAACGGAAAACGTTTTGGTCACGGATGTTCGTTGGTAGAATAAGTCAATGGATTGCATAGTAGGAGAAAGAACAACAGTGCCACTTTTTAGTGACAGATGCTCCAAGTGTTTATCTTTTGAGTATGGTAGCTGCCGTCTCAAACAGAGCACATCCAGTTTTGGTCTCCATAACGGACGTTCGCTGTAATTGTCATGATATTAAATGCCTTAATTCATTCTTATTTTTTCTCTTCACGACGATTTGTCTCTCATTCCCTAAGTAGTCTGAACATGCTGCGACTAAACAGAAAGTAAAAACAAAACAAAACAAAACAAATCCGAAAAGTGCTACGCAATCACATTCAGGATAATGACGGAAGAAGTCTGTAATGGGCATGTGTTGAAGAAGAAACGGAAAAGTTTCAAAAGGACGTGGAAGCAGTTGAATGAAAATGAGGAGAAACAGAGAAGGGATCGAGCTCCAACACACAGAGAAAGAATTGCCAGTGCACTCCCGTTATACCAAATTCCTCTGGAGAAGGTTTTTTTTTGTGTTTGTTAATTTTTTTATTCATCGAAATGCCGTCACAAGCGAACAAAAATAATGCAGTATACACTTATTGTCTGATGAAAACACGCAAATCCTCCGCTTATCATGACATGGTGATTTTTTATACTCATCAATGAAAAGCAATGTTAATTTGTAATTCTTTCCAAGTTTTTTTTCTTCATTTTACATTTAAGAGACAGAGAGATCGTCAATTTGTTTGTGCTTTTGTGTTTACTTTGAAAAAACATGCTAAAAGTAATGATTAAGAATAGGTTTAAGGTTGCACTTTGATACGTTCGCTCTTCCAAAGATTCTTTTTATTGCTTCATTTGTTTTAGACGAGTAAGCTAAGCTTGGTTACCACCTTGGCATCCAAGTGCGATTATTATCTATTAGCCTAATTAGCATATTCAGCAAACTAGTACAATGTTTTCATAATATGTAGTTAATTTCAGTGCAGGCAGTCTTACAACAACAAGTTAATGTTTTTCAAGGTTTTAAATGAAGAGGAGTTCTTTATAACGTCGGTTTTTCACATATTTGCAAATGATACAATGCGTCTTAAATATCATAATTTGGATAATGAGTGAGATAATTTGCATATTTCCGATAGTCCATTGTACTATACTATAGATACTGTTAATTGTGACCTTGAAATGTTGATATACATTGTCATGAATATATGCATTTGTACGACGTGAGTGATGCTTGTTCGGCCCGAGTTGGAAAAAAGATAGATCGAGACTGGGACGATGTCGCTTGAGGCGAGGGAAGAATAAAATGTTTGTTACTTTAAGTCTGATATCATTAGTGGTGGTGATTTGTTTTGTTGTCAGAATGTGTGACATGTTGTTGTGCCACCAGTATTTCCCTCCCTTCCGGAATGATATATATATATATTTTAATCATACAACAATGAAAAATTATATTTTGTTTTTTAACCGGATGTCCTTGCCCTCCCAACCCAGCCATCACCCATAAAATCTGGCGTCACAAATGGATTCCTGGTTATAGAAAACCTTTCAACCTAATTAGATCTTTATGGTAATTATGCTACTAAACTGTCACTGTGATTGCCTGAGGCTGCCAAAGTGGCAACGAAGTATTAGCTATCCTTGAATACAAATCTCAAAACCTCGAAACGTCCTTGATTAAGATTAGCAACAAGTTTATTGCATAATCTAATTAGCAAACATCATGCTAATTAGCCTAACCAAAGGTAATTACCCAAGGCGGAGAGAATGGCAACCAAGCTTAGTTTACTGCATTGTTAATACCCATCTAACATATCTAAAACCCCAATCTACAAAGACCTTATACATACCAACTTTTCCAGGTCATATACAGTACATGGAATATGACACCATTTGCTGGACTTTTGCACACTGTACATTATATGTGACCCTGCACCTCAAAACAAACAAAAAGTCGCCAGACATGAATTTTTAGTTAAGCCCATATTCTGAAAGAGCAGACTTTAAGCTTTAAAATGATGTATAACTCTAATCACATGGACCCTCCTAACCTATCTAAATATTGGAAATAAAGCACAAACTTAGGAAAAGTGTGAACTGAGAAAAGAGGCTCTGAAGTACAGTATCTATTCAAGCGCTTAATCTTTACCAAACCGTGCTGGCTGTGCGATGAATGGGACAAAAAAAAGGGAGTAAACCACCAGCGTAACAACAATGAAGAGATTATCAGATTAAACTGAAATTAAGCATGCCTCATAAACACATTCTGTCCATAATTAATGCCAACTTTCAAAGCAGTAGCACTATCCTTTCGAAAGTTATTAGAGTTGAAAGTGAAGAGTGTGGACAAGGTTTTTCAGAAATGAAAAAGGGGTTCTAAAGACACACCTAATCACACTATTCTACCAAAAATGTTCGAGATAAACTGCTAAAAAAACACACTTCCCCGCCCGTTTTATGATACCAAATTTTAGCATAATGTAAAAGAAGACCCGCTCTTTCAGAAAATATGAAAAAGTCAAGTTCGGCTAGGTTGACCCATTTCACTTATTTTCAGTCCTCACGCAAAATCAGTGTGTGCGACTTTATGTTCGTTTCGAGGTGCACAGTCACATATGCTAATTATGTAATTATTCTAAATATTGTATTTAAGACATTTGCATAGTTTGGAAATACAAACCAGTGGTCTTAAAACCCCCTGGAAATCTATTTTATGTGTGCTTTAGGTCTTTCTGCCATGAAATTAACAACATAGTATGACATACTGCGCTAATTAGCTGAATATGCTAATGAGACTAATACAAATGATTGTTCATGGTTGCTAAGGTACCAAGCAAGCTCAGATAACTTCAGTACCTATCTTAAGAATGAATAAACTACAACACCAACAAAAGCTTGGGCTTAATATTTTCAGGTCATATCCCTAGTATATATTATCATCTACATGTACTTCACTATTGTACGTATGCAAATACGCTTATTATGCTAATTACGGTATTTAAGACACTTACGTCATTTGAAATTAAAAGATTAATGTTATGAATGGCTTCTCCTATAAAGAAAACCCTTAAAAATATTTTATTTCCCATGTTTGCAGGTTTTTTCTATTAGAATTAGCAATATATTATATGCTAATTACATAATTATGATAATTAGGCTAATAAAAAAGTTGCCAAAGGTTGCCCAGGTGGCAACTAAGCTAAATTTACTCTAACCCTTCTTAGAACACGAATTAACACAAAAATCTTGTGCTTAAAACTTTTCCAGGTCTGAAAAGTTTCTACTCGACTATTAAGATTATGACTATCTAGAAATTAGGTGATATACATATGAATTCAGTAATCACATCTCAAAAAGAGGAAAAATTGCTAAGAGTGCACAACTTGTATGTATACAAAAGTTTTCAAATGAAATTCTTCAACTGGTTATCCTTTTTACTTGTCGAAATTCACCCTCATTCAAACTGAACGCTTAAGCAAATACCTAAGGTGAGGGTTTAGTGGTCCTGTCTAAAAACTGTGGAATATTATAAAATGTACAGCACCATAGTGTGAGTATATCAGAAAAAAAGAAATCATCATCATTCCCATCTTTGACCTTGACAGACCTGACCCATAAACTTAACATACATATTCAAGTCATGTACTTACAATGTGAATACATTGGTCATAACTCAAAATCTGTCAAAAACTATTATTAAAGTGATTATAGTACTTATCAAAGCAACTTCATTGACCTTTTGACGCGAACAATGACGTAATAACGAATTTTGTCGCTGAACGAGCGAAAAGGGGACGAATGACAGTCAGCACTCCGAGTCAATCAAGTTTTGCCACCTCGTTGATTCGACAGAATGATGAACGACGTTCGGCCACCGAATCAAAAACTCGCTATTGTAGGATTGCAATCACCGCTATAGCTATGCACAAAAAGAGTATGAAATATCATGGTCTATACGACTAACCTGAAGTTTGTTGAATATCAGGCTGTATCTCTTTTTCTTTTTAAGGTGATATGTGCTCACAATGGGGAAAGTAATTATGTTTTGCAGACTTCATAAAAAATGTGGATATGAATAAAAGGATGATAAAATTCAATCTCTTTTCAAGGCCAGAAGAAAGCAGATGGTAGAGAGACAGAAAGATAGATAGATAGATAGATAGAGAGAGAGAGAGAGAGAGAGAGAGAGAGAGCTATTACATTTTCACCAGAAGCAATGTACCAAGACACATTATACACATTAAAAAGATTATGTACATCATAAATGAAATACACACTACACACTAGGTCATTAGTTAGCCCAGCTAACGTTTAGGGACTAGAAATCGGAAAGTAATCCCTTTCCATTAAGGGACATACTTCAGTTATATTTCATGTTTGCGCAAATATGATACTTCGGAATGACATTACGTGGTTTTTGACACATCTGTGCCTCTTTTTGCCACCCCTAAAATGGAAAAAAATGAAAGAGAGGCAGAAATTACTGAATATGGTCACGTATTTTATCATAAGCTCTTGATAATCAAGCGGTTTGATTAATGCTATAATGACGGCTGAACGTGCCCATGAGCGTACAACAACAAAATGCGAGAGGCCTTTAAGCGGCCTGTTATCACAATGCACACTGAAATATCATCCAATTTCCCGACAAGCAGCTTGCATCATTCGGAAAATTTAAAGACAGAACGAACAAAAGTAAATTGGTTGGAAATGCACGAACAAAAATTATCGAACAAAATCCATCAGAGTTTTTGTTTCGTTCGTTTTGTTTTGTTTTTGTGTTTTTCAATCGCCGCTGCGACCTTGTTTCCGGCAAATAGAGGGTAACAACTGACATGCAAATGTGATACATGTACCATGTGTACTGTGATTATTATTATTATTATTAGTATTATTATTATTATTATTATTTGTGGGAGGCACTGTAATAAATGGAAGCAATGAAATAATTAAATGAACGAATACAAAATCTTGGTAACCTAAAACATAAGAACTCAGAATGTTAGCAGGATTCTTGGGTTAATAGATGTTTACCGTAGCATACTCAATCCGTTTATGAAAGGATTTTCCGGACCTTTACGAACAAGGCGTACACATCTACAGTAGACATATAGGAGCCCATTAGATTTATGCCGTAGGAACTAGGGTGTACGCAAGTCTGTTCAACGACTTCAAAGGATCCTACACCCCATCCCTGAATTACACAGATGATAAATGGTAGTTATACAATGACTTTATCCAAAGAAATAACAGTGTAATTGGCGTGATTTCATGATATGTTGTATATGTAGCGTGTGCCTTAAGCGACTTAAGGAAGGATATCATACCTTAATAATATCTATGTGGGAAGAAATGACATCGAAAAGCATGCAACGTTAACGCACTATGACAATCGGAATAGCCATTTATCCTATAAAGGATGTAATTGCAGTACCTTTCGAGCAACCTACACATCTTGTGAGGGTATATGCATGTGCATACACGTTAGGTAGACGTGGCACATGTGAAGCCCATAAAACTTAATTATTGGTATAGTACCAATTCAAGTACAATTTCCCCTACAGAATAGTGCACTAACTTTCACCTGCAGCAAAAATAATCGTCTATACCGATACTTAAATTTCAACAATTGCATCAAATATAAAGAGTCTATCTGGAGTGGAGAAAGCTATTTCGCCACTGTCAAACTCATCTACATCGTACCAATATCTCTCCGGAGTCTTTATTTCAAAGTTAGTCACGAGATTGTGCAAGTACCCAAATTTCTCGTGTATCGATCGACATTGAGAAGACCCTCTTCATGTTTCACGAAGGCTTTGATGACCGAATCATCTCGACAAACAGCTGTGAAGGAAAACACAGTCCCAACGTCCCCCTTCTCTACCGCAATCTCTTCTTCATCCTCCTCCTTCTCTGAATCATCATCATCATCATCTTCCTCTTCTTCCTCCTCTCTTTTCTTCGACTCGTCTTCTGCCTCCTTTTCATCTTCCTTCACCCCCAACGTCTTCTCCTTTTCCCCTTCCACCATGTCATTCAACTCTTCCTCCCCCTTCTGCAATTGGACACTCTCCATTCCCTTGCCATCAATGCAGACGACATATGTTGAATCTTCGGGTATTACGTTCTTCTTGGTTTGCAAGAAGAATATTTGCCAAGGTAAATCATCATCACACATTATTTCTCTGACTGTCTTACCACCCTGTGGGGAAAAAAAAACCTGGATCTTTTTGGCCTTCATATAACTCATGTGGATATTATCATCTTTGTCCGCAGTGAGACCACCATGACCTCCTTCATCATAACTCATCGTCTCGAACGTGACGTCAAGCTTCTCCCACTCAGGAGTGTAGATTGACACCGTGTTGTCTGTATCACGTACAACACTTCGACCATTAGACAGAAAGCCAATTTTACTGATTCTGACATCCTTTAACACGGTCTGCTGTAACTCGCCATCAGGGGAGTAAAGATGGATTCTGCCTTGACCCGATCCCACCGCCATCTTACCGTCTGGTGCACGAGTCATACAATTCATGCTGTTTTTTATTGAGAACTCTACGTCTGCTTTGACATCCCACGTGTAGCCTTCCAACTTGCCAAGAAACAATTCATCGACCTTCACGCACCTATAGAATAACATCTTCTGAGCTCGTTCTGTCACACCTCTCGGTGATTGGTCGTCAGGATCATCTCGTCCCAGAAAGCTCTTCAAGTTCTCGCACAGTGTGTCATGTACAAACAAGGAGTCTTTCTCTAATGGTACCCTCATACCGTTAGTTACCAGCTCCTCTGCCATAGCGTTCATGCGAGAAATTGTTCGTCTACTCTCTTCCTCCATGACATGTAATTCCTTCTCAAATTTTTCAGACCATTGTTGCACTTGACATTTCAGTGCTTCTTTTATGTCTGACAGCAATTGCATATATTCCCCGTACGTCTTGTCGATGTAATCATTTATTTCTTTGAACACATTTGTTATTTCATTGCGTTGTGTGTCTATGAATTCCATATAGTTTTCAATGATTTTGTTCTTTGATTTTGTTTTTTGTTTTAACTCATTGATATTTTGCTTCAGTTTCTCCTCATGGATATGTGCCTTTTCCAACTGATGACCGGCTTGCATGTGCTCTAGCATACCACACGCAATGCAAAAGTATTCTCGGCATCGGGTACAGAAACAGTTTTCATCAGCGCTGGGGTGTGTCCTACACTTCCGTCATCTCCTAAGACGACCTTTCCCTGAGAGCAAGTCATCCAAGGGCACCACCTCGTGGGTGGAAAAAGGTTTCCATTTTGAGTGGCCTTTCTCGCACAATGCACACATATACTTTCCACAGTCCTGACAGTAGGACACAGTTGGATACTCTTCGTCCATCTCACAAACTGTGCACGTTGGGCTCTTGGTTTTCACTTCGTCCACGAGAGAACTCAGCAGTATAGTATGTTTGTTTGTAAATCACCAACATCTCCACTAGGTAACGGCGTTCCTTTACTGCATACAGGGCATGTAATTGTCTGTCGGTCAGGCTGAGTTTGAAAGACACGGTCCAGACATTCTTTGCAGAAGGTATGTGGACATTCCAATGATTTAGGTTGTTTGAAAACTGTCAGACAGATAAGGGCACTCCAGATTCTGGCTGCTGATTTGATGAAACGTTGGCATGGTGACTGTCTAATAGCAAACAAATCACATAGGGGATACGCATCAATAAGAACAAACAGAGATAAAACACTGGCATTGCCAAGACAGAAGGAAAGGATTAATGTTGATGCTGTAATTTTAGTGCGCGAGTGCCGTTTATTTCGCTTACTACATTATCACATGACTGTGCATAATAAAACCTACACTGTAAAAAATTTGTTTAGTTTCTAAACACCTAACTAAACACTTTTCTGTGACAGTTTAAAAACACTGCGACGCGTTTATATATTAAACATGTTTACGAACTAAACACTTGCTGTGTTTATTTTCAGCACACCCTAGGTGTTTATCACACACACATGTTTATGTTTTAAACGGTTCTGATGTTTAAAAACTAAACACCTGCTCTGTTTATAGCCTAAACACCAAACGTTTACACCATAATCACTCACAGTGTTTAAATACTAAACACCGCACAGTCACATAATCACCCACAATGTTTAAGATCTAAACACTGAACCAAAAAATAAACATGACGCACTGTTTACAATGTAAACACTGCGACATGTTTATTCGCTGTGACAGATTAAAAACACTGCGACATGTTTATTTGCCATTTGAGTGTTTATTCTCAGAACACATGTCTGATTTTTAGATCGATCACAAAATTGCATACACTAAACATGTGACATGTTTACATATTAAACATCGCAATTTCTCAGTGTTTATATGATACATGTTTACACCTTATACATGCTGAGTGTTTATATGAGACATGTTTACACATCATACATGGTAATTTCCACGTGTTTATATGAGACATGTTTACACATCATACATTCATACATGCTAATTTCTACGTGTTTAAATGAGACATGTTACTCATCATGCATGTTAATTCCCATGTAATTATTAATGTAAAGTGGATTGTTTCCACTTTTGCATGGAATGAGATAAACGCATAACATCATATAGAATTTACCCAGTGATGTACCAAATCATCAGCACACTTACAACGCATAATACCAGGGAAGACCTGGGTTAGCTTTCACAAACATTTTGGCTACAAGAGTCAAAGGCACTTATCTGAATGTAAGTTATCAAAACATCAGTCAAAGCTTGGGCAATATCTGATGAATAATAAGTTAAAATCCTTTAAAGGGGAAATCGAGTCCAATAAATTAGATAGTCTGATAAAAAAGAGTAAAATCTTACAAGTTTAACAGTAAAAATTTGAATGAAATCGGATGAAAAATAAGGAAGTTATAAAATTTTGAAGTTTTGCTAATTTCTGAAAAGCAGTTAAAAGTGGATATGAATATGCAAATGAGTGAGTTGACCATGTCATAACCTCACAATTTTCCATTGATTGTGTACAAAAAAAAATGATGAAATTCAATGTTTATGTTAATGAAATGTGAAAGATTATGGTATTGCTGGTTGAATAACTTCAGAAAGTGATCAGTTATTATATCAGGACTTGAGCCTCGGGAATAATTGCGTTTGGATGAAAAACTTTAAATTAAGTAAGTGGGGAATGACATGCCCACGTTGCCATTTGCATATTCATAAATAACCATTCAAGAACTGTTTCCTCAAAAATTAGCGAAACTTCAAAATGTCATAACTTCCTTATTTTACATCCGATTTCGATCAAAATTTTACCAATGAACTCTTAATATTTTACTCTTTCTTATCAGACTAACTTGTATTTTCACTGGATTTCCCCTTTAGATATTGCCATGTTTTGCTATACGACACCATACTGAGTTAAATGCAAGATACCTGGGAGTCACTGGCCTGTACAGGAAGACGTAAATAAAATTCTCTCCTATACAGACAGTAAAGTTTGTATATGCAGGAAATGGCACACAACTCATTTTGGAGAAAAAACAATATTGCATTTAACAATTACTTTTTAGTTACATATAATTCTTGGCCTACTTTCAAGAATTGCCGTCTTTCTACTGTATTCAGAACTAATTCTTAGTATTGTAAAACAAACTAATAAACTTGTTGATTGTGAATTGCAACTCAACGCTTCGGAAGCTTGACATATATGTAATACCTCCAGGAACATAACTGCAGTCTGTGAACAAATCCAAGATTGCATCAATTATTGGCAAAGTGCTTTGGGTACCCAAACCAGATTAGGCTCACGGCAAATTATACCATGCACAACACTATGGTCGTATTGGTACTGATCAGGGAGTATAGATGATGCACTCCATCATAAAGAGACCCCCCCCCCAAAAAAAAAAAAAAAAAAAAAAAAAAAAAATGTTTTCACTGTATTTAGCCGGTGGTGAACATCTGCACTCCCTGATCAGTACCAATAATGGAACTTAAATACATACATGATATTGTTCTTTTCACTGCGACGATCACTGAAAGTACATGTAGGCTAACAGTACTGTATGGATTTTTCACTTTTGCTATTTTGAGAGAAATATTAGAATGTTAGTGGATTTCAAAGGGTGAGTGAGAAAAAAATTATACAACTGTACCTTGCTAGAACCTTGGAGAAAGAAGTCAAACTCAATGGGTATACATGAATAGTCTATTAGAGTCTAATCAGTTTCATCATACTCCACATAATCATGGTATGGAGGGCTACTTTCAATCTCGACACAGCAGAATTTTTGGTAAAGACAAGAGGATATGAACAAAGAAAAAATAATGCATTGCAACTGGAGGCGGGAGGGTATGCAAGGCTGTCATGAACACGCGATGTGATCAGCAAGACTCCTCCCTTGTCAATTTGTCAGTCAGTTGCAAAACTCCTCCCTATTCTCCATACATGTTGTACTACATTTCTAATACCTCTCTCCATGTGACCGATTTAAAGAATATCTCAGAAAGAAAATATTAACTACCGAATACTGCATTTCATATCAGGTCTACAAGAAAATTGCAAAGAATTCCGAACAAATACAACTACTGGCCTCTTATTTGCGTCCAATATCTGCTGATTGTATTAGGAAGCACCTGAGGGGAAAAAATGAAATGGCAAATATTTTGATTTGATTTGTTTTGATTTCTATAGTCCCTTTTGCACAAGAATGTAACAGAAAGCCAATCGAACAAAGTTCTTGAGTAATATCTTACAAGGACATTGGTTGATGAATAAAATGAAGTGAATAAAACTGTTTTTCTTAATAGTGCAAAACGATTTCGAGCAAGTGTCTTTACATAGTAGATAAAATTACAATTTTACGTACCAGCTGTTAAAAAAAGACAATTACACATGTCTATGAATGAGCAATAAGAATGAAGGTGACCATTATCGTAAGGACAGAGGACAATAGAATCGCTTTGTTTTGGATATCCCTGCCATTTTAAAACCAATTTTCATCAAATAAGCTTTGAATTCCTCTTCGAATTATATAGGCCCCCTACCTTCATATTTCTTTAGAGGTTCGTCATTATGTAATACACACACGCATACACACACACGGAGAACTGAAGCCCTATCGCATACAAAACCCTATCATCCCCCATATGATTTACTTTATTCTAGTGTACAGGTTTACATGCACACTGTCAGTGAAGAAAAAAAAAAACAATAGAAAGGTTGCTCTAACAGGTGGGGTGCCTCCTAATAGGTCTGTAGTCCATCATGACGTTGTGAGACATCACACGGATAGCGGGAAAAAGATTATTAATATTCAAAATTGTTATCCATGGTTCATTTCCTTCATATGGCATGTAGGCCTATAGATATACTGTATATCAGTATATCTTGCGATGTCCTTGTAATCCTCAGATGTTTGCACTTTTAGACGGGGTGTATAGTAAAGCGCATGCATCTTTCATTCTAATCCAGACAGGTTTGGCGTGATCCCTGATCAATTCTTCCATGACGTACTGGTGCTGGTAAAAAGAAATGATTACACAAGGAAAACAAATCAGTTGGCTTTGCAATACAATGGACTTAACTGCTCCCATAGATTCTGAAAATGAATGGGTAGCAAAGAAGTTGACTGAATCCATAAGCAAGTTCAAATTTAAAGGAATGACAGAATCCCTTCGTCACATTAGCACTTAGTGTCTTGCGTCAGTTTTTACTTACTTTGCTGAATTTTCTGGACATAGTTCAAGTCTTTTTTTGTTGTTGTTGCTTCTTTCTTATTCATCATCATTATCAAGCAGAGTTACGACCATTACTGTATCCTTTGTCTCTTGGGTGAAGATTTTCACACCTGTAATTTACACTTTCAACAATATTTACAATAAATCAAGTTTCCATATTTATTTTAGGTAATGGAATGGATTCGGGAGTCGGGAGTAGGTCCCCCCCCCCCCACCCAAAAAAAAAAAACCACACACACAAAACAAAACAAAACAAAACAAACAAACAGACAAACAAACAGAAGAACTTAAAGCATCTAAAATCTGCATTTTATAGAAAATCATTTACATGCCCTTTAAGTACATAATATTCATTGATTTGGCTCTGTAATTCTGAGTACTTACTTGATTTCCACTTTCCACATGGGTAGTATACAGTGATGTACTATCCCCAGTTGATTTACTCTGCTGACTGCAGCATGCCTCGTTCTCTGCCAGCAGAGGTAATGTCTTGCAGAATTTATACAGTCGTCAGGACATCATCGTCACCCACTTTGGTGTCATCGGCATCCCTTTCCAAGACATCCTATTCTTACGGGCTTTACATTCAATTTTCACCACCTGTTGAGTTATGAAGAATTTACAGGGAATAAAACTGAATTTCACTCATAATATAGTCACTAACCCATCGTCATTCACATGAAAGATACTTCATAACTTCGTAAAAGATACAGTGAGTCTACCCGCTAGGCCGAGTTTACCCATAACTACGGTACCGGTAATCTGTAGAGTGTAGGCCTATTGTAACGTTAACAACACTAACACGTTACAGTTAGAGCGTTCCCCGTGGAGAACGTTAACCGTTAGATTTAGAAATAGAAAACTAAAACAAACGAGCAAAATCTTTAAGGGCGTAGCCTATTTCTACGCCTACTACAGTTTACATTAAACGAGGGCAATTTTGCAATAAATCTTGTTATTCACCGACTTAGCAGGCTTAGCAGACTTACCGCTTTCATGCAGGCCGGCCAGGCTAGAACTTTATCGCTTCGACGCCATCTTAGCTAGATCCGCTATGCAGCAGTATTACAACAGTCAGTGCAGTCGATCGAGTCGTAAGTACAGTGTACAAATTTAGTGTAGTGTGCCAAGCAACGAATGCGCACGTACTGTAGGCCTATACGCACATCACGCTGCTAGGGCAGCACCAGCCAGCCATTCAGACAGAGATCCATCCGTATCCGTACAAGTACGTACGTGCACATCTTCTTTCCCGCCAATTGTGCATTGATTATGGTCATATAGCACGAGTGTGCGCTAGAAGCGCACGCACAGGGCACCACTGCGTGCGTTGTGGCCGCGGCCGTCATGTCACATGCGCTGCTGACTTGTAGAGTACGAGTATCACAGTGTTTATGTTAAACATGTGCGGTGTTTAGAACGTGTTTACGAGGCGTTCTAAATATAAACGCGTCTGTTTACCCTGACAGTAGAAGTGTTTAGGCCTAACCAACAAACATTTGGGTAATGCCCTAAACCATGAACGAAATCATTAACAAAGGCAATTCCCTTTTTTTTTCTAGCAGTTAAAATATAGGACTGTACATGCGAAACCAAAATATAAATTTATTACAGTTGTGTTACATATTTTTAGGTTATCCTTTTTCCTTATTGATTAGGCATTTCCATGAAAGGCCTAAAACATGAATTATTTCATAGTGCATCTTGATGTCGTAACAGTTTCCACTTTCTCGTGATAAAAGGAAACTAGAAATTGCAATTTACACACCATTTCCAACACTTTTACATATATATATGGGCATATCTAGATTAACATAGCGTGACCAGAATAAACACTCCAACTAAACACTCCAAGCTAAACACTTTAACTCTCAATACTTTAAACGTGCTATACACACCGGGTGTTTAGATGTTAAACAAAGTGTTTATATTTTTAACACTGTGTTTAGTTCATAAACATGTCGCATGTCGCATTTTTTACAGTGTATATTCATTTCCTTTTGTGTGTTTCATATTTTCTAAATAGTGTTTCTTCATTCACAATATTCTAAAGTTTGGGATCATAAAACAAATGAGAAATTGTGCCTTTTGTACTTTTTTACAAAATTTTGCAGGAAAGTGTGATTTGGTATAATATTTCTTAAGGCTTCCTTTTCATTTAATAGAAGCCCCATCACAAATTCTTCACGTCAAACTCTAATAATTTTTAAACGATACTGCTATCAGTTTAAAAGTTTGTGTACGCCGTGAATAATGTGCTCATAGAGTATGCTCAATTTTAGCTGTATTCAATTTGTCTTCTTTGTATTTGGTAAGAAATTCTATTTCCTCTTTGTCATATGTTTTCAGCAAACACTTTCCTAGAACACGCAGAGGGTGAACATTCTTTTCATTATTGACATAGCCCAGGAACGCCAATTTAAATAGAGCCATACATCTGCTCTTTCCGAATCTGCCCTCAAATGAGAATCCAATCATGTCTGGCGACCTTTTGGTGGTTTTGTGATACACGGTTCAATATTGCAGATCTATGGCAATTTATCCTTGTGGAGAATGTTTGTCCCGTGAGCCTGACATATGATGATGCGACTTACTCTGGGTGTCACGTCATTGCTGATATTTTCGAGAAAATAATATACCCTTCTTAGTTCCACCCTATAGAGACAACAATATCTACTTCTCATGAAAATGATGACAGTGAATTTTCTAACAATGCTAATTAATGGTCATGATAGATAAAAAAAATCATTTACATACCTTAGGGGGACATTATACCATAGCAAAATAAACTCTTTACTATCACTTCAAAAACAGGTCGTATAACCACTAACGCCAAGTATTCATCTTACACATAGCCCTTATATCCAGTCATATAATTACGTTGAAAATACAATATATGCACATTTTACAAACAGGGATATTTTAATGTTCAAATATTTCATAGTCAAATCAACTATTCAGTACTTTGTAATACACATAATATATCAATTTGAATTTAGATATACGCACATATCCGACTCGCCTTTCAACTGATTATCACCCAAAATAATCCATTATATATTTAATCAAAGATCAATCAGCTACCAAGAAACGAAATTTTGGTCGAATAGTAACTTCTGAATTTATTATTCAATGATCTCTAAAGCATAACTCACTTATTTCATTGAGAAAAAGGGCCCTGTCAAAATATCCGCTAACACACGCACAAACACATTAGTGCACAAATACAAACATGACAAAAAAGAATGACAAATCCACACATATTCAATATTTACACAATCATGCAGTCTAAATCTTAAATACGTTCAGAGGCGTGACAACGTAAGATTTCTCACACGTGCGTATACAACATGAAATCAGTGCCACATTCTTAAAATAATCTTATTAATCTCCAGTTTCAGCAAGTGTATAAGCACATTTTGAATTACACGTAATTCAATGAATTTAACACTCTGCTCACTAAGCTTCCCACGTTGCTTCTTCCTTTTCTTCCTATTTTTTTTCCACCTCCGCCATTAACAAGATAACTCGATACATCTATGTTTGTGTTGATGATACTGCCTATAAAATGGTGATATTGTAATTGTGGCAGCTTGGTGGAGTTCTGCCCTCTTTTCTATCCCCCCCCCCTTTTTCCCCTCAAACCCAACCGCTTCATATTGCTAAAGACATTAGATTAGTACAATCCAAGCTTTTGTTGCAGATCGCTCATCTCTTTGTTTTCATCTATTTTTTTTTCTGAGGATTCAATCATTATTCAGCATCTGCCTACGATGCCATACTCCTACATTTTTCTTACTCTCTATATTGGAAATAACTGCTTAGCTTGTGATTGTTTTTCATTTTATTTTGTGAAATACAGAAAGTTCATTGAGATTATGATACTGTGACTTTGATATTTAAAATATACTATACATAATATGCATTAAATAAGGTATGATTTTCATTTAAAATAAGGCGGAGTCTAAACTAAACTGAAGTAAAGAGAGTACAAACACATTCTGCTCAGAAAAAACAAAATAAAAGAACTACTGTTTTTCGCGATGACAACGTTGATGTGGAAACGGAAAGGAAATGATTACGTCCGTCTTTGCATAGACAGCTGTGTTCAAACCGAGCCCGTGAAAATGTATCCCAATTAAAAACCCTGGATAACCAAAAAGGTGAAAGATGCAATGATCCACAAAATCGCTGCTTTCTCTGCCAATGATCGAGCTGCGGTATTTAAGAGTGCAAAGAAAGTAAAGAAAGAAATTAAGAATGCGAAGCTTGCATACCGAGACAAATTACACAACAAGTTCAAAACAAACAATCCCCGTGACGCCTGGACGTGCACGAAAAAGATGACGGGTTTCTCCTCTAGAAAAGCGACCCATTCGTACTTGCATCTCACCCCCATGACAAGGCGAATGAGCTGAATGAATTTTTCTGCCGATTTGATAGGCAAAGATGTGTGAATTCCATTGCTCCTGAACAGCTTTTCTGTGACGACTCATCACAATGCAGCATCACTATCGAAACTTGGGAAGTAGCGAGACTATTCAAGCGCGCGAATCCCCGAAATCCTGCGGGCCAGATCATATCACGTGGAAAATTCTTAAAGAATGTGCTCATCAGTTGACAATCCCTTATATGACGCACTCTTCCGGAAGTCACTGAAGACACACGCCATTCGTAAGTGTTGGAAATCTGCCGTTATTGTTCCCAAAGCTACGAAACCGCGTCCAAGTGAGCCAGAAAACCACCGTCCGATTGCTCTGATGTCACAAGTCATGAAGTGTTTTTAGCGAGTTGTATCCAAGCGCCTCATTGATCCATTAAAGCAAAAAGTGGATTAATTTCAGATCGCATATCCAAAGAATAAATCCGTAGATGACGCGGGGTTATTACTTGTTCACTCCATTCAAATTCATACAGACAAACGCGACACATACGCTCGTGGTACATTTGTGGATTTCTCATCAGCATTCAATGCCATGGTAGCAGGAAAGTTGATCGAAAAAAACGTCGGAATCTACGATTTGGCCCTACCCTCATCCACTGGATTTGCGATTTCCTTGTTGATAGAATCCAACTTATTTGCAGAATAGCCAGCTAATTTACAAAATAGCGCGCTAATCTGGTTAGTGGTGTTCTTTCACACCCGACATGCCCGATGTCAATTAGTACCGGTTCTCCCCAGGGTTGTGTCCTGTCCCCCATCCTTTTCATACTTTACACTAATGACTGTCAAGGTGATTGTGAGAACACGAGCATACTGAAATACGCTGATGACACGGTCATAACTGGACTGATTACGAAGATTGAAGAAACAAAATAAATTAATAAACTATTAACTATCTCAAACTTAATGAAAAGAGAACAAAGAAAATTGTATTTGATCACAGAAAAAGACAGAGTGTTGTTTTAAGTCCAGTTGTCATTCACAAGTCATGCAGCTGTTGAATTTTTTTCCTCCAATAAAATGATCGATCAGATGCTAAACTAGAAAGAGCAGAGCAAACACGTATTGACAAAAGGCTATGCGAGACTTCACTTCTTGAGGAAACTAAAATCCTTCTTTGTTGAAAAACCCATTCTCAAACTCTTCTACACCGCTGTTGTAGAGGGTACCATTCTATATGGTTGCCTCACCTAGTATTTCAGTCTATATAAGGAAGGGACCAAATGAAAATTCAAAGGTTATTGAATCAGGTAGGTGAATTAGTTGGAGAAAATTTCAGCCTGAATGACATGTGCACTGTCCGCATTCTTAGGAAAGTAGAAAATATCTTGAGGGAACCCCTTCACCCCCTTTACCAATGTTTCTGTTGGTTGAGATCTGGCAAACGACTACAGTCTGCAAAATGCCAGACAAACCGATATCTCAATTCTTGCATTCCATTTGCAATCAGACTTTCAATAGTACCCATTAACCCATTAACCTATTAGTAGTTGTTCTACCCGAGGTCATCCGTCTGCTTTTTGATAATTTTGTGTTTAACTGTTTCCACTATTTTCATGTGAAATATGTGATTGAGTAATTTGAGGGAGGTTCGGGGTCAGCAGGGGTGTGTCGGAATTGTTTCTGTGACGCTTGGGTCTTTTGTGGAGTCTTGAGCTTTCAAATGGATGAATTGTGATAGATATTATAGGGGTAACTATGCGGTGATTTATTTTGTATAGTTTGGAAATTTGTCAGGGCGGGAGCTGTATTGCTGTATTTGCAGGGAGCAATGGGTCATTATGTGCGGAGTCTTTAGTTGCTAAAGGGGTTTATTAGAATTAATGAAGATGATCGGAGTAGAACTGCACTGAAGATCCATGTCTTTTATCACGATCATTATCATTACCTTCATCACCATCATCGTTATCACCTTCATCATCATCACCATTATCATCTCCCCAACAACATTTTCGCCACCTTCATTATCAGCTTCACCACCATAATCATTGTCATCTTCATAGTAATTGCCACGGTCATTATCATTATCACCTCATCTTGGGATTTTACAGTTTTGGGATTTATGATGTAATAGCTGATGATGTTTGACATATCTTATTCAAGAGGTGCTATATCTTTGCTTCCTTTTCCTTTTTATTTTTTAAATTCTTTTTCTCTGCCGTTAATGCTCCCTTTATATATATATTTTTTTTCTGGCAAGTATAATCACAATGATTATATTTGTTATCATATATCTCAGAATTTGTAAAGTGATTTTGTGCAATATTGGTGGAGTTTGGAAAGAAATTCATATTGATGATGTAGTCACTGATATTATTTTCGTATGTATTAAATTTGCTTTTTGTGTTGTATTTTAGGGCGAGTTAGTTTGAGTTGTTACAGTTTACGCGGGCTGACGGGGGGGGGGGGTGAGACTGGAAACGTAGCAACAGGGAAGGTTTTTGGAGTTTATAACATCATGCCAATGAGTCGGTTTTATGCCGCGTTTCCGTACGATTGTTCTTTTCAGTTTGACTTTGCATGCATGTTCAGTTATTTATCTATCTATGATGTAGTATTTCGTGTTCTCTCTCTCTCTGTTGTATTTGTTATGCTTCGTCATTTATATGTAAAAATCCGGAGCTGAATTTCCTGTATTTTTTTTTACTGGAAGATTGATATATAATGAATTGAATGGAATGGAATTGAATTCAATTGAATTGAACTGAATTGAATTGAATAGCGGAAATATATTTACCGGGGTATAAATTACTTAGAAATTATTAAAAATGACTTTGCTCGGCAACACAAAATTTGAATAGAAATATACAAATAAAGATATTCAACCATCTCTCTCTCTCTTTAGATTGATATCAAGTTATACATTGCACTATGTATTTCTCTCACCCTTCATCACAAAACCAACAAAAAGTCGCCAAAATGAATTTTTAGATAGGACAGACTCTGAAAGAGGAGACTTTCAGCTCGGAAATGATGTAAAAATCAATTAAAATGGACTCTTCTAACCTATCTAGATATTGGAAAGAAATCAGAAACTCTGGAAAAGTATGAATACTGACAAAAGAGACTCTGAAGTTTAGTGACTATTCAAGTGTTTAAAGATATTGTGTAGTTTTGCTGGAGACGTAACTTCAGGTTTCTAACATTTTTTGGTGAGATAATGAGAAACCTCTTATGAAATAGGAAACATCATGTAATTCCTAAATGGATTCAACGTTTATTTAAAGAAAATTGGTTTTAAATGGCTGAGATATCCAACATAACGCAAAAGGTGGACGCACCTTTTATTTGGATTACTTTGTTTTACGTTGTTTTGGGAGGTCTTAGCCATCCCAAAACCGATTTTCATCTAATAAACTTTGAATTGCTCTTAGGATGGCATTCTCTGTATTATTTCCACAACTGATTTATTGTCATCTTGCAAAAAGTTAAAAGCCCAATCTTCATCTCCACCCATACTATACCATTTTGTTTAATCATGACTTTATTCAAGTTCAAGAAAGTGTGAATATATAACAAGCATACAAAAGAACCAGGTCCACCGTTTCATTCAAAACGAATGGCAGGTTTAGACACGCACATGGGGGTACAAAACAATAATATTAGAGTTTACATTATTGCAACCCATATCACACCTAAAATATCAAATATTACCGGTGATCAATCAATAAAAAAAATCAATACATATACTAGTTCTGTGCTACAATAACAGCAGTGATGTAATTATCTTCAACAGCATAAATACAATAATCCGCATTAAAATATTATAATAAATTATACAAATACACATATAGGCCTATATATATGCATATGGGTCAGAATTTTGAACGATGTACAATTGAACCAAAACAAGGCTAAATTTAAAAGGTACAAAGTTTTCCAAATCATTTATCTTACCTGAAAGAGTATAACTCAAGTTTTAATATGCACCCAATTATACTACGATTTTCCCAGAGGAACACATTTTTATTCACCGCGGAAGCTTACCATGTCCAGAGCAGCGAACGTCCGTGAGGAATAGTACTGCACATAAATTTGAATACCATTTAACATAGTTTGCAAAGATCTGATTCAGTTCAAAATCGTAACGAAATATATTAAGGGACATGTGTACGTGTTGGCAGAATATTAAGCTTGTACTCTTAACCTGTACGTAATGGTAGACATCTGATGATTCAACCAAATTCGCCATTTCTGTTGAAATATTGCTCTTCCGCTAAATACTTTCTCCACTATAGGCGCATTTTACAGAAACTCAATATTTTGACCTCTTATTTCACTATCCCATACTTTAATCCTCACTCCCAAATAATAACATACCTTTTTAAGATGTATCTGATCTAGGCAGTCTCTATAACCCAACAAACATAGCATAGTTTTCATCACGGAGGTTCGCATATAGCTCACGGACGTTCGAAACAAACAAGATATTGAACAATGCAGCTCTCTTGAGTTGGAAACGCATTCTACTCACAACAAACAGTAATTTCATGTCGAGAACAAACTCCTCTGCAAAATCCTGAATAGATATTACCAATTCTCAATTATAAAAGCTTGTTTATCTTCTCATACTGAGGAATCAAAGAAAACCATTTTTTCATCTCTCGTAAATGAACGTACAAACGTACGTGTAATCTCAGTGACGTAGTCCATCCTTGAGAAAGAATATATTTATCAAAATTTCGTAATCACGAAGTAAAGATTCAGGTCCCAAATTTGTTATCTAATCTACAATGCAAAATTTGCTTATAACGAACATGGTCACAGCTAAATATGACAAAGAATTAACATAGAAAAAAAAAGAAGAAATGTGCTCCGTTATAGAAATACGAAGTTTAGCTGGGGAGGGCAAACGAATAATTTGGGAAGAAATCCCTCTGCGTTTGCTCCTTGTGTTACACACTGTTACCGAGGAGAATTTGTGTTATTATATTAGTCAGAAATGATATTAGGTTCGTTACTGCGAAGTTTCGTCATAACAAGACGCAATAGGTCCATATAACTTGGGTGGATGTTTGTGACTTCGATATTATACAATATGGTTTGCTAAAACAAACATTTTTTACCGCGTGATTTCGGAGGCTCGTTATTCATACAGTTTGTCAATCCGAAAATTGATAGAGTTCGTATTATCATGAAGCTTTTTTATTAGGTAAATGATAGGAATCTCCGAAGGTGTAATCGAAAGTTTTATTATTTGGAGCATGAAAAATCAGGTTCGCTTATCCAAATGTGGAGAAACAAGTTGACAACCAAATCCTCCAAATTTCAAAACCTCATGATAACCGTTTTCACCTAAACGAATATCAAGCCCATTCCACTATTAGAAGAACGGACCTAAAAATAATGAACCTTAATATTTAATTTTCGGACTAACAAACTTTAAGAATAAGAACATTTTTAATAAGAAACCTCGTGAATTAACTACAAACATTTTTTATTTTTATTTTCGGAGTAACAAACCTTTAAACATTCGGAGTTACAAATCTTTGGAAGAGCGAATGTATCAAAGTGCAACCTTAAACCTATTCTTAATCATTACTTTTTTAGCATGTGTTTTCAAAGTAAGCACAAAAGCACAAAAAAATTGACGATCTCTCTGTCTCTTAAATGTAAAATGAAAAAAAAAAATCTTTGAAAGAAACAAATTAACATCGCTTTTCATTGATGAGTATAAAAAAACACCATGTCATGATAAGCGGAGGATTTCCGTGTTTCATCAGACAATAATTGTATACTGCATTATTTTTGTTCGATTGTGACGGCATTTCGATAAATAAAAAAAAAACAAAAAAAAAAAACTTCTCCAGAGGAATTTGGCATAACGGGAGTGCACTGGCAATTCTTTTTCTCTATGTGTTGGAGCTCGATCCCTTCTCTGTTTCATCTCATTTTTCATTCAACTGCTTCCACGTCCTTTTGAAACTTTTCCGTTTCTTCTTCAACACATGCCCATTACAGACTTCTTCCGTCATTATCCTGAATGTCATTGCGTAGCACTTTTCGGATTTGTTTTGTTTTTATTTTCTTTGTTTTTGTTTTCTGTTTGGTTGCAGCATGTTCAGGCTACTTAGGGAATGAGAGAAAAATCGTCGTGAAGAGAAAAATAAGAATTAATTAAGGCATTTATTATCATGACAATTACAACGAACGTCCGTTATGGACTCCAAAACTGAATGTGTTCTGTTTGAGACGGCAGCTACCATACTCAAAAGATAAACATAAGCATCTGTCACTGTTCTTTCTTCTACTATGTAATCCATTGACTTATTCTACCAACGAACATCCGTGACCAAAACGTTTTCCATTTGTTATTACAGGTAAATTGAGTGCTGAACGTTATTCACTTTTGGGTATGAGCGACTCGGTGATTTGGTAATATTTTCAACTTGCATTAACTTAATGTGCAGTGATATCTTTGTAATTATCAGAAATTTCCTTTCTCGGACAGAACGTCCGTGAGCGAAACTTTCAGAACCTGTAACAGTACAAATTGTCTCCAGAACCTCATTAGAAAGAAATTTAAATGCACAGAAATTAGAGATTACGCAAAATTTCATTTTCCTAAAATTTTGTTTTCAGTGTTAAGCTGTTTTTGTATAATTAGAGGGAAAACAAGCATAAAATTGTGAGTAAATTTTCAACTGTTTGTTCATCATGATCACATAACGCCTTAAAAATTCTGAAACTACTGCTCTAAACTCATTGTTTACTTTGTAAAACTGTATTTGTCACTATTGGAGCCAAAAGTTTTAAAGAATACAGGACACTTTCGGGACAAATTATCCCTATCGGTGGGATTGAATATGTCACGGACGTTCGCTGGGATTGTCACGGGCGTTCGTTCTACTACTAGGGTCATGTTCCAGGACAGATAACTAATCGGCAGAGAGTACCTAGCCTTTCTAACTCTTTCAAAAATTTGAAAAGGTATTGTCAACGCAAATTATAAGAAATTTGACATCTTTACAACATATGTATTGCTCAGAGGGGGATCAGGAGGTGAATTTTTGAGAGAAAATATTAATTATTTGCTTGGTTTTCGGGGAATTGCATGGTGCTAAAACTGCGGACGACTCAGTCCGCTCCAAAAATGACATGCAGCTCCTCGGCTAGAGAGCGAAAGGTAAAATGTACCTTCGCCATCAAAGCAAGATGGTGTCCAACTCGAAAACGTTTTAATCATCACGGACGTTCTTTTTTTTTTCTCGGAAGGTCGTCTAAAAATATAATTTTGGTTCCTATTTGACAAAGGATGGACAGAAACTAAAAACAAGCATATTATCGTGTGGCTAGATCTTAATTGATTACGACTCAGAACAATATCGCCAATATATGGGCTACGATCTTTATTCGAAAACAGCGGAAGCACGTCCGAGACGAAAACTGAGTATAATTTTGCATAAAAGAATGTTACGTCCCATGTACAGCCATCAGACGTACAATTTTTGGAGGATATGTTCATTAGGTGGAACACCAAATTTTCGTATACATTACAGTTGGAACAACACAGTAGAATTTGCAGCAGCGTAGAAATAAAAGCATCACGGACGTTCGTCTGTTTAGGGCTTTGATATTTCAATTGTTCTCTGTAATTTTATACGTGCTCATAAAGTTCTTATAATTTTGTGGTACATACCCATGATATGTCAGATTCAGAACATGGTCAGATATCAGATGCCACGTACCATAAAAAAAGGCACATCATTAGTTTGAAAAACAAAAATTATTGTGAAAATAACGTTTTTACCGTATTTTTACGCTTTAAGTCCTTGTCAAATGAAAAATATCAGGCAAATGTTAACCAAACAAAACATTTCCTGAAAGGAAATTTACCAATCTTTGAGATGACATGAAAAATTCTGGTTTTTAGATCATCCTGGCGTGTTCTAAGGGAAAGAATGTCATAAGGTGCGAAAATTAGCAATTGTACATCGTTCAAAATTTTCACCAATATACATACATATACACACACATACATATATACAAAAAACCTACATAAACCTTATTATCATCATCATCATCTCATCAAATCTTCACCAACATTAATCTTTATTTAGCTCTGTGCCCCATACCCCCACCACATATTATAATCATCAAAACCCATCTTATTTACAACTATAAATCTTTTTCAACCTAAACCCAAAAATTATAAACAAACATTTCTACATTTTTTTTTTTTTCAATTACCCATTCACCCATAATATTACAGTGCATAATACTAATCTCATCTCAACTTTCCAAACATATCTTTTAACCTCAAATTCCTTTCCTTTCCCAACAAAAAACAAAACATAAAAAATGCGAAATCCAAACCAGCCGCAGCGGCAGAATAATCTTTCACCCGCTATCCCCATCTCATACCTGCGGCTACCCTCCTCCTCTCCCCCCCCCCCCCCCCCCCTCCCAACCCGGGAAAATAAAATCTACAGCTAATAGCACATGATTGTGAACCATAAACATCTGCGCCTGTATATTATACAAACAATGAATATCTATATTAATAATCATAACATACCTCAAACAATATTCTGTAATTATATCACATACATAACACATACAACTGACAGATGAAATGATTACAAACAGACTTACAGACCGGCAATCACATTACTGTACTTCCACTTCGGCTTCATAGTGGGTGTGAATATTGCATAACTATTAAGTCATGGATCTAGGTGCCGTACCTCCCCCAAGCTCTCTCTTTCCCGGCATAAAATATTGAAAAAGAGGAGAGTATGGCGAGTTTAGAGAGTGTCTGGAAAAATTCGTTCGGACGAATCTTTGAACCTGTTGTTCTCAGAATTCGCTTTAAACGGCTTTTGTTCCCCCGGTCTATTAGGCCCCGTGCCCCGACTTCTGTCGCATGGAATGACACTGGGTATAGCCCTTATCCTGGATATCCCGCACAATTGAATTATATTTTTCTACTTTTCTTTGATGTGCATCCTTGAGGTTCATTTCAAAGGGAACAGTTAGTTCAAAAATCGTGATATCTTGTTCTTCCCTTAAGATAACTAAATCTGGGCGCAAACTTGTAGTGAGAATATGGGGAGGTATGGTGCCCCCGGCGATTGAGTGCCCCTCTAAATCAGTGTAAATCGTCCCATTGGACAGATTTTCAAGAAATGTTTTATACATATACCTCAGTAGGTTGTTATGTTATATAAAGGGATCGTAAAGTTTTGGCTGACACCTGATTACAGGTTGCTAGCATTTTTTTTTTTTTTTTTTTGGGGGGGGGGGGAATCATGACAAACCTCTTATGAAATACGAAAGACCATTTATTTCCAAGAGGAATTCAATGTTTATTTGATGACATTTGTTTTGTTTGTTTTAAGTGGCTGAGATATCCAAAAAAAGAGCAATTGTAACAGAAGGTGGGACACTCGTTGTATTATGATTTGCTTTTCTTACTTTGTTTTTTTGATGACTCAGCCATCCCCAAACCAATTTTCATCCAATAAACTTTGATTTCCTTTTTAGAATGGTATGCTCTGTATCATTTCGTATGTTTCTTAATATTTCGCCAAAGGTTAAAAGCCCAAATCCTCGTCTCCATAATGCTGTATCATCCCTTTAATCTTACCAAGTCGTGCTCCAAAAGCAAGCAAGCAAACAAACAAACAAACAAACAAAATAGCGTGTAAAACTCCCTCGCAACAACAATAAAGTGGTAGTTACATTACGCTCAAATTGAGAATGTTGTACATAAGTCCATTCCATCAATGACTAATATTATTTTTCAAGGCAGTAGCTCCCATCTTTTTAAGAATTAGAGTTGAAGCCTAATACTGTGTGTTTACAGGGCTTTTGAAAAATGAAAAGGGGCCTCTAAGACATGTCAAGGCATATACTATTCTACAAAAATTATTCACAATTTCATTGCTTATAAATTGACGATTTGTTTGATGTTTACTGGATCTAATCCTTCATGGAATGTGTGTTTTTCTGTCTATTGATTTTGAATTTCAGTCTTTTGTTCAAGCTTTGCTTTGGCATTTCTAACTTCAAACTTTTGCGAATAAAGATATGCATGTTGGCAAACTAAACAGCCAAGAGAATACGTGCACTTTGTCACGTTAAGTTTTAGCCTCTCAATGGATTTGAACCGAAATGTAAATTGAGACTCCAAAAGAGCACTTATGAAAAGATCGTGTTATCTGTTGGACTTGGGCATTCCGCGAGACCAAAGGTTTATAGGACCAAAGGTTTGTCAAATGAAATTGAAGAAATGCACGTAGGCACAGGTGCGTTTGTTATATTGATAAACTGAAGAATACAAAAGGGGCATGAATGCTAGAATTGATGAATTAAGTAAAGTAAGTATGATATAAAATGATCATGTCCAAACTGCTGCTAACATTTGCGACACTTTTCCCATGTGGTAAACTTTTGCTGTGACATTCCATCGGCATTGAGGAAATTTTCCAATTGGCGGATAGGTCCTTTAACGCTTGTAATGTAATGAACGCCGTACGGTTACTACTATATTCTAACAACAGTAGCACCTTTCAACTTATAAAGACATTTCTTGGGTATGAATACTCCTTATTACAATAAATACCTTTTTATTATTTATATACTTTATTATATCTCTGATTAAGCAGATACCAAAACAATCGCATTTTAGTTACGTTTGTGAACCCTTTTCGAAGAAAATATCGTTATTTTACTTTGTAGCTTAGTAAAGGGAAATAAGATGTAACTGGTACGTGCTGAAGGGGCATACGATTTTGTCATTTTTTAGCTCACAAGAGCCGAAAGCTCAAGTGTACTATTGCCCTCGCTTTTCGTCCGGCGTCCGTCTTCCGTCGTGCGTAAACTTTTTAACATTTTCATCTTATTCTTGAGAACCCCATGACCGTTTTTAACCGAAGTTGGCAGGTAGCATCCCAAGGGGGAAAAATATCACTTTCTTCAAATGGGCACCATGCCCAACTGGGGTCCCCGGGGGCCCCGAACCCTCTAAAATTGAGGAATCATCAAAAAAAACTTCTTCTCTAGAACTAGAAGTGATAGAGCTAAGTTGATACTATGAGTTTGTACATTGGTGACTGTAGTTTCAAATCTGTTCATGGTGGAATCAAAGGTGCCCCCCTTGTGGAGGGGTCCTAACGGGGCCCAAATCATACATTTTCATCTATGTCTTGAAAACCCATGAATAATTTCACCAAAGTTGGCAGGAGCATCCCTAGGGAATAGAATCTCAATTCATCAAATGGGCACCATGCCCCACCTGGGGGCCCCAGGGGCCAAACCCACCCCTAGTTTTAAAATAATCTTTAAAGATTTTCTCTAGAACCGGAAGTGATGGAGCTACAGTTGGCAACAAAATTGTTACTGACTCATTGCATACTCGACGGACAATAAAAAATGATTAAAAAAGTCTGATGTTGCTCTTACAGTTGGCAGCCAATTTATTCACCCCCCCCCCCCCGGCATTTGCAAAAAGAATAACATTGCAATTGCAGACTATTACTAAATCATTCACGTAGTCAACAGATAGTTTATTACAATTAAATACCGAAACAAAAGTCAAGATTTACTTCATAGTTCATCCAAAATTGCAATTTTCACACAAAAACCACGTTGCAAAATTATTCAACTCCCTGTATAAATACACATGGATGAATGGACAAATAATGACAAATCAAAAGCCACATGCACATGATCTGAGGTGAATGCCAGATTTTATTTATCGTCCATCCAAAATTGGAACGTTTACATACACAAAAAACAGGTTGTAACGTTACTCAACCCACTATAGGGTGTGTCTTTATTACCTAGTGCAGCACCCATTTGCTGCAGTGACCTGCTGTAGACGAGAGGTATAGTCTCTCATAAACTTTTGGCAGCGCTCCATGGGGATATTGGCCCATTCCTCGTGGGCAATCATCATGGTCTCCAGGTCATCAATGCTTGTAGGTCTACGTGCTGTAACGTTACATCCTGTTTTTTTTTTTTTGTGTGTGTGGATGTAAACATTTCAATTTTGGATGGACGATAAATAAAATCTGGCATTCACCTCAGAACATGTGCATGGACTTTTAATTTGCCATTATTTGTGTATCTATACATGTGTATTTATACAGGGGGTTGAATGATTTTGCAACGTGGTTTTTGTGTTAAAATTGCAATTTTAGATGGACTATGAGTAAATCTTGACTTTTTTTCGGTAATCAATTGTGATAAACTATTTGTTGACTACGTGAATGATTTAGTAACAGTCTGCAGTTGCATTGCTATTCTTTATTCTTTTCGCAAATGCGTGGGGTGTTGAATAATTTTGCTGAATAATTGTAAGTTATACAATGAGTCAGTACATTGATGAGTGTTGTTTGTTCATGGCAAAATCAGGGCCCCCCGCCTCCCTGGAAGTGAGATGGGATGGGTCAAAATGGGAACATAAATTGTACATGATCGCATTTTTCTTGAAAACTCCTTGATGAATATTCACCAAACTTGGCAGGTAGCATGCCAGGTGTAAGATCTCAATTTGTTCAACAGTGCACCATGCTACCCTTGGGGACCCCTAGGATCAGGCGAAATCCTTCCCTCCCAACATTATATTTACAATTCTTCATCTCTAGAACCAGAAGTGATAAAGCATAGCAATGTTACTATGAGTTTGTACATTGATGATTGCAGATCTAAGTTTGTTCATTGTAGATCCAGGGCTGCCCCCCCCCCCCCTCCCACCCACCGGGGGGGGGGGGGGGGATCCAAATGCGGGCCTAAATTGTACGTTTTCATCTTCTTGCTGTTAACAACGCAATATATATATATATATATATATATATATATATATATGTATATATATATATATATATATATTATACACATATATATATATACACCAAACTTGGCAAGGACCATTTCTAGAGGGATAGGATCTCAAAGTGTTTGAATGGGCAACATGCTTTCCTTGGGGGCCCCAGGGGCCCCAAATCTCCCAAATTAAGGAATATTCAATAATATTCTTCTCTAGAATCAGAAGTGATAGAGTTTTAAAACTTTTTTTTTTCCAAACTGCAAAGTCCAACCTTCTATAAAGTACAATGTACGTGGCAGGCATTTTTTTACCAATGTGATGGAATATGCAAATGGACGCCATGACCAAGCCCTCAAAGCTGCCCCGCCCCAAGTTTCCAATGTTCTCAGGTAAGAGTCTTCAAGGATGCATGGAAGGTGAACCTGCGATACTCAGGTGAGCGCGAGACCCGGGGATCTCTTGTTTTTTTCTGTTTTCGATTGCCTGGAGCTGAGGGAAATGAGACAAATCTACAAACTTATGTCTTTGTCTGTCGTTATGTCCTGAAAGCCGTATAGATTTTGAAAAGCAATGCTAGAAACCTGTATACAACTTACAACCTGTAATACATATATCGATAGGTAACTATCTATATATTTCCTCTTTAGATTGGGAAGAGATCCTGGTATATTTCTGTGGGAAGTCTTGCTATATCAAAAATGTTGATTTCCTTCATATCCCTGATTATCTAGCAGGAATTTTAGAGGAAATGATGTTGTTGTTTTTTTCTCGGGGAAAATAGTCTCTCACGGTCCTAACGAAAAGTAGCACCGTAATGACCGCGATAAATAAAATGATAATGGTAGAGACATATAAAGTGGGTTATACCGTTACTTTGAGGTGAAGGCTTTCCCTCGCCTGAGAGAAGAATTTTTAATGAATGTGTTTATTTGATGCAGTGTATACATAAAATGTTTAAATATTGCTTCTAAAATGCAACACAAATAATTACAGACTCCATTAGGAAAAAACAAATGAAATGGAAATCATTACTTACACGACTGAATATAACATACATTTTCTTTGGCAGTGGAACAACATAATGGCACAGCATTGTCCAATAGTCACAGCAGGATTTCAGCAATAGCATAAAACAAATTAAAAACGTCAATAAATTTCAGAAATTCTTTATATTTAGTAAATATACATGTAGGAATGATGATTTGATGAAGCGCTTTCATAGTATGTCTGCTTTCTAAACTCTACAGTTTATAGACAGCATTACAGAAACCACAAGATATCAAACGCAACCAGATCGATTACAGCATGCATTAATTCTTGTGAGTTAAATAAAAAGCACGTTACAGTTCGTTAGATTCGTTTCAAGACATGGTTATTGACATATAGTTAATATTATACGTGTGAGGACAGTTTCACTTGCTTACCGAGCAGGCGGTACGTCCGGGGTTAATTTGCTGATTATAATGTCTGGCTCCAACGTGCATTCAGGTGAAGGTGATCACCATTAATTTTGTGTAAAGCCTTTAGAATGATGCGAATGGAAATTCGAAAGATTTTGGTATTACGCGTAAGACCCAAAAGTAAAGTCGAAGATATGTTGCCAACGTCACCAAATGAAATACTCATTGCCATGCAATGACAAACTGCTCAAGCCATAAGCTTGAATTGGGGCGTACACCGCGAGACCAAAGGTTCTTTAGAGCAAGTGTTTGCCAAGTATGTTTGAAAAACGCTTAACTCAACAATAAATGATTGAATTGATTTTGTCTGTATGCACGTAATGCATTCTTCAAGCGAATCACGATATAACTGCTTTCAATGTACATGGGCTTATTTCACTCACGTAAAGGTACTACGATCCTGACTTTCTTTTCATCCCCTTTCAAAATTAACTGATGATAATAAATGACAAAATTTTCACATCTTAATCATGTTTTATAAAACAAGACCTATGAATTAAACCAGTTCCCAAAATGCCCTCACAACCAATTAGGTTTAGGCATATAAATCATACCTGTCAATCGGCAGTATGATATACTCATTTTACACATTGTTCGTTCGTTCGTTTGTATATATTGTAAAAAATCTAACGAAACATAGCAAAATATTAGAGGAGTAAAACAAAAGTAAACTTCTTACATTTGAATGCATGTATAAACTAAAAAAAAAGAAGAAATTGCTTTAAACATGTCAAAATAGATCATTTTTATGTATAGTAACATTCGTGCTTTCGCCTTCTATGGCGATTGAGTGGCGTGTTTAAAATATGCAGACGCGGCTTTACATTCTTAACCGCTCCTTTCTTCTTCTTCTTCTTCTTCTCCTTCTGGTTAAGTATTCCTCCTTCGATAAGCTGGACATTTTTGCAGACTGGAAGAGGAAGATTCCTGAAGATTCTTCTGTCCTCTCTCTCTTCTTTAACTTTGTTGTTTAGTGTCACTGTGTTCTCTTCCTTGTACGACGTCGCGTCTAGTGTGAATGTGAATTCATCTGCTTTATCGTTTTTTTCCCCTGAAATTAATGAGTTTAATCTTATGAATGTAAGAATAAAGGACTTGGGTCATTTTGACATTCATATTATCGCGCCCTCTCTCATCCTTCTCTCATCTCTATATCAGAATATCATGTATATGATTCAAAGAACGACCCAAGTCCATCACTCAAAATGGCTTTTCCACAATTTTTGATTAATGTAAATATTAATTGTCATTATAACATATGTTCTAATTTGTATAAACAATGTTGTCTTCCCATCACAGTTAGATAGAATATTATTAGACAAATAAAAAAGATATGAAGTTTTCCTTTTTAAGTTTACTCGAAATGGTCTTCCATGGACTTGGGTCGTTCGTATATTCAGATACTCATATCTATCATTGTGGTTTTTTTTCACTATTTTTCTGTTGGGCACACACGGCTGTAAGTTTAACGTTGTTAGATTTAGGCTAAATTATTTTCTATACTTCAATGTAATTACTGTTTAGAATGATCATATATACTTTTCATTATATTTTCGAGTGCTCTATGTTTTTCAAGCCTCCTTTTTTGATGGAATTATCTTTTTTCTTTATACTTACTTTTTTCCATCAAAACATGCATAGATGTTCTTAGTTATTCTAACTTGTATCATATGTTTGTATGCTCTGCGATCCCTCGCACATTGCGCTATGTATCTGTTTTTCCTTCGATTGAAATTAATTAAGTTTTCCAGCGATAGGTGCATGAGCCTAGTCAGGACAACTGGCTTTCTAAAGGTGTCTGGCAGCTGTGCCTGTTGTGCCTGCGCCTCACCACTAAAGAGTTTTGCAACTCTCATTATTTTTACCCTTGGATTTTGTGTGTGTGTGTGTGTTGTTGTTGTTTTTTTATGGGAGGCGGGACGAATACCATTCGCAACAATGACATTTCTAGTTTCTATGTGTAATTATTCACCTGGTGTACACTCTAAATTTGAAATTATTTATATTACTTCTTTTTTGGTGGGTGTATGTGTGTTCAACTACTCCCTGATGTGCTTCCTTATGTTGGTTGAAGAAGCTCAAGGGTCATAATGATTTTGATTGCTTTTTTCCAACCCGGCAACTTACGGAAGCTCACCAGGGATAGCCTGACATTTTGTATTCTTGAATTTTGCTTGTTTTGTTTGTTTATCTGTTATCACTTGTATTTTCTTGTAAATACTGAATGAATAATGATAATAATAATAATAATAATAATAATAATAATAATAATAATAATGATAACAACAACAATATTGATAATCATGATAATGACAATTATAATGACAATAATTAAGAAAAAGTTTCAATGGTTTTCACCGAAGTTACTTTTCCAGCTGTATACGATAAAGTTTCAAGGAAGGGCTTGAAAGTTGTGCGCGGTGACTTCACTCAATGGCATTGCGCACATTTTGGCCCACTCCCTGCGCATGCCCAAGTATGTCAAATAAAAGTCTTTATAACGACGTCTCATTAAAACAGCATGGCTTCCATTGAAGAGAATTAAAAAGTACGATGCGTCTTCAATTCCATCTTCAGAATGTCAATCACTGTGAATAAACGGCAAGATGTACTTATCATTGTTTTCATGGCATATCTTGTGCATTCTTTTATGTTAGACAAATAAGAGCAATATCAGTACTTTTTCTTTTTTTATTTTTTTGTTGTCCATCACTACGATTGAACAATATATCATTAATCATTACAACAGATTGTTCAAGCGTCTAGTATAAGCAGGATGTGAGTTGATAACGGTATCAAAGCTTTCACTTTCGAACACGGGCTTCACAATAAGGAAGTTGACTGGTTCTCTCCTTATACTGTGGCGAATGTAATTTTTTTTAATTCTGGATAATTCAACATTATTGTACGTGTGTCTCATGCATTGAACAATCTGCGAAATTGTTGCACAGTAGCATGTGTACAGTCGTGAAGAAAGCTTAACACTAGTGCATTGTTGTGACTGAATAAGTGATGAATGCAGCGGTGGTGATCGCTGAACGTTGCCCATGAATGTCTGGCACGGCCACATAGCAGAGCTAGAAAGGTCGCTAAAGCGACTGGTAATCCTCCGCAATAATGCATGATTCTCCTAATACGTCAATAACACATGTGGACAATGTGTGATTACATTTTCACAAAATTGGCAAAATATCAAAATGACAAGTTTGCCACAAATGTGTTGAATGTTCACCTTCCTCGAACTAGGTTTAGATGAATAGGAGAGCATGTATTTGGGGATTTAAGGACTTTAACTTGACTTTGACCCATTCATAAGTTTATGCATTGAGTAATTTTCAAGGTATGGAGAAAACGTGCAATTTCTGTATTGAAAAGTACATTTTTACCACATTCATCTGGCCTTTGACCCTAAGATTCAGAGGATCATCATTTTCATGCAGAACATGCATAAATATATAGTAAGTTTCAAGATAACTTGAGCCACTTCTGAGATATGGAGGAAAAAATTAGTTCAGCACTTTCCCTTGATCTTTGATCTTTTGACCTTTGAGGCAAAAAAAAAAAGAACGTTTCCAGACAATATCTATTAAGTTATACATGCAAACAACAAGTGTAAAAAAAAAATAATAATCCTGCTGGCATTGTATGAATATGAGGGAAAAAGGTAAAATTTTGAAGTGTTGCCCTTGACCTTTGACCCATGACCTTTGACCCCATGAACCTTCAATTCTCTAGATAATCACTGGCAATCAGTACATGTATATACAATTAGCAAAAAAAGAAAGTAAACACTTTTTCACGTTTATCTTTCTCATAGACTATCAGGCTAAAAATGGTGTTTTATATACCATGTTAAAGGTACTTTAATTAGCTATCAACCTAGTAGGTCAATGGGAATGTTAACTTTACGCATGAGTGAACACATTTATTTTTTTTCTTCCAAGGCACAAAGTAAAAATTGCAAAAATGGACAAGTTGTTATTCAAGCGTATTTGCTCTTCCATATAATAGTGAGAACAAAAGACAAATTCAGCATAATAGAAATGCAAATTGATTTGCAAAATCAACCTATGATCTCATAAATGTCTCTGAAACCCTCCAAAGAAAAAGAAAGACAAAAATAATGGAGGAAAATAAAGGATCTTCTGTCAAATCTGCAGTCAAAAGACATAAGAGAAAATTTATGGTAACAAAGAAAGTTAAATTTAAAACGTTATTCCAAATTAAGAAACTTGGAAATAGTATTTGGTCCTTGACTTTGGCTCGTGCATTCTTGAATTCCTTCATTAAAAGGTAAAATGAAGAAATTCTGTCGATTTTATCACCTTTACGGCTTACTCTCTATGTCATTAAAGTTTGAATTGATAGTAAATGCTTATGTTCCACCTTCAGGTTCCCCGCTATGTTTTTGTTTTGAATATAAAGGGAAACAAGGGAACGGAAACGTATTTCTGCTGTTTCATTCATGTCTCTCATTGCGTTAAATTGGTCTGTTGTTATCATTTGCTATCTTGGAGGGCATTTGAAAATGAATTGCAATATGTCCAATTCTGCAATTTTTACTTTTCTGCCTTGGAGGACAAAAACGAATGTGTTCACTCATGCGTAAAATTTCCCTTTAGTATAAACCTACCAGGTTGATAGCCAATTGAATAATTTTTGATATGGTATATGACACATTGGTTTTTTATCAAAATCTTCCATGAAAAATATTAACTGGAAAAAGTGTTTACTTTCTTTTTTTGCTGAGCGTATATACTATGTTCCATGAAGATATCTTGAACAATTTCCAAGGAACGAGGAAAAAAAATGAAGTTTTAATATTTTTACTTGACCTTTTGACCTTTGACCTCATGACACCAAACTTTTCACCAGAGAATCTTAATTGGTATCTATACATATCTTCAGGCATTGCGTAGATATGGTGGAAATAGTAAAATTTTACGTATTTGACCTTGACCTTTGACCTTGAGCCTGTGCACACAAAAGTTGATAGGCACAACTTCACCCCCTAAGGCACATCACATGCCAAGTTTCATTAGGATACCTCAAAAGGTTTTCTTAGTTACGCTGTCCACAAAATTCACTACGGACGGACAACCCGAAAACATAATGCCTCCGGCACCACTTCGTGGCGGAGGCATAAAATACGCTGAATTACCGGGTCTGTGGCTGCTATAGACTGGTTGAAAATATACCGCGGGAAACATTTTTTTTTTTTTGGCTGCAGGCCGCGTTAGACAGGAGGCCGCTATACCCAGGATCTTTAACAGGGCTCTTCTCTCGGGAGATTTTTCAGTGGCCGCTATAAACAAGTAACCGCTAAGACAAGTTTTGACTGTACCATTACAACATGCAGCAATCCTTTATTAATTTTCCTCTCTCTCGTCCTCTCTTTCTCTTTAAAGATAATAATTATAAAGTTTTGGTACCTCAAAAGTTTCCCTGAATTTCCTTGTCTTAGTTTGTGTTTCAGGTTAAAGTACCTTTCATATAACTAACACTGTGAGACTTACTCGCCCCAAAGTGCTCTCATGTCTTAGTAATCATGCAATAATGGTTTCGTACCAGAGCCGTTAGTTTGACTCGACGCGGTACCGCGAGGCACACGTTTTGTACGAAACCATTATTGCATGATAACTGTGACCAGCAGCCCCATACGCATAGCTAAATGGGGCTTCGCATTGTAGCATTCAGGATCATGACAGACTAGTATCGCGGGTAAATATCAACTTAAGATCCAAAAATTTCTTCAATTTGAAGACTTACCAGTTAAGTTGAAGTATCGAAAACAGGCTTCGGGCAACGTTTGGTTCTGCCAATAGTCCCTTTCTGTTCGAATTGATGACTGAATGTGACTCGGTCGAGAGGACCTTGGGAGAGCTACACTAAATACTACGGCCAGCGCATGCGCACACATCACATGCGCACAAATTTCAAATCCATGAACGGATAAGATGTCTGTGTGCGCATGCGCTGGCCGTCAATTCAGTGTAGCTCTCCCAAATAGGTCCTCTCGACCGAGTCACATTCAGTCATCAATTCGAACAGAAAGGGACTATTGGCAGAACCAAACGTTGCCCGAAGCCTGTTTTCTATACTTCAACTTAACTGGTAGGTCTTCAAATTGAAGAAATTTTTGGATTTTAAGTCGATATTTATCCTGCGATACTAGTCTGTCATGTTCCTGAATGCTACAATGCGAAACCCCATTTAGCTATGCGTAAGGGGCTGCTGGTCGCAGTTAATTTCATGATTACTAAGACATGAGAGCACTTTGGGCGAGTACGTCTCACAGTGTTAGTTATATGAAAGGTACTTTAACCTAAAACACAAACTAAGACGAGGAAATTCAGGGAAACTTTCGAGGTACCTAAACTTTATATTATCTTTAAAGTCTCGTTGTCATTGCCATTACAAGTATTCTATCAGAATCTTACATTTGGAAAAAAATGCGACTTTGTCTTGGTTTTCTAATTCTATATTAGAAATGACAATCTGTTGATAAAATGCAGGTACCAATTGCATACAAATACAAAACATTTCAAATATTTTTTTTTTCAAATTTCATTATTTCATTTGAAAAACCTGCCGTGCTGTTGATATTCTAGCACTGCATATCAGTTCTAAGCAAGCAGGGTACTAGGATAGCGTAAGTCACCATCTACCTCTCTTTAAGAAATCGAAATCATTTTGGTGCGACACATTACAAAAACACGTACAGAAATATTGCGGTTACAATAACGACACCGTGCTACGTATTGCGCTTAGATAATAGTGCCTTTGCGAACATTGCAAAAATTATTGTTTGTTAACCTTTATCTATTATTAAATCCTACAATAATCACAAATGTCAAGTTGTCTGCGTAGATTTGTTTTTTCATATCTTTCATATGGTTTAAATGTGAAATTTTATTTTTCGCAAAATATTATCTTAGAGCGTTAATGGCTTAGCAGTTGAATCTCTTAAGTACGAGCTAGAGGTTTTGCATCACAATAAAATAAGTAATACATGTAGTAGGCCTAATTTCATCTGCAGATTAGTTGGAAAGGTTTTTTTTTTTTGGTTAAGATACCGCCCATATTATGACCGTTATTGCTTATACGTGAAAATCACATGAATAATTGTCTTCCAGCATGAGTTTCATCTACAATCAAAGCGATGTCAAGGTTTAGAACCATCGGCTGTATCTCCAGTGTTTGAAGAGATTCAGGGAGCCGCATGAACACTTTGGGGTCAGTGCATGTCACATTCGCAGTTGGGGAGGTTAGAATACTGACAAGTTCTACGATCGCCATAAAGAAATACAACAGCAATGAATTGCTATGCAGTTTCAAAATGATCTTTTAATACAACGCAAATGTACCGATGAAGTAAAGAATTTCTCTGCCTTTCAACAGTCTCCCTACTTTCCAACCGAATAGTGAAGATGAATCACAGTAGCCGCCTGCAATGTAATATTACCTGCAATGCTAGGATATATTCTCATTCAAATCTTATTTTCATATAGATATGTTGTGGTGGGTTGCATTTCATTCATGTTTACATATCTGAAGAACAAACTATCATCGGCGTGATTTCCTAACACACACTCAAACACGAAGTATTAATCACTATGGGAGCGCCTTGATGACACTCGATTATTGAAAAATATTTTTTATTTATTGAAACATATTTATTCAGGATAGCTTGATCAGCATGAGCTGTTTTTCATCAAGGTCCTGAGATAAAACATAAAAATACAAACAAAAATTCAATCATTACAATGAATTGTCATCAGTATAAAATCCAAGTCAGCTGCAGTAATTGAAGTATCAAATCACTGAGATGAATAGTTAATTATTAACAATATAAAATTCATGTCCTAAAATTCACTTTGCAACTTCTTTGGCGAGAAGACTGCAGAGAAAGACAAAGAAAAACAAATCTGGACTAAGCATTAGAATTCATATTGGCATAAATGCCGGCATACATGTCACTCTTTTCAAAGGGAGCACATGACAGTAGAGTATTCATATCCACCCAATCTCTCACTCACACACACACTCACACACACACTCACATACACACATACACATACACACACATACACACTCACACACACACACACACACACACACACTCACATACTCACACACACACGCGCACACACACACATACACCACACACACACACACACACACACACACACACCAAAGAATAATCATAATATTAACAAGCATATAAGAGATACGATAATATTCCCTCGCTGTCTCTCGCAGAAAAGAGGTTACAAAAAAAAAGCCCAAAGATAGATAATTTTCAATAACTAGAATAAAAACGACAGGAAAGATTTTCTTCAGCTGAGATGGTCACAACAACAAGTACATATTACAAAGAAATATAACTGCTTATATACACGCTTAAAATTCTGAACAGTCCGGGCATTTTGTAAAATGTATGGTAGTGAATTCCATACTTGTGCTCCTGAGAAGCGAAAGCACTTCTTAAAACATGCAAGATTTGGTTTTGGAATGACCACATTGAGTGAGTCGGCTGAACGAGTGTTATGAGAATGCCTGTCACAGACCATTTCTATTCCTAACCATACGAGTGGGGGCTAAACCATATACCCATTTGCACATTAATGTTGCCAAAAAAAGATTAGAAGGCATATCCCACATAAAATCCTTTGGTATTACAGTGGATGGTAAACTTTCGTGGAAGCTTCAAATTATTAACATAAGTAACATAATTTCACGTAATATTGGTAACATTAACAGACTTCAGGTTCACATCCATCGTCGTCTTTGTTAACGTTTTATCTTTCTTTAATATTACGTTGTCTCAATTACGGAATTTTAGTATGGGGTAACGCCCATCAAACTTTATTAGATAAATCATCATTGTTGCAAAAAAAAAATACTTGGTATTAGTGGCGAGGTTTCGCCACGTTCCCATTCAGATTCATTGTTTACTGAATATAAGATTTTGAAAAAAAATTAAGATTTGTTTTTTTTTTTTTCAACTGGGTCAGTTTATGTTTAATTACAGCACAAATGCTCTTCCCAATATTTTGAATTCAATGTTTCCACGAAATCAATCTTTTCATGATTATCCTGTAGGCGGTCTAAGGAGTTTCATTTACCTCTTTTGAGAACCTTTAGCTCAGAACACATTTAAATACACCGGCCCTAAATTTTGGAATAGTTTATTCATTATAAGTTCTGAAATTAAAATATCTTTTCAAGCGTAATTTTGAATCTTTGTTTTTTCGTTAGATTCTAGCTGAGATGTTTATTTTCATTCCGGCAAACATAAGGCTCATCATCAGTCGTTGAATTCATCGTTACACAGTGAAAAAAAAAAAAAAAACCGGCATTATATACAAGGCAATGAAATACGGGATCTTATTTGCATAATTTTTACACAGATGCGTGCAGTCACCAGCTGTCCGAAGTACCTCATCAATTCTCCCCTCCATTTCTTTTTTTTTTCAGCGTGTAGGCATTCTCTTTCTCTTTTTCTTCTTTCTTTCTTCCTTTAATTTCGCTTCTATCCCATTCATTTCAATCGTATCTCCCTCAGTTTAGTCATGTCATGTTGTTGTGCCTATGTTGTTTGTTCCATTTTGTCCTGATTATTCTTGTGTAATGCACTTGTAATAAATATTGTAGTAAGTATTTTTGAAGAAATTCTTGAGCGGTCCACAATCTACAAGCATTGCCTTTTAGTGGACCTCTTAGTTCTCCCCCCCCCCCCCCCCCCCCATAAACATAACTTTGCATTTTCCGGTATGTGTACATAATTCATCTTTATCAGTTTGTAGACTACCGTTTATCCTTCGTGCTTTGTTTTATATATTATGCTTATGCTGGAATTCCTGATTAACCTTGTATTATGTTTTGTTGGAAAAAATGTGAATGAAATCAATGAATTAACCTGAATTGAAATGAATTGAATTGAAATATGTTTACTGTGGAGTGACGTATATCAAAGAAAACATTAACGACAGGTGTTTTTTTTTTTTTTGCTTGAAATGGAATCGCCTAGATGACTCTAATAGTTTATACAGTAAACTCAAATGATCAATGATTCTCTCTTTGGAACACAACTCGAACTTGTGTTGTTTGTACATGTTCCGTTGGCTTTTGTACAAACACCACTCGTGTAATGGAGGCGCTCTTCAGCGTACATTGCAGCTCAAGCCCGTGTTGACTGTACTCCTCGTCTTGTCATACCCGTCATACGTTTGGTTTGATTTACTTCGGTTTGCATTTTTTTCTTCTGTACCCTACTTCCTAAATGATAATCCCAAATTGATACATAGCATGCAAAAAAGAAAAGATTTAAATCAATGTATGAGTTGTTAATTTCGTTACAAGATTGTCCCTAATAACAGAGCATAATCAATATCGACATTGCATCAAAAATTGAACAAGGAAGGAAACACTACAGGGGACCGACATCATAAGCAGAGCTTGGCTACGATGGGGCCCAGTCATACATTTTACTTGGACACATTGTGTACCATATCTCAATTTCTCCTCCTCCTCCTTTCTCTCTCTCTCTCTCTCTCTGACTCTCTCTCTCTGTCTATATATATATATATATATATATATATATATATATATATGTGAGACGGAAGGAAAACTTGCAGTATAGACGTTGCAGTGGTGTTCAGTCTTGCCTTTATTCCCCGAGCTTTCGGCTATTTCACTAGCCTTTTTCAAGAGCTTGATGAGACATAACATAAAAGCAAAATAGCAACCAATTTGCATGCATTTGAACAGAAATAGAAATAGAAATAGTAACAACAAGAAGCCAATCAAACGGAATGTAGGCAGTGACACCAATTCGCATACATTTCAACAGAATAAGGCAAATAACAGAACAAAAACAAAAACAAAAACAAAAAACAAAAAGCAAAAAACAAAGCAAAAAACATGGCCAGCAATATTACATTCGCTCCAACGGAAAGGTAGTATTATCACATACACTTGCAGTGAAAAAATACAGTTGTAGTAGTAGTTTAGTATAGGTAATACCAACGGTAATACATGAACCAACATAAATTAAAGCACATTAGTTACCTTTAGGGCGTGGGGATTTGCTTGTGTGTGGTGTGTGTGGTGTCCGGAGGGTGAGTGTGAGGGGTTCGTACATGTAATGTGGGGGCAGTGAAGTGTGAGGGGTGATGTGGCGTGGGGGTATTTGGGACGATGACACAGTAATAATTACATGCCTTTGAGGGTCATTCGGGCCGTGAAACTCTTTTATTGGTACATAAGGTGCACCTACATTCTTGACACTGTGAGCAGGTACTCAATAAACTTCAAAACTTCTCATACGTTCTAGATAGAGATCAAAACAGGACCTATGAAAAATTAAGGATCGGCATTAATTCCATGTGGACGTAAAGTTCGTAGTTTAGATATCCAGTACGATTCTCGTTTGAGTATGATATGGCTTTCCTTCTTTTTGATGAGTTCGATACCTGTGATTTGTACATCCTGAACTGAGTGATTTGGTAGGTTGTAAGTGTGAAAAAGGTTGTAAGAGGTGAAAAAGCACATGCAGTCTTCACAATGCGGAGACAAAGGCGGAGGCGGTCGCTGCCCTCATTGCGAAAACAACGCGCGCGCCTCGGCTGACCGCTTTCGCTTTGCTCGCACAAACAGAAACAAAGTAAGACGGTACAACAAAAGTGCCTACAAAAAGCGACGGAATTCGTTTAGAAACGCAGCTAAAACGTCCAACAAAGAGCTATTTCCTTCCCAACCCAGTGTACAAATTGTAAATCTTTCTGATTACAACCTCTCTCACTCTGAAGTCACACTTTTGTCCAAAGGGTTGAATTTCTGTCCCACCCCTCCCCTTATCGACACTCTTCAATTACAAGCAGATGTAAATGAACTCAAAAGGAAAATGAGTCTGAAAGCATACTATGCTGGAAAAAATCAAACTGGTCAAAACACGACTGATGCCGAAAGTCAACACAACCCCCATCCTGAAACAGAAAGACTTAAATCGCTAATCAAAAAGAAAAGTCTCTGGACCCCACTCATCGAAAATCCACGCCTGGGTCTGTTTTTTGAAAACGTAGAGAGAGAAATCTTAGACTCCGCCCGAAAACATGAATCACGTAGGTGTTCGGACAATCTGACCAAAGGTGAACGAAAGGCTTTAAGAGCTCTGAGAAACAATGATCAAATTGTCATCAAGCCAGCCGACAAAGGCTCGGCAGTAGTAGTTATGTCATCCCAAAACTATGTCGACGAAGGTCTCTGACAGCTGTCGGACACGGGGACCTACAAAAAGCTCGACCACGATCCAACACAAAACAATCTCCTCAAAGTAAAAGATGCAGTGCAATGTTTGGACGAAGAAAAGAGTATAAAAAAGCTCTGATACCCCAAAACTGCTCTAGTCCCAATCTGTATCTTTTGCCTAAACTACACAAAGAAAACAACTCGGGAAGACCGATTGTCTCCGGTTGTGCCTGTCCTACAGTACAGATCTCCAAATACCTAGACTTCCACTTGCGACCCCTGGTTGAAAAAATCCCGTCATATCTCAGAGACACTACTCATTTTCTACAGCATATTGAAGAGCTCAATGCTGAGTCTGCCCCATTTTCATCACGCACTATTTTAGTTACAGCCGATGTGTCATCATTCTATACTAACATACCCCATGCTGAAGGTCTAAAATCAATACAAAACGCCCTCTCCCGGCGAGAGCACCCCCAACCACCCACACCACAACTGATGCGCCTACTGGAGCTGGTCCTGACCCTCAACAATTTTCAGTTCCAGGGCACCAACTACCTTCAAATCCAGGGCACAGCTATGGGCACTCCTGTCAGAGACTCCAACCAAAAGTACCTTCTGATCTGGAGATTCTCCCGCCTGAAACCCCTAGCAAACGGGAGACTCAAAGTTGATGTGTGCGAAGCGCGAAATTCCCAGGGTTCTAGATGCTCTCTGGTGCTATCTAAGGCTTATTTTTTCAACATACACTCTAAGAAAAAAAGGTTCTCAAATGGTTCTCGTCGGCTCCAAAATGGTTCTCATCAGATGGTTCTCGCAAAATGGTTCCGATGAGCACCTATAAATGGTTCCCAATCGAAATGGTTCCGTTCGTCACCATTTGCTAGTATGCGACCCAGTCCCCGAGTGTTATTTGTTGTACTCCTGCAGGTCAAACAATATCTCTAGGTCCACTTTCATTTTCCCTTGCTGTATATTAATGAATGCCAGATGTAAGAATCACCAAAACTGTGGTATTGGTACAAAAATATTGTATGTGTTTCTACTGCTGTGATAATAAAAAGTACATATTGTTTTTATCGTAGACTAATGACTTCTCTTGGCTGCGTGCCAACTGACAGCTGCCACCATCCAATTTTAGCGCTCGATCAGATATGCGTACGCGTAAACGTACACATACTAGTACTGCACTGTAGGACTATGTAACCGCGGCGGCACGCGCCGCGGCTATGTGTAGCCCTGTGCTGCCTGCCTGCGCCTGCGCCTATGCAATTCAAACCTACCACCGCATAATAGCGGCAGAGTGTGAATGCAATACCCATGCATGCAGCATATAGCAGCAGACGGCTAGTGTAGACACCTTTACACATAACTCTACACATAAACACATCACACCCATAACGAACGGCACCCGGTAACGTTAGACATTAATTTTGACAAAGTGGACTGGAAACGTGTCACTGTCAATTCCATTTTCGCCATGGCAGTCATCACAATTTAGGAGAAGAGGTAAGATTTTTAGTTTTAATGTGGTTTTATCTCATTTTTAGATGACATTCGTTGGTACAAAATCAAGTTAGAATATTACGTGTTGGATTCATCACTCAGACTCAGTTTTCGTTTTCAGTCAGTGATTAACCTTTAACGGTTAGCTAAATCCTAATGGTAGATCTAATTTGATCGAAGCTGCTATCTTGTGTAATGTTTACCAGGTACAGTAGATCCAGATCTAACAATAACATGTTAGGCCTGACACTTTACAATTAGAAATTTGGCATAGCAATGGCTCATGGGCTAGCCCGAACAGACGCCGTGCGGGGCCGGAGCATGGCTGTCACGTTTTTACAGCGACTGGGCCGGGCTAAGTTACTTAGCTAGATATGCATGTAACGTTTAGACATTTCTATGCCTATTAAAAATAGAGTCTACTAACTCCGAAACATAGCCCAAACGCCGAAGGCAAAGATAACTGTGTACAAGGAGCGCCCCGGGGTAAGGTCTATACCGTCTACATGCAATAAGGAAATTTGTGACCCTGCACCTCAAAACAAGCAAAAAGTCGCCAGGCATGAATTTTTAGTTAAGACCATATTCTAAAAGAGCAGACTTTAAGCTTTAAAATGATGTATAACTCAAATCAAATGGTCTCTCCTAACCTATCTAAATATTGGAAAGAAAGCACAAACTCAGGAAAAGTGTGAACTGAGAAAAGAAGCTCTGAAGTATAGTGTCTATTCAAGCGCTTAATCTTTACCAAACCGTGCTGGCTGTGCGATGAATGGGACAAAAAACAGAAGTAAACCACCAGAATAACAACAATGAAGGGATTATCAGATTAAACTGAAATTAAGCATTCCTCATTAACACATTCTGTCCATAATTACTGCCAAGTTTCAAAGCAGTAGCACCATCCTTTCAAAAGTAATTAGAGTTGAAAGTGAAGAGTGTGGACAAGGTTTCTCAGAAATGAAAAAGGGATTCTAAAGACACACCTAATCACACTATTCTACCGAAAATGTTCGAGATAAACTGCTAAAAAAACACACTTTCCTGCCCGTTTTATGACACCAAATTTTAGCATAATGTAAAAGAAGACCCGCTCTTTCAGAAAATATGAAAAAGTCAAGTTCGGCTAGGTTGACCCATTTCACTTATTTTCAATCCTCACGCAAAATCAGTGTGTGCGACTTTATGTTCGTTTTGAGGTGCACGGTCACATTTGTTCTATAACTAATATAAGTTATAACTGTCAGTGTTAACGTTAGAGCCAATGGAGGTCTGTCTACAGCCCAGTATAGGCCTAACTGTTAGGTCAAAATCTCTTCAGTATGTTTTCAGGCTTGTTCTAAGTGAGGAGTCGCGTCATGTAATGCCATGTTCTGTTTATCAAATTATAGCAATGACATTGTTTTATTAACGCGGTGTAGGTCTATTGTATCTTTCAATTCATATATCAGGGAAGTGGACACACCAACATGCACAGAAACCAGGGAACAAGTAACTCTGGCCGGGACAATGAAGCAGTACGTACGTGTCTGGGTCGCTGGTGCGGTTAGGGAAAAAGGTAGACTCTACATTGATCAGAGAGACAGCCCGTGACAGACCGTTGACAACATTGGCCAGAACCGTAGGCTTAACACTAGCCAAGAATAAGCTGGGCGGCCACAAGAATTCATCAATCAGAATAAGAGCCCGGGATAGCCCATTTGCAGCATCAGCCAGAACCCTGGGCTAGTCGAGAATGAGCTGTGTGGCTAAGACGATACATCGACCAGAATGACAGCCTGTGATAGCCCGTTGACAGCATCAAACAGAACCGATGGGCTAGTCAAGAATGAGCTGGGTGACCAAAAGAATACATCAATCAGAATGACAATTTTAGCCCGATAGCCCGTTGACAGCATCGACCAGAAACCTACGCTAGCCAAGAATGAGCTGAGTCAAAGAAAAAACACTGATGCTGCCAGAGAAAACCTTTGAGAAATATGTAGATAGGGTAGGTAAGTCCGTTTGCATTGACTTATAGGCCCGCATTCACGAAGGTGGTCTAAATTTAAACCATGGTTTATATATATTTCTTCTGCGTAGATATGATTGACAGATTGCATACGCTAACAGGCATCCAGTAAAAAAAAAACGTGCATTGATGCGCGCATGTATTGGTACGCCTATTTAACGCTTATTTTAGACCATGGTCTAAATTTGTACCATGGTCTAAGTTTAAACCACCTTCGTGAATTCGGGCCATAGTGTATTTTATAGCTGCTCTTTCAGAATCTGCCGTCAACCAAATATTCATGTCAGGCGACTTTTTGTTGGTTTGTGTGATGGAGGGT